>NW_006921929.1:956260-998871 GCF_000298275.1 Orycteropus afer afer
TCGGAAGGAAGGTTGGGCAATCCTACTTCCATAGTGATACTGCCTCGGAAACCCAAGGAGGGGTCGCTATGAGTCAGGACCGACTCGACGGCAAACAACAACAACAACAACAATCTATGAAGCAAAAAGGTCTAATTCTGTTACATATATCCCTTTTGTAACAAAGCCATGTAATTTAAAAACAAAGCACTTTTTATCAAACTGTATATCACTGGCACCTGTATGAGTGAAGTAGAAGAGTATGATGATTCTGTGAGCTCTTTGGAGATTTACGTTGGAAATATGATTACTGATTCTTAATAATATTGGACACCCAACAAAGCCATACCAAACCCATTGCAATCACGTCTATTACTACTCATAGAGAACCTATAGGACAGAGTAGAGCTTCCTCATAGGGTTTGCAAAACTGTAAATACTCCCAGAAGCAGACCACCTCCTCTTTCTCCCACGGAACGACTGGTAAATTCAAACCACTGACTGTTCCATCAGCATTGGAGAACTTAACCACTTGCACCACCAGGGCTCCTTAATAGTCGCCATGCCTTGCAGAAACTGATGATAAAATCCTCTCTACCGAGATTGAGAAGGAGCTCTGGTAGCATAGTGGCTAAAGCCCTTGACTGCTAACCAGAAGGCTGGCGGTTCAAACCCACCAGCCACTCCTCGGAAGGAAGGTTGGGCAATCCTACTTCCGTAGTGATACTGCCTCGGAAACCCAAGGAGGGGTCACTATGAGTCGGGGCCGACTCGACAGCACATAACATAACAACCGAGATTGAGAAACCTATTCACAACTTCTTCCAGAAATCTCAAAGGCTTCTTTCCTTGTATATTATGTAGAATACATAAAATATGTATTCTATTTTATGTATAAAATAATTACATTTAAGCTGTTATTGCTAAGATTAGTCAATTCATTCGGTTCTTCCATTTAAATAAAAATTTAACTAGCCCCTAAAAAGTACAATGATTGATTGATTACACAATTGCATATAATCCTGACATAGCCCATTACTTGGTTAATATCCAACATGCATTTGGAACATCATCTTTGGGATATGTTATGATTCAGAATATATACGGTACCTATAATCCTTTAGTCTTTGGATGCTCTAACTGGTAGAGTTATGAGAATCCAATATCAACATAAACTAATGTCAAACTTGAATTCAGACATTGACATATGTAAATAATCTAATCAAACAATATCACAATTTATTCAAATATGAAAATAAGCATATTGTAAGAGTAACATCATTTAAAATTGTATTTGAACAGGAAAAAAAAATGTTTCACAATTCACTTACCTCTTGTCTGTAGCCCCTTTCCACAGGCTTCACTGGTGCCCATTATTCCCTGCCTGACAGACTCTGGCACTAGGACACAAGGGCCCCATTTCTGTGGCTTCCACCTGTGATGACAAGAACAGCAAGATAGAAATTCCACCATGACAAACATACAAAGAAAATACTCAGAATAGATGCACTTAAAGTCCAAACCATAAAGGCCAGAATTGAATAAAAATGGATATAAAACCAGTATCATAAAATCAGACCCTGGCAATCACTAGTGATGAGAATAGTACACTCTGTCCCAGATTTGTAGTTAATGCAGTAATTCCAAAATTTTTAATGTAGACATTTTTACACATTAATCTCAGTTCATATAGTAAGATGGCAATAAAACGCTCTGGAAGCACAGAACACATCTAGATGGCTGAATTCTTTATGAATTTAAAATTGGTTAATAATAATAATAACAACAACAATAATAAAAGAAGTAAATTCCCATGCTCCATTGGAGTGCTTCATAATCAAAATTTGAGTATTTAGAAGTTGGGGTGCAAACATTCACACTTGATCTTTTTCTTCAAATTTTTTATAAAGTATTTCCTAGGACTATGGACACAAACATCTCAAGTTATGGAGCAAAAGGAAGGAGAGGACAAAAGAGACTTATTTAATTTGATAGTTCATGTTTGGGAAGAGGGATGGACCCACCCTTGATGAAATACCAAAATTTATGTTTCTTGGAAGAAACCATCCTTAAGTAACCTGCTGACTTTCCAGTGCTTTTCTTTTATTAGGTCAAGAAAACTATTTTCATGATTCACAGAAGATGCTGTCCTTAAACCTCTCTCTCCACAATGATCCAGAAAACCAAAGTCCTAAGTGTAACTGAAGATTTTTCTCCTTCACTTAGTTTAATTTTATACTTTTTCATATGAGCCAAGACCTTTAAAAAGAGATGCTACTTCAAAAAATGAAACAGAAACACAAAGTAAAAATACCAATGACCTCATTCAAGTGGCCTCTATATTGGGAATAACTGAAGAATTGAGATGAAATCAGGAAATAGCTAAATAGCAAAACCTGTCACATGTAAAGAAATAACCTGTTATTTTGAAATGGTTGTAAATTTATTTCATACATATATATATTTGTTGGGTACAACTCCAAAATACATATAAAAAACGTAACAATAGCGTATCTTTTAGAAACAAAAAACATAAGAGATTTCAGTAGTTTTCAACTAGGACATGTCTTTGATTCAGATCACTTAAACTGAGTTTATAAAGTCTTTCTAGACCAAAATTAAAATAAGGAATTTAGTCTACTTTCCTGTATAGATTGAAATAGGATTCAAGTAGGATTCAAGATACCCTTCTTAAGTTTTCAGATGACAGATCTAAGCTCAAAGAAGTGGTAAGTTAAAAAATTTACAAGTTAGATAGACCAGTTGTCAGTCCTCAGTCCCTAAATTCTCAGCAAAGGTCTCTTGGCTACACCACATCATCAATTTCATGCAGTCATAAAGGTGTAAATGCTGTTTTCCTCTTAACTTTTTAATTTAATGCATTGGGAAATGCTCATATCACTGAACAAATTACATGGACACATTCATTCTGTTTTAGTTTGATCAATGTGTGTATACATGATCTCAATGGAGAAAAAAAAAAGGTAAGATAATCTTAAAGGCTATCTCAACTTGTTTCTTATAATACCTACTCCTTAACATACAAATGAAAGCAGAAAGCAAAACCTAGATTGAAACCATATTGCTCAAAATTCAAGAATGTTTTACAAAAGAGCAAAGAGTTATGCTGTTAACTTGGACACATTTTAAATTACCCATCAGGAGAAATGATAAAATAATCCAATCCACACACAATGGAACTGATTGCTCAGTGAAACAGCAAGAGGTCAATAATGGAAACTAGTTCAAACATGAATGACTAAATTTAAGTGCAGCTTCAGAAAAAAAAGGTGGACAATAGACTGGAAGAGCACACTAATAGTTTCTAGAACATTCTCTGCTTATAATAGCCCTGGGTTCAGAAAGATATCTGAAAATATTTAATTTGGCTTTTTACACTTGGCTATTTTCCTTGAGAGCTCTTTCGCTAGGCTTGGAAGTTTCAATATTTACACATGGTACAAAAGGATGAATGTTAATCGTTTCCACCAAGGCCTTGCGGTTAATGAGGACAAACTGATAGTGTCTGGGCATGTACCCGGTATTTATTTACATCCTCCCCAAACTGGTCATTAGATAAAAAGAATGTGGGTAAAGGAAGATAAAATCAATATTAATTTAGTATTCTTCAATGACATCCTTAGCTATCTAATGTGAGGCATCTCTTTAAAATAAAATAAAATAACTCATATTTTCCTGAATAAATTAGCCTTTGGATTTCACAGATTATGTGACACACTAAGCATTTCTGCTAAAGTCATTTTGTAAGTGTGTTGATAACTATATGATTTTTAGGTCCTTGGGCTATTTTCACAAATCACTAACACCCAGCAGTGATTCAACTGAATTTATATACTTGAAAGCAATGTTTCAATCAAATTTAAAGTTATCAAATGCTGAAAGAGTGTAGGTTTATGATTAAGCACACAAAACTCAGGTTGCTTTTATAAATAATAATCATCACTATACCAATAGGGAATATATATGGAACATATGCAGTTTAAAAGTTACTCATTTTATTCTTTTTCAAAAAATATTTTATCCACAAGCTAATTTTTTCCCCCCTAACTTGATGGTTCCTTAAAACGTATATGTGATGGAAACTGAAAACAAAAATATTTTTAAATTAAATAATTGGGAAGTATGTACACCATCAGAGCTCCCCTAAGTAAAAATTTGTTTTCATTTTTTGTTTTAGGGTTTTAGAATTATAAATATATATCACACACATATATGTATTTATAATATATATAAAATTACTCTTATTCTACTATTCTACTATATAATATATAAAAAAATATATTTGTAACACATATAAGCTTACTTTCATTGTTTTGTTCTTAATATATATAGTCATAGATTGAAATATGTCTCCCCAAAACATGTGTGAGCTTGGCTGAACCATCATTCTCAGTGGTTTGGTAGTTTTGTAATGATGTAATGTGGCAGGTATGTAATGATGTAATCATCTGCCATGATGATATCTGATGTGATCAGCCAATCTCTTATAAGGGGATAAGGGTGGGATGAAATCCTTACTTAGGTCACAGCCTGATAAGAAATAATGGAAGTTTCCCTGGGGTATGGCCTGCATCACCTTTTATCTAACAAGAGACAGAAGGAGAGAGAAGTGAGCAGAGATGGAGGGATCTTAGTACCACCTAGAAAGAGGAGCAGAGAGTAGAATGCATCATTTGGTCCTGGGGTCCCTGTGCTGAGATAATCCTAGACCCAGGAGAAGACTGAAAGACTGATGCCAACACACATGGGGATCTCCAAGAGATGCTGAGTCTACAGACAGTGAAAGGAGAAAAGATATTCCCTCAAAGCCAGAAAAGAGAGAAAGGCTTTCCTTAGAGCTAGCATCCTGAATTTGGACTTCGAGCTTCCTTAATTGTGAGAGAATAAATTTCTGCTTGTTAAAACCATTAACTTGTGGTATTTCTGTGATAGCAGCACGAGATGAGTAAATGTATATATGCTGTTGTTGTTGTTGTTGTTATGTGCTGTGGAGTTGGACCCAAGTCATGGCGACCCCTCCTTGGGTTTCTAAGGCAGTATCATTATGGAAATACATTGCCCAACCTTCCTTCCAAGGAGTGGCTGCTGGGTTTGAACCAGCAGCCTTCTGGTTACCTTCAAGTGCCTTAGCCACTATGCTGCCAGAGCTCCTAAATGTGCGTGTGTGTGTGTGTGTGTGTATACATACACATACATATATATATATAAACGCACTGCTATGGAGTTTCCGACCCATAGACACCCCTCCTCGTGTTTCCAAGGCAGTATTGCTACGAAAGTAGATTGCCCAACCTTCCTTCTGAGGAGTGGCTGGTGGATTTGAACCACCAGCCTTCTGGTTAGCAGGCAGATGCCTTAGGCACTACGCCACCAAAGCTCCTTTTGTTAGCAATCAGATGTCTTAGGCACTATGCCACCAGAGCTTTTATACACACACACACACACAACACACACACATATATACACACATACATACACACACACACACATATGTAAGCCAAAAAAACAAATTCAATTCCAATTCATAATAGCAACCCCCTTTGGGTTTCTGAGATGGTAAATCTTTACAGAAGTAGATTGCCCGGTCTTCCTTCCACAGAGTGGCTGGTGGGTTTGAAGTGCCAACCTTCTGGTTAGCAGTCAGATGCCTTAGGCACTATACCACCAGAGCTCCGTATATTTATATACATAAAATCTGGTAAACATTTCATCTTGCATCTCTTTGAATCCCAGATCTCAAAAAGTTCTTGGGTGGTAGAAGTCCAACAGATCACTTAAATGAAAACACAGTTTTCTTCTGTTAATTAGACTTTCTTATTATTTACTCCAAATACTTTCCAGGAAAAAGGGAAAAACATTGGTGTTTGAGAATATACAATGTTGCCTCTTCTTATTTCTCACTAAAGAACCATATATTACATGAAAGGAATCAGGTCATGATTTATACCAAGGTCTAATGATCATTTAAATAGTTAACTAATTACCGATACACTGGGCAGAATGAAACATCTTCACACTCTCTCTCTTCAAATAAGGTATCTGGGCATTCTTGGCCTCCGTTGGCTGCTTCTTGAGTGATAATCCTGAATCGAGACTGTTTTATTGTAGCATTTCCTGAAGTAAAGAAAAAATAAAATAAAATAAATACCCTTTCCTATGGATGCAAATTACATTCCAGGCTGAGGTAGCAATACAAAAATTAAAAGAAAAGAGGTGAAGTAATTATATGTGAAAGGACAACTTGGGAAATTAGAATAATGAGCAAAGACCAGGGATAGTGTTCAATTGTACTTCTATGAGACAGATATGAAATACTTAATAATGATTTCAAATCTATTTGTTCTAATATGTAACGAGTGTTTCACACTGTCCTAATTTGCTTTAAATTAGAGTCTACATAAACCACCTGTCTGTCAGGTTGTTGTGTTAACTTGCATGTTGTTTTAATGCTAGAAACTCTGTCAATGGGGTTTCCAATACCAGCAGGGTCACCCATGGTGGATAGGTTTGAGGGGAGCTTCCAAACTGACTAGAAAGACAGGCTTGGTGATCTACTTCTGAAAATTAACCAGAGAAAAGTCTATGAATCACAATAGTCTTATCTGCAGCTGATTATGGGGCTGGCATAGGATGAGACAGAATTTCATTCCATTGTACACGGAGATGCCATGATTCTGGGCCAACTCAATGGCAGCTAACAATAATAATAACAATAT
The DNA here is from genome assembly GCF_000298275.1 of Orycteropus afer afer. Taxonomy (NCBI): domain Eukaryota; kingdom Metazoa; phylum Chordata; class Mammalia; order Tubulidentata; family Orycteropodidae; genus Orycteropus; species Orycteropus afer. Next base: position 962,977 of record NW_006921929.1, read on the forward strand.
TGTCTATGGCATAAGAGTTATATGTTTTATGTGAGGGTCAAATGTTGCTTGATCTCAAAACAACAGCTCAGGACTTGGGATTCCACTACTTATAATTCACTCCTCCCTTGGAAAAGGCACTTTGCTCTCTAAGCTACTTTTTATAATGCAAACAATCTTATAAAATTAACATATTAATAATATATTTATTCACAGATATTAGTGCATTAACCATCTTATTCCTTATAACCTGGGACAATATGTATGTAATTGAATATTAGGGAAGAGGAATTAAAAGTGTTAATGAACGAAATACTGTACACTTCATGGTATTGCTAAGAAGCAGAACTATTAATAGGCAGCACTTCAATAAAAAAGACAATGGATGTGCACTTTAGTGTATTGTGACATTCACTACACAATCTTTAGATGCCTTCTGAATAAAAAACAACACAAAAATCAATTATAGTTAAGTGTTTAGCAACTCTGTCTATTACTATGTGCAAGGTATTGCAGAGGGGTCTGTGAACACAAATTTCTGAACTTCCTGAACTATAAAACTTACAATTAATCATAAAATGAAATAGGCTGGTATATACACATTTAAAGAACCTCTGGGGGCATGGTGCCTAAGGCATCTGACTGCTAACCAGAAGGTGGGCAATTCAAACCTACCAGGTGCTAGATGGAGCAATCTACTTCTGTAAAGATTTACTGCCTTGGAAACCCAATGGGGGTCACTATTAGTCGGGTTTGACTTGATGGCAGTGATTTTGTTGTTGTTGTTGTACACAATTAATTGTAAGACATTGCAAAGTATAAGATATGTCAGATAGTGGTTCAGTGGTATGTGGGTGCAGAAGAATGAATAATCACTTCTGACTGGAAACTACAGCTCATGGAGGAAACAGAAGTTATCATGGGCCTTGAGGTTGAATAGGAAATAGAAAAAAAAAAAAAAAAAGATGAAGTCATTTTGAACCAAAGAAAAGGTTTGAGAAAAGGCATAGACCTGAGTACATAACATTTACAGAGAAAGATACATAACTGTATTTGGAAAGAAGGTTTGTGTGTGTGTGTGAGTGTGTGCAAAAATGAGGAGGTGGGAAGGAGCATAGAGGATGGAGGGGGGTATAGAGAAGGGAGAGAAGGGAGTATAGGAGAAAATGGATTTAATTGGTAGGTTTGGTACAGGTGATGGACCTAATCATGTTAAAAGTTAATTTCTACAAAGCTAGTAAACTAACTGGAGCACAAAATAAGAAGAAAAAGTAGCTTTTATTTAAAACAATATATGTACATATTTTAGAAAAAATCACTAATACAAAGAAGCTTACAATGAGAAGCAACAGATACCCCCCCACACACACACTCCAGCTCCCTCACTCCTTGCCTTCCTCCTCAGAGGTAACACTTGGAACTGTTTCTGTGTTTAGTGATTTTGTAGTTGATGTCAAATCCATAAATAATATACTGATGCCATTGCTTCTTGGTTTATTAACTTTAAACATCATCTATTGACTTTTTGCTATAACAGATGAGAAATTACATGTACTACCTTTCAATATTTTTATAGTTGAATCACTATTTTTATTGCACTATTAGTTATTTAAAAACTTTAAATCACCCACATTTTAAAATTTTCAATCCTACTCCTCACTCATATCCTCTATCAAACCAGTCACCAGGGCTCTCTAAATGGTCTTCCTTGTCTCTTGCCACCCGCCTCCTTGCTAAGTTGGGCCATGACTTCCTCTGCTGTGTAATCAGTTTCTTTGCTCATTCAGTCCTCATCCATTAATGTCCGTATTCCATAAATGTATCTAAGTAGCCACTGATGGCTCTGTCCTTTTATTTCTGACAAGGATTTCCAAAATCCATTTCTGTCAAGTTGACTCTGACTCATAACCACCTTATAGGACAGAATATACTGCCCCATAAGCTTTCCACCTCTTTCTCCTGTGGAGTGGCTGGTGGGTTAGACCTGTTGACTTTTCAGTTAGCAGCTCATCACCTAAACACTGTTCCCTAAGTGCTCCTTGATATGGTCTTATGGCTTTTAATTTTTTGTTTTTCATATAATTTTATGAGGTTTTGAGGAGGAAGGGAGATCAACACATTTATACATTTTGTTATCTTAAACTGTAAGTTAAGGAGATGTACAGAGTCTTTCCATTTGCTTCCCGAAAAGCCCTCTTTGCCCTTCTTTAGCCTGCTCTGTATCAAAGGAGCTAATTAAAGGAGGAGTTCACCAGGGACTTCCTTGTCAGTTGGTTCTGGTTGGATTTGGACAAATGGGAGCACACACTGGGAGGAGTAAGAAGGCAAGAGTGAGAACAGGGTATCTATTCTACCAAATGTCACTCTGTAGATCACTGCAAGTTGGCTCCCTACCTGTACCCCAAATCACAGCTCCTATAGAGTGGCCCTCTCCTACAGCTACTTTCTCTGGGTTTCACTAATAGTTCCTTCTTCTTGCCTCTCTGCAAGCACATGGGTGATACCAACTTTCAGGCTTCTTACAGGCCCCAGCCCAGGTATTGATCCATCCCTGTTGATTTACTTTATCCCACCCACCCCTTTGAAAATTGTCCCAGCTGCCCCATTTGAAGGGGCTCTGGTGGTGAAGTGGTTAAAATGTTTACTTGCTAACCAAAAGTTTGGTGGTTCAAATGCATGGGCCACTGCATGAGAGAAAAATATAGCAGTCTGTTTCTATAAAAATTATAGCATTGGAAACCCAATGGGGCAGTTCTACTCTGTCCTATAGGCTCACCATGAGTCAGAAATGACTCAATAGCTATGAGGTTTTATTTATTTTTTTTACTCCATTTGAAAGGGCCACCTATTTTCTGACAGGGGTTGCTAATAAAATGAAATGAGGAATGATGCTTTTTGACAGAGGGGACATTATAATTACATCAGTTACCAGTTGTCAAGTTGATTCCAACTCATGGTGACCCTTGTATATCAGAGTAGAACTATGCTCCATAGGGTTTTCAATGGCTGAGTTTTCAGAAGCAGATTGCCAGGCCTTCCTTCTGAGACACCTCTGTTGTTGTTGTTATGTGCCATTGAGTCAGCTGACTCATAGCAACTCTTCCTTGGGTTTCTGAGGCAGTATCACTACGGAAGTAGATTGCCCCATCTTCCTTCCAAGGAGTGGCTGGTGGGTTTGAACCGCCAGCCTTCTGGTTAGCAGTCAAGTGCCTTAGGCACCATGCTACCAGAGACACCTCTAGGTGTCCATAAACCTCTAACCTTTCAGTTGGAAGTTGAGTATACTAACATTTTGCACCACCAAGGGACACCATATTATAATCAGCCCTTTTTAAATGTAGTTAATGCTCTGTGAAGGGTATAGAAACAAAAGGTATCACTAAAAGTGTTCTGCATAATAATGTAAAATGCTATCATCACTTGGCTAGAACAACTTTTGTAAATATATATGCTTTTAGGAAAATGTCTCTTCTTCCACTACCAATTAAATCCTACTACATCATCCTTACTCTGAAAAGTATTTTTTTGTCTTTTGGATGAGTAGGATGAGTACAGGAGTATGTATGTGTGTGTGTGTGCAGGTGTGTGTATCTTTTGTCCAAGTGTTATCTCAGGAAACTGGACATAAATATTGAAAGATAACAGGAAACATAAAGACAAAAAGACACAGACCTTCACCTCACATTGAGAGAAAAACCTTGAAGATTTTACAAACTACACACATATACACATGCACACACATACACATCCACACACAGAGGTAGTCTGCCTTACGGTGTTATTACAGGTCAAATAATTCAGTTTGATAGATATAGTTGCACTGATTATGATGTCTTCCAGATGTTTGGGTGTAAGTTGGGAAGGATGGATTCTAGGATGAAAGCAAATGTTTAGTATATAGGTAAGGATTTCCAGAAAGGAGAAATGATTGGCATTGTACAAAAGAAACATGCATATGTTCTTGAAGACAAAGAAAAAAAGGAGAATATGAGAAATAGAAACTATCACTGGGATCTGTGGCATACTTGTTAAGAATTTCTGCTTCTGTGTGTCTGTGTGTGTTTCCTGGAACTTTGGAATGATCATATGTAGCATTCAGTTTTAAAGCACATTCCCTTTCTTAATGATGTAAGTGCCTCAAATTATGACCAAATTGGTCAAATTGTGTAATTATAACCAAACAGATGTACAGTTTGTTGCATACTTGATTTCGTGGTGTTGTAGGAGAGTTCAAGAACAGATAGCATAGATATTCAAAATAGGGTCTCCTACTTCCACCCCAATCTGAAGGCAGAACAAGGCTGACACCAGTTTTGTATCAAGGGAGAACCATAACTCCAGATACCCTAGAAGAAACTGGCATCAAAGAAGTAGATAGCCAAGGCAGTGTCCAGCATCATGTTTTAAAACCAGGCAAGAGTAGATGAACAAAATGCCAAATAGAAACTCTCAAGTTGTGATGTCAAACAAAGACTCTCTTTCTTTTGAACACACAAAATAAAGTGGTGAGGATCTTCTACAGTTTGCAGGTAGAAGAAAATTGATTACACATCTCATAAATAAGACAAAAAGTGTTCATGAATTATCACTCTAATCTATATCAGATAATCTTCTGGGCATTTTGCAAATGTTTTTTTATTTTTTTGGTACAGTACTTTATGTGATCAGTATTATTTTTCCCATTTGAAAGATAAGAAAATGGAAGATAGAATAGGGAAATAATTTGACCAAAGTCACCAAGCAAGGATTAAAACCAAAGTCAATGGACATCAAAACCCATGATCTGTCCATTATGAGATTTTATAGTAAGATGGGGAGAAGGAGGCATTCCAGAGAGTGGAGTTCCTCTGTTATTCTTAAGGGACACTTCTTCCTTTCAATAGCACCCTGCTGTTAGAAGACTTCAGTGTCAACCTCATTAAATCAAACTAATTGTAAATTCTGACTCAAAGAGACCCTCTTTGGGTTCTGAGGTGATAAATCTTTACAGCAGTAGATTGTCCAGTCTTCCTTCCATAGAGTGGCTGGTGGGTTTGAACCACCAACCTCTGGTTAGCAGTTAAATGCCTTAGAACTACACCACCAGAGCTCATAACAATAAATTGAAGTGTCTATTGGCAAACTTAAGCAACTGCTCAAACATAAATACAAATAATAAACAACTGGTCTAAATTCAGTTCTGATTTATGCATTTTTATCATCACTAAGTCATCAGGAATAATTATATCTAAGTTATTAATTATGGTTAAAAACAACACTTAGAGAAAATGGCAAATTAAAGATAAAAAACTATACATAACATAGAAAATATATGTGTGGGCTAGAAACATTGAGGGTATTGATTGATTCTCTGTGAAGGTCTATTCCAGCCTTTTTCAGAACAATGGTAGAAAAGGTCAAGGAAATTAGTATGTACAGAGCATCTTTAGGTGATTTGTGGCCAAGTAAAGTAGAGCAGATCACACTGAATTGAATTGTGATGACTGTGACTCTTGAGGCCTGGTGCCACACCTTATCAATGATTTGGAATGAAGAATCAACTCCCTAACACTTAAGTTGATTGGAAATGTGCCAGAAATGGAAAAGCATGCTTGGTACAACACAAGTGAACTTAAGCACCAGCTGGGGCTGGTAAGAGAGGCACGGTTAGTGATTAGCTCATGGGAAGGAGGACTCACAAAGGCAAGTGCATGTGTAAAAGTACATGTATGGTGGTCATAAATCAGCAGTGCACAGCAGTTATTAGAACATCAATCTGGAAAATCTGACCTGCAGATTTTTAAAAATATAACCTTTTTAAAATTCTCCTTGTTTCTCAAATATTATAGTTACTAATTAGGCCTCACTGACTCATTATGCCCCATGGCCTCTGTATTTGTTCAAGCTTATTTTCTTGTTCTTACACTGGTGATCTCTTTCCTCCTCCTCACTTAAATATCCAATTCACCATTTAAAAACAAACAAACAAAAATTATTGGAAATTCTTCTTTAATTGATCTTAAAACAAAAGGGTGGTATCAATGACATTTTTCTTTTAAAAATTTGTTTTCTTTTTTAAGCTTTTAAAATTATTCTATTTAGTGTGTACCTCACTAGTGTTATTGTTCACCTTATAGGCCTGTTTATTGTTCAGCTGAAAGTTGAGTCATGGGGGACCAATTCTAAGATTCATAATCAAACATCATTACACACAAAGCCCTTCTTGGGGTTGAGTTATAAACCCAGTATCTACTGGACTTCGGATAATCTCTTCCATTGTGCTAAGCTTAAGCTCCCTTGGCTGTAAAACAGGCCAGATAGAAGTTTTTATTTCATGACTGTTGTGAAGATTAAATGAGATACTGCATATAAAGTTCCTACACATTGTTCAGCACAGAATGAGTGCACTATAGTTTAATGTGAGTTCATAAGAAATGGGGAGATTAAAACAAACAAACAAAAAACAGTAGAAGAAAAGCTTCAATAGCTGTGACTACTAGTTAAAAAAAAAAAAAAAAGCGACCAAGTCCTTATATTCATCCATATTCTGTGCATCTAGGCATCTAGGATTAGACCACAAAGGGCTTAAAATCTTTCTATTTTTGTTTCCAGTAAGTTAAACTACAATCAGAAGGCAATTAGTACCTACAATTAACTTCTCATATTATTGGAGAGGAATGGATAGAGTGATCAAAAGTCCTATCTGCTCAGGACTATCCCTGTTAATACCTATTATCCTGGCTTAAATATTAATAGCTCCCCTGTTCCTTCTTAGAAGTGTCCAAGTTTGTATAAAAATTATATGATCAGTCAGAAAAAAGACCATAACCTTCATATGAATGTAAGAAAAAAGCACATTTTATTGCTCATTTCAGGAGAGGGTTACATTTCCAAAGTGTAGAAAGGATAGATAATACTGCTGATCTTAAAATTATCTATTCAATCTGATTACTGGACTTTTTTGTTTCTTGCTACAGACTTCTGCTTGAGATAGCAGTCCATGCATCTGAAGACGACAGTTTTGTGCCCCAAGCGCACTTGGTCATAAATTGTTAAATTTAAAATTAAAAGGAAAGACACATATAGAGTTTACTAAAAATAATCAACTAGAGCTACTTTATATGTGTTGTGATAGAAACATGGTAAAGACACTCTATAACTAGAGAGAACTGACGTTTAACCAAAGTCTATGTTCTTATGAGGAGAAAACCATTCAGATGGCAAAAATTCCAATAGTCATTAAAATGCCTGGTTGAAAGTCAATTGTACAGACAGATAAAATACATAGAATGATGATAGGTAGCCTGAGTTTCTTCAGTATTAACCCCTCTAGAAAGTGCATTATTTCCATTAACTATAGAGTTACACAGAAGAGAATGCTCCTTCCAGTTTCTTCACAATTGTGTTGAGATTCAAACAGGGTTCATTTCCTGGAAAAGGTATAAAACCAGAGATTCACCACTAGACCTACTCCCTCTGAGTTCTCAGAGAGAACCATTTACCACATACCATGTAATCATCACTGATAAATATTTATTGGGTGCCTGCTGTATGTAAGAGACTCACCTAGGAGCTGTGTGTTCTATTGAAACATACATATATGCATTATTAAATCTCCCCAGTGAAGCAGAAAAGAAATTTGATGGATGGATAATACCATAGAAGTTCTCCATAGTTTTATAAGCCTTCAGAAATGAAAAAAATAAACTTTGTATTTATTATCCAAAGGCCATCAATCCAGTATGTTCTTTCTTTGTTCAAGGAGAATTGGAGGGCTTAAGTGGTGAAAAATATAATGACCTAGAAGAATGATGAGTAAGAAGTTTTTATATACTTCCTCCTACTCATCTTGGTGCTCCATATATAGAGCAAATACATCAAGAGCAGTGTCCTCTATCAGAATGCCCTCCCAGCCTAGACTTCCAAGTGCTTTAAAGTGAACGTTTAGCCAAAGATCGCATTTATATACGGATGGAATTAAACAAAATTGCCAAGCTTTTCTGTTAAACTTTCCAGGAATGTGGAAATAGGCTCCAGGTTATTCACAGGCTTCTTTCATTTTGAAATGCTGCCTGAAAAAATAATATTCTATATTCTTAAATTTTCATAGTCATCATTCATTTTTTAAGAGAGGCCAAATTCAATGGATCCTGCAATAGAAAAGACCTCCAGGGTTCTGATTTCTAGTCCTAGCTCATTACCAAATTGTTCTATGACCTTGGGCAACTCACTTAACCTTTCAGAGCTCCAAATTTCTCACTTGTCCTATGTGGGTAATATTGCTGAGCCAATTCACAGGACAGCTGTTAGGAATGCCTAATTAAATGGGATTTAAAGCATTTTGCAAACGTAAAATGTATATTAAGCTAACCAGGGAACTTGAAATTCACTATAAGTAAGCCTCATTCACAAACTTCAGAAGGAGTAGGCCATGTTTATATCTGCATAAACTGTTGACAGTCAAGGCAAGCAAACATTTTCTCTCTGTGGCAGACACCACACACCCATGGAAGCCTGTACAAAAGCTATAATTTCCAGATTATCTGCATTTCCTCTATCATCAACCATTGTTAAAATATCTCCAATTCAGAGAGTTAACTTTATCAAATAGTGACCATTTTTGAATTTCAACCCTCCTCTCATTCTCTAAATATTACAACTAATATAATCTGCACCTAATCTCAATGTCTACTCAAACCATGTGGTTCTCAAAACTGGCTGCATATTAGAATCTCAGGGAATGCTTTTAAAAATTACCAATGCTCCAACTCAAACTAATTAATTCAGGACCTCTGATGGACAGGGTCTAAGCATTGGTACTTTTTAAATTTGTTTAAAACTCTCCAGAGCACAGAACCACTGATTAACACATTTAAAGCTAGCTTCCCTTAATCTTCCAATTTGTGAAACAGGAAAAAGACAATGCAGCATGCTTAACCGAACAACAGAAAACAAATGAGCACTAGCTAAATCATTACTGCACTGCAACACATTTAAAACAATGCAACCTGTCCTCTAGGTAAGTACATCATAATGGGTGTAATTGAAGATGTGTATTGTAAACAAGTAGGGTTAACAACACTATTTGTAATGACGAGTTGCACTTGTCTTGTCTTCTTCCCAATATGTGGTAAAATGACAGGGATTTATTTTCCTCCTATCCTGACCCACTTTCATTTGAGCAGATGAAAGGTCTAGTGGCTTCCTGCTAGAAGGCTCCCTAATTGGCTGCCTTGCATCAGTATTAAGAATGAAATACACTGGAACACCATACTGCATCGTCTACAGAGCCAGGTATAAATGTCATCCATTTAAGATGTGTGTTCATGATGCTGTCATCATTATTAGGCATTAATACTGAATTATGTACTAGAAAAACTCTTGACAAATAATCCATGTGGCCCTAACCTATTGAACGTTTATGCCTGCTTGGACATAAAAGGATGGTCTTCATGAGTGGTAGTATGCTGATTAGAGAGGACAGGGCAGTCTTCAGGGTAAGCTTATGGTCATAGCAAAGTGAGGAAATAGCTGAGTGAAGCAGAGTTTGCAGGTATCCTGGGATCTTTGGTGCTCTCTCCATTCTTTCAGGTGAGCGACTGTGGCCCTTGACCACTTGCTGTTGCTGAGCTTGCTATGTTCTAAACACACCACCACTCACAATGGCTCAATCACATAAAACCTAGTGTTTGTAAACTCCTTTTTGCAATGTCTCTTCCAGGCTATGTCTACATGTGAAAACTAGTGTAACCAAATGCAATATGGGGGAATCATTCAGACATTAATATCAGCTGTGATAGTGAAGGTTTTGTTTTTGCAAGAGTGGTAGGACAGGTGAAGGGAAAATATCTCTGTGAAACCAAACCAATTAAAATACAGATTTTCATTTTTTTAACCATGAATTCTAGCACAGAAGACAAAGACCTTAAATCATCTTTTTATACATGACATATGTGTTACTACTACTTAGCTTGTTGTCTTCATCATTTTCCAGTCATCAACATAAAGGCACTAGATTTTGAAATGTTTTCTTTTGGTTTAATGTTGATACCATAATATTACACTTCAAAATCAGTGAAAATGGAATCCAAGATCTGTATACTATAAACAAGTAAGGTTAAGAACACTACAGGCAGAGCTGAGCACCAGGGGCTTTTGGAAGAGGCTTGAGGTAGCCTGGAAGAAGAACTGAGCACTGGGGGCTTTTGGAAGTGGATTTAAGGGGCAGAAGAGGAGCCAGGAAGTGAGCATAGTGTTTTGGAACAGCTAAGGGAGATGAACTAGTCTGTCAGTTTGTTGTCCTGTGGTGGCTTGCGTGTTGGTATGAGGCTGGAGGCTATGCCACTGGCATTGCAAATGCCAGCAGGGTCACCCATTATGGACAGGATTCAGTGGAGCTTCCAGAGTAGGACAGACTTGGAAGAAGAAGCCATCCACTTTTCAAAGAACTGGCCAATGAAAACCTTATGAGATACTGTCTGATATATTACTGGAAAACTTTACCCCTGAAACACATAGTGCCAGAAGATGAACCTTTAGATTGAAAGGCATGCAAAATACAACTGAGAAAGAGTTGCCTGTTCAGAGTACAGCCAATCTTAATGATATGGATAGGGTAAAGCTTCCAGGACATCCATTTGCTAATGTGGTCTGACTTAACATGAGAAGAAGCAAATGAAAACATCCATTAATAATCAGAACATGGAATGTATGATGTATGAATCTAGGAAAATTGGAAGTTGTCAAAAATGAAGTGGAACACATAAAAATCAATATCTTAGGCATTAGTGAGCTGAAATGGACTGATTTTGGCCATCTTGAATCAGACAACCATATGATCTACTATACTGGGAATGACAGGCATGGCATGGCAGTCATCATCACAAAGAATGTATCAAGATCTGTCCTGAAATGCAATGCTGTCAGTGATAAGATAATATCTATACACCTACAAGGAAAACCAGTTACTGCTACTATTATTCACATTTACACACCAACCACCAAAGCCAAAATGAGGAAATTGAATATTTTTACCAACTTATGCAGTCTGAAATTGACTGAACATGCAATCAAGATGTGTCGATTATCACTGGTGATTGGGATGCAAAAGTTGGAAACAAAGAAGGATCACCAGTAGTTGGAAAATATGGCTTTGGTGATAGAAATAACACTGGAGATCACATGATAGAATTTTACAAGACCAATGACTTATTCATTGCAAATATCTTTTTCAACAACACAAATGGTGGCTGTACATGTGGACTTCTCCAGATGGAGTACACAATTGGCTACTTCCGTGGCAAGAGGCAATGGAGAAGCTCAATATCTTCAGCCAAAACAAGGCCAGGAGCTGATTGTGGAACAGACCATCAACTGCCATTATGCAAGTTCAAGTTGAAGCTGAAGACAATTAAAACAACTCCACAAGAGCCAAAATATGACCTTGATTTTATCCCTCCTGAATTTAGAGACCATCTAAAGAATAGATTTGATGCATTGAACACCAAAGACCAAAAACCAGAGAAATGGATGACATTAAGAACATCATCTCTGAAGAAAGCAAGAGGTCACTGAAAAGACAGGGAAGGAAGAAAAGACCAAAATGGATGTCAGAAGAAACTCTGAAACTTGCCCTTGAATGGAGAGTAGCTAAAGCAAATGGAAGAAATGACAAGATGAAAGAGGTGAACAGGAGATTTCAACGAGCAGCTCAAGAAGACAGTCAATTATTATAATTAAGTGTTCAAAGACCTGGAGTTAGAAAAACGAAAGGGAAGAAATGCTCAGCATTTGTTAAGATGAAAGAACTGAAGAAAAATTTAAGCCTTGAGTTGCAATACTGAAAGATTCTATGGGCAATATATTGAATGATGCAGGAAATGTCTAAAGAAGATGGAAGGAATACACAGAGCCACTGTACCAAAATTAATTGGTCAATGTTCATCTATTTCAGGAGGTGGCATATGATAAAGAATCAATGGTATTGGAGGAAAAAGCTGAGGTTGCATTGAAGAAATTGGTGAAAAACAAGGCTTCAGGAATTGATGGAATACCCATTGAGATGTTTCAACAAATGGATGTGTGCTGGAGGCACTCACTTGGCTATACCAAGAGATTTGGAAGAGAGCTACCTAGCCAACTGACTGAAAGAGATCCATATTTGTATCCATATTTGTACCCAAAGAAAGGTGATCCCACAGAATGTAGAAATTATCAAACAATATCATTGATATCATACACAAGTAAAATCATACAGAAGATAATTCAAAAATGGTTGCAGCAGTATATTGACCAAGAACCTCCAAAAATGCAATGCTGGATTCAGAGGAGGATGTGGAATGAGGGATATCATTGCTGATGTTAGATGGATATTGGCTGAAAGCAAAGAATACCAGGAAGATGTTTGTTGTTGTTGTTGTTGTTATGTGCCGTCGAGTCAGCCCTGACTCATAGCGACCCCTCCTTGGGTTTCCGAGGTGGTATCACTATGGAAGTAGATTGCCCAACCTTCCTTCCGAGGAGTGGCTGGTGGGTTTGAACCGCCAGCCTTCTGGTTAGCAGTCAAGTGCCTTAGGCACTATGCTACCAGAGCTCCTTAGGAAGATGTTCACTTGTATTTTATTGACTACACAAAAGCATTTGATTGTGTGGATCATAAGAAATTATGGATAACATTGAGAAGAATGGGAATTCCAGAACACTTAATTGTGCTCATGAGGAACCTGTATATAGACCAGGAGGTTTTTGTCCAAACAGAACAAAGGGATACTGCATGGTTTAAAGTCAAGAATGGAGTATGTCAGGGTTGTTTCCTTTCATCATGCTTACTCAATTTGTATGCTGTGCAAATAATCCAAGAAGCTGGTTTATATGAAGAAGATGGCATCAGGATTGGAGGAAGGCTCATTAACAACCTGCAATACACAGATCACACAACTTTGCTTGCTGAACGTGAGGATGACTCGAAGCACTTACTGATAAAGATTGAAGACTGAAGTTTGCATTGTGGATTACATGCCAACATAAAGAAAACAAAAATCCTCACAATTGGACCAAAAAGCAGCATTACAATAAATAAAGAAAAGATTGAATTTCTCAATGACTTCATATTACTTGGTTCTACAATCAACACCATTGGAAGCAGGTTTCCAGACATCTGATGATGTATTGCATTGGCAAAATCTTCTGCAAAAGACCTCTTTCAAGTACTGAGGAGCAAAGATATCTCCTTGAAGATTAAGGTACACCTAATGCAAGCCATGGCATTTTCAATCACCTCTTATACATGTGAGAGCTGGACAATTAATAAGGAAGACCAAAGAAGAGTTAGTGCTTTTGTGTTGTGGTGTTGGCAAAGAATGCTGAGAGTACCATAGACTGCTAAAAGAACTAACAAATCTATCCTGGAAGAAGTGCAGCTGGAATGCTCCTTGGAAGCAAGAATGGCCAGACTTCATCTCACCTACTTTTGCCATGTTGTCAGAAGAAACCACTCTCTGGAGAAGGAAAATATGCTGTTAGAGTGGAGTCTCAATGAAAGAGGAGAAGGCCCTCAACAAGATGGATTGACACAGTGGCTGCAATGATGGGCTGAGGTATAGCAAGGATTGTGATGATGGCACAGGACCAGGAAATGTGTCATTCTGTTGTACATAAGATCACTATGAGTTGGAGATGACTCGATGGCTCCTAACAACAACAACAACAGGTATATGAACTTGGGAAAATTACTTATCTCCTGTACTTCAAAAGGACATAATAAGAGTACCTTATTATAAAGCTTTTAAGAGGAATAATCAAGTGAGTACTAACTAAAGTAGCTAAAGTAGAGGCATATAAGAATTACATAAAAATGTTGGTTGGTGGAAGGATTACTGTGGTGGACAGGTTAAGCAGGTTAAATTAAACACACTCTGGACTTTCTTCAAGAAGCCTTTCCCCCCATAGCACACTCCTGCCCAGACATCTACAAAGCACCACATTGTATTTTGTTTTCTTGTCTCTTACTGCTTTCAAACAGGGTGTCTTCCCAGGTTTAATGTAGTGGAACACAGTAGGCATCTAATACATTTTTACTGAATGACTAAAAGGATGAATGAGTGAAAATAATGATGGATAAATATTTATCCATCTACTACTACACATATTCCCATGATATATGTGTGTGTGTGTGTGTGTGTGTATGTGTATGTATGTATGTATATGTATACTTCCCTTGAACAGGAAGATGTAGGCATTATTTTCTAACAATATGGCAGACTACATGTTGAGATAATCTGGCACAGAAAAAAATAAAAATGCTAGGATTTTTAAAAAATTTGATTTATCTTTCTATTTAAAATTTTTCAAATGCCTAATAAATGCAATCAGGAGCTCTGGTAGCATAGTGCCTAAGGCACTTGACTGCTAACAGGAAAGCTGGCAGTTCATACCCACCAGCTACTCTTCAGAAAGAAGGTTGGGCAATCTACTTCCGTAGTGATACCGCCTCGTAAACACAAGGAGGGGTCGCTATGAGTTAGTGCTGACTCTATGGCCCATAACAATAATAACAACAATTAATCATCAACTAGCTTCAACAATGTTCAACACATGGACAATCTTGTTTCATCTATATCTCTACTCACTCATTTAGAGTCCAATTGTTTTAGAGAATGTTCAGACATCATATCATTTTATCTGTAAATATTTCAGAATATAGTTATAAAGGTACTATTTTTTTAAAATGTAGTGATAGTAACACTATCATATATAAAATATTAATAATAATTCTAAAATATTAACAAATATCCCAACTGTCATATGTTCATATATGTCTGTATGTGCATGTTTGTGCATTTTCTTGAGTTGGAATCCAGTAAGTTCCAAGGTTACAGTTGGTTGACATGTCTTATAAATTCTTTTCTTATTTCCCTTGAAATTTCTAAGAAATAGCTCTAAAATTGTTTATAAATGTATAGCTGGAATGGAAGGATAGTAAGCTTTAGAGCACATGTCCCTGGAGGAATTTCTCTATCTCTGATGGAGAAAGCCCGGATTTCAATGGAAATGAAGAAATACAAAGCCTGGGACAGAGCATGGTGGGCGGTTTAGTCAAAGACTCTTCCACGTTACCTTGGTGTGTGGACTAGAAAAAAATTTCCTCCCAATGAATAAAAGAGTAGGGGTATTTTCCTGTCTTAGCTTTCATTCTCACAGAAGAACAAAATAAAAGAAGAAAGCCACCCAGAGATTTCTACACAAGCACCTGTATGAATATATGTGTGAAGTTGGGATCCACAATTTTCTATCTGTAAAACTGTAAACCAAGATGAAATGGTTTATAGATATTCTGGATTGTTTTGGAAAAAAAAATAATGAAATCTTCTAAGGAGAAGACATTGTTTTAGGAACAGAATACATAACAGAGCAAAAGAAAAAAAAAATATATATATATTCCTACTCTCATGTATCTTAGATTTGTTTAGGGGGAGAAAAATAACTAAACAATAAATAAGTTAAATATGTAGTGTTTCATATTGTGACTGAATGTGATGCAAAACACACACACACCAAAAATAGCAAAAATAGAATAGCAGAGAGTATAGGGCATATATGTGCCCGTGGAAGAGAAGGTGTCATGGTGTTGCGATTTTAAACTTCAAAGCTACTATGAGAAGGGATTTTGGAGCAAGAGCATGGAGGAATTGGTGGGAGGGAGTCACCTATATACTACCTAAGGAAAGAGAATCTTAGGCAGAAATAATAGCACATGCAAAGGTCCAGAGTTATGTTATATAAAGAGCATAGGGATGAGAGTGTTTAGATCACTGGGAAGTGAGGATGGACAACATATGGTAGGAAAGGAAGTCAGTTGTCTAGACAAAAAAAGAAAAAGGATTCTTACCTACTACCATACAGAAAAATAAATTATTAAAGGCTTAGATATAAAAGTTTTAGGTAAAAAAATAGGATAATATCTGTATATATATTTTAAATAGGAAAACTATCTTAAGACACACAAATGAAAAACAAAAAGTAAACAACTGAGAAATTCCACTATATTAAAATTAACCCTTCTCCTCATGAAGAGAAAAAATTCACTCTGAATGCCAATATCTGTACAATATCTAGTAAAAATATTTAGCATCTAGATTATTGTTTTTAAGACAATAAGAAAACAAGGGAGCTCTGCTAGCATAGTGGCTAAGGCACTTGACTGCTAACTGGAAGGCTGGTGGTTCAAACCCACCAGCCACTCCTTGGAAGGAAGATGGGGCAATCTATTTCCATAGTGATACTGCCTTGGAAACCCAAGGAGGGGTAGCTATGAGTCGGGTCCAACTCGACGGCATATGACAACAACAACAACAACAACAACAAAACAATCCAAGTACTTACCATGCTCCAGTCACAAATAAAATGCTTTACATGAATTAACTCACTTAGCCCTCATCATAACCCTAAGGCATAGTTACTCCAATTTTGCAGTTGGGGAAATGGAGGCACAGAAAACTTTTGTACCTTGTTCAAGTGGCCAGTAAGTGATAGAGAAGGTTTAAAACCAAAGCAGTCTGGATCCACAGTCTGTTCTTAATTACTCAGCTTTATTACCTATAACCAAAAAATACCTCTTCCAGGCCTACTCGTGCCTATCCTTAAATGTTCTCAGCTGAACACATATGGATTGCAACCCAATATAATAAGGTGGTTTAATGTGTTAGTCATTAGATACAGAAACTTGCTCCATAAGTAAAAAATCATAGTTAGTATCCCTAAAATCCTGGCTGCTCAGGAAAGCCAATAATGGCGTGGGCATATAGGCTCATATAGGTCTATACAGGCTCATAGGGAACCAAACTTACAAGGGCCATAATCTTGGTTTAACACTCTGTTATATCTATCTTGTAATTTTTAATAACCTCTGAACAAGGCACCTACATTTTCATTTTGCATGCATTGTTGCCATTGAGTGGTTCTGACTCCTAGCAACCTTATGTACAACAGAACAAAACAGTGCCTAGTCCTGAGACATCCTCACAATCATTGCTCTGTTTGACCCCATTGTTGCAATCACTATGTCATTCGATCTTATTGAGGGTATTCTTCTTTTTCATTGACCATGTACTTCACCAAGCATGATATCCTTCTCCAGGGACTGGTCCCTTCTGATAATATGTCTAAAGGATGAGAGACGAAATCTCACCATTCTTGCTTCTAAGGAGTGGTCTGGCTATACTTCTCCCAAGACAGATTTGTTTGCTCTTCTGGCAGTCCAAAACTCAAACTCACTGCTGTGGAGTCAGATCTGACTCATAGTGACCCCTCCTTTGGTTTCCAAGACAGTATCGCTTTGGAAGTAGATTGTCCAACCTTCCTTCCAAGGAGTGGCTAGTGGGTTTAAACCACCAGCCTTCTTTGCCAACACAATAATTCAAAGGCATTGATTCCTCTTCGGTCTTCCTTATTCATTATCCAGCTTTGACATGCATATGAAGAGAATGGGTCAGGAATACCTTAGTCCTCAAAGGGATAACTTTGCTTTTTAATGCTTTAAAGAGATCTTTTGCAACAGATGCGCCCAATGCAACATGACATTTAACTTCTTGACTGCTGCCTCCATGGGCATTGCTTGGGGATCCAAGGCAAATGAAATCCTTGACAACTTCAATATTTTCTCTGTTTATTATTTTGCACTGGACCCTGCAAATTATGTATCCAGTCCTGATAAGAACACATAGTAATGCTAGGATTTGCTCTATCCCAGAGTTCTGGTAGTGTATACCTAAGGCACTTGACTGCTAACCAGAAGGCTGGCGGTTCAAACCCACCAGCCACTCCTTGGAAGGAAGGTTAGGCAATCTACTTCCGTAATGATACTGCCTCAGAAACCCAAGAAGGGGTTGCTATGAGTTGGGTCCGACTCAAGGGCAAACAACAACAACAGAGTTCTGGTAGTTGCTTACTGGTTTTGTTTCTGTCTTTGCATTTAAATTCTGTGGGCAGGAAATAGGGTTTGTATAGTCATTCAGGTATATGAACTCCATCAGACAAATGAAGAATTTAGTATACTCTGGATTGTAAAATTGAATTTTGGTAATTTATACACTTAACTATATTTTTTATTCAAGAAAACTGTTTCTCCTCATTGTCCAGATAGTTGAATGGCCTCCCAGTTTTCTCACTGGTTTTCAGTGTTTCTAACCTCATTATTTTATGAACTTTTTTTTTTCCCTAAACACAAATGTGATTTTATCAGACTCATGCTTAAAATTTATATTTTCCCCAAAATTCAGGGTAACGTCCAAACTCCTTAGAGTGACAGAAATGGTTTAGTGAGCTGGCTCCTGCATGTCTCTCTCACTCTATCTCTTTTCACTCCTCAGTATGGATTATGTCATGCAATACCTGTAATTCATTTGATAACAATGTTCTCTGACACCATTGAGCCTTTGCACACACACTCCCCTGCTACCTGTGAAGCACTTCTATTGCATGTTTGCCTGGAAATTCCTGATCTACCAACCATCACGTCCTCTGTCATATCCTCCTCAACCACTGAGCAGAGCAACACCCCTATAGTCTTGGCTCAATGATTCTTGTGTTTATCCTTATGAAAAACATTTATTTACATATCTGAATCTCTCATTAAAAAAACCTCTTGATTGAAAGAACCTCATGTATCCATCTTAATGTTACTGACATTTGGCACAAAATGTGGAATATCCAAACTCTACAAAAATGTTTACTTAATTAATGATACATTCATCATCATCATTCATTAAACAAATATTCAGGCTCTTGTGACAGCCACTATTCAACATGTTTAAGCACTGATCAAGAAATAGAATTTACTCTCTAGCAGAAATAATGGTAAATGCTGCAGCTGTGGGATAACAGGATTATGAGCAAGAGAGAAAGGAGGAAAGGGGGATTTTTAAATAAGGAAGTTAGAGGAAGACTCTCTGAGGAAATGACATTTTAATGGAAAACACAAAAACAAAGTATTGACAAAAGGCACCTAAGCAATGGGCAGGGAAAAGATAATTCCAGGGAGAAAGATAAGCAAGAGAAAGTTTGAACATTGAATAGGCTTGGTCAGGAGGGAGAGTAGTATAGCTGGAGGGGAGTAAAGGAGGCAGTGGAAAGTGGGTCATGGTTTCACAAAGATGCCCAGTACCAGACTGTGAGCTAGAGCGCTCTTGATGATTCCTTCCACATAAGGGAGAGAGGCACATTTGTAGCCTCCCTCATGGCTGGACTCTCTCCAGCTCCCTCATTTACATCTTCTGTGGAATGTTGAGTGGCATCTAAATCATGAGTTTGGAAGAAGGCAGTGTACATAGGTGGTTCTATTTTCTTGTCTCTTCTCTTTCTCCAGGCACAGGTGCTTATAGGATTCACATATTCTACTCTATTCTCAGTGTGTCTGTCTATTCTCGGTGTGTCCATCCAAGGAAAGTTCTTCGGCTCTTCAGAGTAGACTGTCACCAGATAATCAGTTAATCAGTTGCTGTTAAGTGGATTGCAACTCACAGTGACTCAATGCGTGATAGAACAGGACTTTACTCCATAGGGTTTCCAATGGCTGGTTTTGGGGAAGTAGAATACCAGGCTTTTCTTCCAAGGCACCTCAGCACGGACTTGGGCCTCTAACCTCTTGTTAGCAACAGAGTGATTAACTGTTTGCCTATTCTAGGTAATTACTCAGATAGTTAAATCTAATCTGAGACTGAGACTCAACAAGGCCATTGTTGTTATACTCCTAAGCCACAACCTCCAATGTAGTTTCATCAGTAATAAAACTAATACTTTCATCTCCATTTCCTTTGACTAATCTTTAATTGTTGTTATATTTGGTTGAGGGAAAAGATGGTTAGGGGAAACACTGACCTCCTCAAAAGTCATGAATAGTGATATTCCATAATCCATGCATCCATGCAGAGTAATTATATATATATATAGGAGCTATGGTGGTACAGTGGTTAAAGCATTTGACTGCTGACCAAAAGGTCAGTAATAAATCCCCACCAGCCACTCTGCATGAGAAAGATGAAACAGTCTGCTTTCATAAAGATTTACAGTCTTGGAAACTCTATGAGGTAGTTCTACTATGTCCTATTGTATCACTATGAGTTGGAATCCATTTGACGGCAGTGCATTTTTTATATATATTCTAAACTTCTGTTATTGTCTTTCTATGATAGTGTGTGTGTGTATGAATGTATATATATTTATGTTTGTATGTGTGTGTGTATATATATACATATACATGTCTGGTGGCATAGTGCCTAAGGCATTTAACTGCTAACCAGAAGGCTGGTTGTTCAGACCCACCAGCCACTCCTTGAAAGGAAGATTGGGCAATCTACTCAGAAACTCAAGGAAGGGTCACTATGAGTCAAGTCAACTCGATGGCAGTGAGTTTGTTTGTTTGTTTTGATACATATATATACATATGTATACATATATACATGTCTACATATTTGTGTGGGAGCTCTGGTAGCATAGTGGCTAAAGCACTTGACTGCTAACCAGAAGGCTGGTGGTTCAAACCCACCAGCCACTCCTCGGAAGGAAGGTTGGGCAATCCTACTTCCGTAGTGATACTGCCTTGGAAACCCAAGGAGGGGTCGCTATGAGTCGGGGCCGACTCGACGGCACATAACAACAACAACAACAACAACATATTTGTGTGTGAACATATATATGTGTATATATACATATACACACACACACACATCTGCTTCTAAAATGAGTAACTTTTATGACCTGAATATTCATGGATCTTCCAACTTATTTGGGGGACACTAAATACAAAATGAAGGAGAAGGAGGGAATTAACACTTTCTGAACAATCATTGTTGGGCTAATACCTTCACATGGGATTAAAAAAAATTATGAAGTACCTTGAATATAATGAAAATAAGACACACAAGCATACAATGTGCATAGCATGCATAGGTATCTAATGCACTACAGCATTGCATAGTGTACACAGGCACAGGTTATTTGGGCAAAAATACCATAAATTGTCTTACAGTTGGTACATGTTCTAGATGTGTTATAGATGACCATATGCAATCTCAAGGAGATAAACTAAATTTCGGGTCATACAGCTAAGAATTAGCAACACCAGCAGTATACAACAAGTTTGTTCATTAGATCTTAATGCTCTGGCTCTTCCCACTACACATGAACGAGGTAGAGAGAAGGTCAAGAGAGAACATGATTAAGTGTTAAACTAAATATAATCAAATAAGAATGTAATAAATGTTCTGGTCATTCAGCCATGAGAATGGATATTGTTGGCTTGTCTTAGAATTTCCAATAGAACTTGTCACCACTTTCATGATGTCTGAATTCTAACTTTGGTTAATATCCATATGGTCTCAAAGTAAAATAATGGTAAGCATATTTTAGTTATCAGAGAAAATTATATTTAACTTGGAAAGATCTCAAATGGCAAAGAATCTACCATTTCTGGTATACTTATTTTTGTATATTATATTCCTTATCATTAAGAGCATGTCATTCACAAGGTTGTAGTCACTTCTTGGCCAGAGGGAGTGGTTGGTTGGATCTGTGGGCTTGGAACTATGGTCGCAGGGGAGATCAAGCTCAATTGGCATAACATACTACACAAAAACATTATTTCACATCCTACTTTGGTGAGTAGTGACTGGGATCTTAAAAGCTTGCAAGCAGCCATCTATGTGCAACGATGGATCTCTCCTTATCCAGAGCAAAGAAGAATGAAGTAAACAATAGATGTATGGAAACAATTAGTCCAAGGGACTAGAACACAAAGAGATCCTCACCCTATACAACTATGAGACCAGAAGAACTAGCTGGTGTCTGACTACCACTGTCAGCCACTCGAAGGGGGATCTATGTAAGAGATCCTAGATAGAGTAGGAGAACAATGTGAAACAAAACTCAAAATCCCTCCCCAAAAAGAATCAGGTTTGCTGGTCTGACAGAGCCTGATGGAACCCCTGAGACTATGACCCCTAGCTGCCCTCGGGTCTGGAATTGAACCCATACCTGTGGCTTCCAGCCAAATAAAAGACAAGCATATGAGCTGAACATTTACATTAGGTAGATACACTCCATGGTGAGATCAATCATGGGAGAATAGAAGGGTTGTGTATGCACAAGGAGACAACTGGAGGGAGGCAGGAGTGCATGGGAGGGAAGGACACAGGGAAGAGGTAACTGGGGAGGAAGGGGGAGGGAGCTATTGCATTGTGGGAGACTGTACAATTGTCAATGTCATGAGACCAATTGTATGTGAACTGCTGTATGGAAGACGAGTTTGTTCTGTAAATTTTCACCCAAATCACAATAAAGTTAAAAATAAATAAAACAGCAGGTCATTCAGTAGATATTCTACCTGAGCATCTATATTGTTGTTGCTATGTGCTGTTGAGTCAGCCCCAACTATAGCAAACCCTCCTTGGGTTTCCGAGGTAGTTCCACCATGGAAGTACATTGTTCAGCAGTCAAATGTCTTAGGCACTATGCTACCAGAGCTCTATATATTGCTACTTAATTCTGGAGGAAGTTCAAGAGATTGGCAGAATATTCCCTGGTGATTTTTTCTATTCGGAAACATTTAAAAGTTGTGAGTCTAAATCATGAGCAATCTATCCCATTTTGATCAAGAACTTAATATCCCCCTCATTTGTTACCATACATAAATTATATGCTGTTCTTATAAAATTCAGAGTTCCAAACTGACATATTAAGATGCTGACGTTTAACTCCATTTCTAACTCCAAACTTTGTTATAGTAATACAAATTAAGCCTTTGTAAATCTATCATCATATCAGCTAATCCAGTGAGTCAGAAACCTCCAGAATTCACACTTTAATTTAGATTCATATTAAAATGGGACCAAAGCCACAGAATTTAAAATAATTTATTCATTTTAATTGTAGATTATTTAATAAACATAACTAACACCCTGTTGTTGTTGTTGTTATGTGCCATTGAGTCGGCCCCAACTCATAGCGACCCCTCCTTGGGTTTCCGAGGCAGTATCACTACGGAAGTAGGATTGCCCAACCTTCCTTCCGAGGAGTGGCTGGTGGGTTTGAACCGCCAGCCTTCTGGTAGAAGTAACACCCTAGCAAAGTCAAAATAATTTAGTCTGTTTTTTCATAGGAAGTACATTAAAAGGCTAAAAATAAATTCCTAAGTAGAATGGGTACCTTGGTTTAGGTAAACCAATTCATTTACCTATGTAGGCAAATAAAGCAATATGCCCAGAGTTCAAGCAGTGTTTGTTAAGAGATCATTGGAGAAAGGTTGGGGGAGGGGAAGTGTGTATCACCATTGAAAGTGCTTCTTACATCTGAAAATTTCTATTTTATTTAACAAGAATTTATAGCCCTAGAGCTAGAAATTTTGACTTTAATAATGCTTCCAGGTGATTCAGGTGCACAATAAAGTTTGAGAATTACAGGTTTTGAACTCCCATTTCCTCAAATATTCTCTCCCACTGATAGTAGCCCCCTAATTAACCCATGGTTATTTAATAATCTCTTGGTCCCTAGGTATAAACTAAACATGAAGGTAAATAGGATTGAAGTGGAAAGCTGGAAGAAATCTGAAAATTGAATCTTTGCTCCTTCAGGTCCCTAGGCTCCCAGGCTGTGAAAAGAATTATCTAGGCTTGAAGTGTTGGAGGCAAAAAGAGACCACAGAGGCTTAGAACTATTTTCATTACAATGCCAACCACTTAGAAAGATAACTAATTGAATTTCTGGAAATTACAGCAAAATTTAAAGTTGCTTGATGATTGATTCTTTTACATGCCCTATGATTCTTCCACTCTCAGCCAGTGCTAAGGGAAGACATTCAGACAACAGAGTTAATTTTTTTTTGGATGTAGCAGCAATACACAGAATAGCAGTGGCTAAAGTAAGCCCTGGCTTAACAAAGCTAACATGCCTTCCTTAAGTGTCAGGAGACTTTGATAGCTGGGATACTAGGGGAGTATTTCTTATTAATCCTGTCTCTACCTGTCTAGAACCATTTTACAGAGGAATTATGTTCATCTCTAATGAATCAGAAATTAAAATAAATAGCTGAATCTCAATCAAACACCATTATTATAAATTATATTATCTCCCTGCAGTTTTCTACTACTTACCTTTAAAAGTCTGATTTTTTTCCAGGTATGTTACCATTAAAATTCCAAAGCCAGCCCCCTAGATGTGACTTTTCAGGTAGCTGTTATTTCCACCCCAACTCCATCCCAAAAAAGGTCAGGCAAATAGAAATTATAGATGCTATTGGAAAACAATGGTTATTTGCTACTACCATACTAACTCTGTGACAAAACACTACTGAGAAAGTGAAATAGCAGTTATAAAAGCTCTGTCTGATGTCCCACCAACCAAATATAACGCAGTGATGAGGACAATCTTCAACAGCTGTCACTACTCCTTTTCCAGTCACTGAGAGATGGTTTGAAATGGCAATCATATCTGCGCCCTTGTGGGCCATTCTTTTATGTCACTCCCATGAAGTGTTGGTATAGATGTGCAAGTCAAAGAGCATTTGGGGATCTTAGATGCTCAGGGGTGAAGTGTTCCAAGGAATGGTGTTAATGCTCTCAGTCTTTGTGACAGGCTCTCTCTTCAATGACCTACATATTTTCCTCCCCTACTTTCAGGTTGCTAGTTTCCTCACAGAGTGAGAATCATGCCCTGCTTGAGAGGACATGATCGTCAAGAGAGGAATAAATATGTGTGGATGACCCTCATTTTACTCTGCACAGCAGCATTGATCTTCTTTACTCTTTCCTTTTATTTTTTAATTTTCCCTTTGTCACCACGGCCAATGTAACATACAAATGACCAAGGCTAGGGTGTGGATGTGGAGGAAAGGGACAAAGTTATTAACTCGATCTTAGACCTATATTCAATACCGTTGTTGTTATTACTGTTAGATCCCGTCAAGTTAGCTCCAACTCACAGCAACTCTATGTAGAACAAAATGAAAAACTGCCCAGTTCTGGGTCAGCCCCCAAATCCTGAGCCCATCATTGCAGCCACTGTGTCAATCCATTTCATTAAGGGCCTTCACCTTTTTTTCTAATCCTCCACTTTATGAAGCATGATATCTTTCTCCAGGGAATGGTTCCTTCTGACAACATGACCAAAGTAGGTCAGATGAGGTCTGGCCATTCTCGCTTCCAATGAGCATACCAGCTACATTTCGTTCAAGGACAGATTTGTTTGTTCTTCTGGCAGTCCATGGTACTTTCAGTATTATTCGCTAACACCATAACTCAAAAGCATCAACTCCTCTTCAATCTTCCTTATTCATTGTCCAGCTTTCATATCTTATAAGGCTATTAAAAATATCATGGCTTGGGTTAGACACATCTTAGTCTTCAGAGACATATTTGCTCTTCAGCACTTTAATGAGGTTTTTTGCAGATTTGCCCAGTGTAATATGTCACCTTATTTCTTGACTACTGCTTCCATTATCATTGATTGTGGAACCAAGTAATATGAAATCTTTGACAATTTCAATCTTTTCTCCATTTATCAAGATGCTGCTTATTTGTCCAGATGTGAAGACTTTTGTTTTCTTTATGGTAAGGTGTAATCCATTCTGCAGAATGCAGCCTTTAATCTCCATCAGTAAGTACTTCAAGTCATCTCCACTTTCAGCAAGAAAGGATGTGTCTTCTGCATATTACAGGTTATTAATGAGTCTTTCTCCAATCCTGATGGCATATTTTTCTTCATATGGTCCAGGTTCTCAAATTATTTGCTCAGCATACAGATTGAACAAGTATGGTGAAAGGATACAACCCTGACACACTCCCTTCCTGATTTTAAACCATGCAGCATCCCCTTGTTCTGTTTGAATGACAGCCTTCTGGTCTATGTACAAGTTCCTCATGAGCACAATTAAGTGCTCTGGAATTCCCATTGTTTTCAATGTTTTTCATAATTTGTTATGATCCACACAGTCAAATGCCTTTGCATAGTCAATAAAATACATGTAAACATCTTTCTGGTATTCTTTGCTTTCAGTCAATATCCATCTGACATCAGCAATGATATCCCTCATTCCATGTCTTCTTCTGAATCCAGCTTACATTTCTGGAAGTTCTCTGTCAACATATTGCTGCAACCTTTTTAGAATTATCTTCAGCATGGTTTTACTTGCATGTGATATTAATGATATTGTTTAATAATTTCCATATTCTGTTGGATCATCCTTTTTGGAATGAGTACAAATATGGATCTTTTCCAGTCAGTTGCCCAGGTAGCTATCTTCCAAATTTCCTTTTTTTTTTTTTTTTTTCAATTTTTACTGTGATTTGGGTGAAAGTTTGCAAAGCAAATTCATTTTTCATACAGCAGTTCATACACATTTTGTCTTACATTGACTCCTATTCCCCACAAGGTAACAGCTCTCTTCCCACTTCCTTCCCATAGCTATCTCTTCCCTGGGTCCTTCCCACCCATGCACTCCCACCCTGCAAGCTGTCTTTATTTGCATATACTGTCCTTCTGTTCTCCCATGCTTTATCACTCCCAGTAGTGTTATCTACCTGATGTAAATGTTCAGCCCATCTGCATGTCTATTATTTGACTGGAAGCTACAGGATTGAGTTCAATTCCAGATCTGAAGGGTATCTAGAGGCCATAGTCTTGGGGCCTCACCAAACTCTATCTGACAGCAAGCCCTCCTGCTTCTGAGTTGGTCTCAGTATGGATACTCTGCTGAAACCTGTCCACCATGGGTACCCCTGCTAGTATTTGAAATATCAGTGGCATAGCCTTCAGCCTCACAGCAACACATAAGCCACCACAATATGGCAAAATGACAGATGAGTGGTGGTACTTAATGGTACAAAACAGCAAAAACACCATCAATGTCACCTTAAAAGGAAAATGTTTCTCTGTTCACCCTCACATTTGGAAAATCTGGGACAAGGAAGAGAAGCCATAGAATATGCTAGGATAGGTTTTCTTTTCTTTTTTCTTTCTTTTTTTTTAATTATGTTAAATTATTTGACATACCTCTAATTCAGATCTTGATTTTTCCATAATCAAGAAAATAAATGTGTGTGCTTGAAACCTGTCCACCATGGTTCACCCTGCTGGTACTTGAAATACTGGTGGCATAACCTCTAGCCTCACAGCAACATGAAAGCCACCACAGTATGACATGCTGGCAGATGAGTGATAGATATTCAGTACTAGGATATCTGTAGTTCCACATAGATCAGCTTCTCAGGGGACTGTAATCAGCTTTAGGGGAAAGATCTGTTCTAACAAAGTCACTTTTACCAAAGTACAACTATGTGTGCATCTAGGATTTAGGATTATAGTCCTCCAAATACATCCAAGTGTATAAAGCATCACTATGAAGGTTATATTTCAGTTTTTCTACTTGTTCAACCCACTTTAATATATTTGGTCTTGTTATTTCACATTCTGATATTTATCAATAGACACCTGGGTGGCACAAATGGTTTGTGCTCAACTACTAACCTAAAGGTTGGCAGCTCAAACCCACACAATAGTACTGTGGAAGAAAGGCCTGGTAATCTTCTAGCATAAAGATTAAAACCAAGAAAACTCTCTGGAGTAGTTCTACTCTATAACACATGGGTTGCCATGAGTTGGTATCCATTCTTTGGCAATGTTTCCTTTAAAAAAAAAAAAATCTATATTTATCAGTAGTATAAGCACAGGATTTATGGTCCTAGAAACTAATGAAGATAGCTGAAATTGGTCTCTAAGCACATAAAAGCCCCCAAAATTATGATGGTGATGGTGTTTTATGTGGAATCACAGTACCAAATATCACTACAGGACTAAGAGAAGATGAGTACTATGGCAATATATGTCAGTGAAATTACAACATATAACAAACTGAATATATTTTCCATCTAAGCTATGATAGATCTGGAAATAAGAGATATCATTTACAAACTTTTACAAACCATGTTCCCAGGGCAACATGGAAATGGGAAAGAAAGATGCTTACAATCTGCAATCTCTTTATTTTTTTAGCAGTGGGAGAACAATCAGATGGTTAGGAAAGAAACACAACATAGCATTGACCCACCTGATTGGCACAAACTTGGGCAGGGCGTCCACTCACTGAAAGGTGTCACAATGCAGTTTTTTTTGCATGGAAGGAGACATGGACGCACTGTTTCTGGCCGAGTAGAATCTGGACATCTGACAATGAAAGAGAATGTATCAATGCCTCCCAGAGACAGTAAATGGTGTAACACAGAACCATAAGATTTTAGAACAGAAAACCCTGAGGCTGGATTGTTCCTTTTATAAATGAGAGAAGAAAGACCCAGAGAAGTTAAGTTACTTGCCCAAGGGTAAATTGCCCAGAGGCAGGTCCAGTGCCATCTTCAGTTGTCTTGATACAGAGACAAAAGCACTTTCTGCTAGATCAGAAAAAAGTAACTCTTGTAACTAATGAAGGTTATGGATTATGACAACAAAGAAAAGTTGTAACATAAGAAAAATGCCAACCAAGTGTCTATCAGTATCAATTCAAATAAAACATTATGTTTTTTAAAATGAACAAATCAGTAGAAATATTTTTTAAAAAGTATTTTGTTTAGGGTGATAATTAAAATTAGTAATATCCACTCAACCCCAAAAGGAGGAAAATACAAGGTAATATACAAGGTGATGTGTATTTGTATGACTTAGGTTTACTTATCCCTAGCTCAAGGAGATTAAGTTTCCTTAGGACATGAGTTTTTTTTTTTTTTTTTTTTTTTCAGTTAAATAGCATTAAACCCAGATATAGATATGTAGGTGCATATATTATTTATATATGGGTAGACACATATATTAGAAATAAAAATCATAGAAAATCATTTAAAAACACTATATAACTAACAGAATTTTTTAATATTTAAATAATTGGCAAATTTTTATATAGAACATATATTATGAAAATATGACAGACTGCAAATAACAAATAGAGTGACTAGCAATAACAAGAGAAACATTTCAGTTATGTTATTTTGCTGATAATTAATTTAATGCTCATATTTGGGAAGGAAGTAACATAGTCAACAGATTCACAATCACTTGGAAGAACTGAAGTCTCGGAAAATGGCAAATCAGTATTTATTTGTGAGTGTGTTCACTTGCTTGCATTTTTTTATCAGTATATATATATTTAAAAAACCCGCTGCCATCGAGTTGTTTCCAACTCACAGTAACCCCCATTGGGTTTCTGAGGCTGTAAATCTTTATGGAAGTCGACCACCCCGTCTTCCTTCCATGGAGCAGATGGTGGGTTTGAACCACTGACCTAAAGGTTAGCAGTCAAGTGCCTTATCCACTATGCCACCAGAGCTCCTTTTTATGAGTATAAAAGGCTAAAAACTACATTGATTAGTAATAAGCTGAGAAGAAAAATGAAAGTACTCTGCAAAATATATTTGCATTTTAAATTCTGTTTCCTGTAAGTTTCTTGTGTTGTTGTTGTTACGTGCCGTTGAGTCAGACCAACTCATAGCAACCCCTCCTTGGGTTTCCAAGGCAGTATCACTACGGAAGTAGATTGCCCCGTCTTCCTTCCGAGGAGTGGCTGGTGGGTTTGAACTGTAAACTTTGATCAGGTAGGTTACAAATCCTGGTGTTAAGTGACTTTTCTACATCCTTTTACTTATTCCTAATGAAAACTTTGAGAATTATTATGATCTTCATTTTCAGATGATAAATTTTGTCATTGAACTAATAAGTAATTGTTTTGGTTACCTAGTGCTGCTCTGACAAGAATATATCAAAAATGGGATGGCCTTAACAAACAGGAGTTTACTCTCTTAACAGTTTGGAGGCTTTAAGTCTGAGTTCAAAGTGCCAGGCTCTAGGGGCTGGGTGAAAGCCTCTCAACCTTGGCTTCAACTCTGCTTCCTACTCCCAGCGCAATGGAGCTAGAGGGTTTTCTTCACTCAGTTACTGGCTAAGGCTGACAAGCCCAAGGTTGACAAATAAAAATGCACAGTCCTGATGTTACCAAACCACACTGCAGGCCATTAATTCAAGTCCACTGAAAATCCCAAGGTCGGCAGAGCATGTCAGGCTGTCAAACAATGACTCGGCTATATGCAGGGTTCAAGTGTGCCATAAGCTAGACACCATTGCCCAAGGCTTCCCCTATATATAGGAAGCAGACCACATCCCTAAGGCAGCTACTCAGCTGCTCACAGTAGATTCCACTATGGAGTTGATTACCAGTCTCATCATGGGGAATAGTACATCCAGCTGTCCAGCCAGTCAACCAGACCCAGCCAAGTTGACACATAAACTTAACTACCATAGTAATAGACCCAAAATCATATGGATAAAGAGCATTTCAGGAAAATTATGACAGAAAATACACCAAGCTAGCAAGTTCAAAAAGCCAATTAACAGAGTTCTAATAGGAAACAGCAGATCCAGGGAGCAAGGGAAATTAACAAGAGTGGATTAAAATATACACAGCTGATGAAGGTATGACAACTTGGTGACAAAAGTCTACCAAGTATATGCAACTTGACCAATGTGCAACCACAGTGAATGTTCAAATTCAAACACAAAGAAAAATAAGAGAAGAAACTAAAAATGATCACAGCAAAGGATGGAGAAAAAATGTCATCTACAAAGGGAGAAGAACTTGACTGACATCAGGCGTCAACAATTTACATAACTATGAAAATGTAGGCTTTTTTTATGTTTAGAAAGAATGAGTAGACAAAGCAAGGAAGACCAAACTTGATTATGTGACAGGACACATAACAGCATAATTTACCACTGTAAGGTAAAGATGCAGAGGATAGGAGATAGAAGGAGAAGAAAGAATGAAAGTTTTGATGTTCTCACAGAACAAAATAGGTGTCCAGAGAGTTCATCTAACTGTAAATAAAATAAGAAGCAAGGTTCTGAAAATATAAATCAAAAGTACTAATGTACTAACCAACAGGAGACTGACATTGTGGGAGGAGTTGGGAGAAGAGCTGGTGTAAATGAGCTAAAGTCCATTGCTTTCATGGGAGGGAATTAGGCATAAACATTTTAAATTGATATGTGAAGATAAAAATTAATGAAAATATCTATCATTTAGAATAAGGAGGTAACTACCAGAAAGGGAGAGGTAGTAAAATTATATACTTGAGTTTTATCAGCATAATGACACAGTGAAGACAGATAAGAAACTAATGAAAGAGTTGGCTGTGGTTGGGAAGCAGGCAGATTGAGACAGGGTTGGATGCAAGGCTTCTCACTGTTTACCTTTTCTACTGTTTTGACAGGTGAATGTTGTGAATACTTACCCAGTTGAGAGAGAGTAACTGTTTTCAGGAAATGAGAATATAAAGTAGAGAAAATGTGGGTGGGAATCTGGTGCTTTTCATCATCAGCCCTTTGGTCTTACTGCATTCCTACTATGAAGTGTGTAGGGACCTAGATGACACTGTTTGCCCTGGACTGCTAATCTAAAGGTCGTAGGTTCAAACCCAGCAGTATGGAATAATAGGTTTGGCAGTCTGCTTCTATTAAAATTATGGCCAAGAAAACCTTAAGAAGCAGTTCTATTCTATCACACATGCGGTTGCTATGAGTCAGCAAACAACAACAACAATGTTGTTGTTGTTATGTGCTATCAAGTCAGACCTGACCCATAGCAACCCCTCCTTGGGTTTCCAAGGCAGTATCACTACGGAAGTAGATTGCTCCATCTTCCTTCTGAGGAGTGGCATTTTTAATACAAATCGATTAAAAAAGAAAAATATATATTCTCAGAAAACTCACTCAGTAAATTATTTATTAGTGGTATTAGTATTAATCATCCTCAATTTCATAAAGCTACCTATCAAATACATTAATTCAGCTAGCATAACAATAAGAGAAAAAAGGGTGTCTTTATGAAGCTATGTGGTTGTTGCCACGTGCCACTGAGTTGATTCCAACCCATAGCAACCATGTAGGACAGAGTAGAACTGTCCCATTGGAGCTCTCATGGTGTAGTGCCTAAGGAATTTGACTACTAACTAGAAGGCCAGCAGTTTCCTCGGAAGGAGGACTGGGCAATTCTGAGGAGAGATGCTGCCTTGGAAACCTAAGGAGGGGTCACTAGGAGTCTAATCAACTCCATGGCAGTGAGTTTGGTTTTTCTGGTTATAGGATATCCAAGACTTTATGGAAGGAGACTGACATATCTTTCTCCCACAGAGCAGCTGGTGGGTTTGAACCTTTAGGTTAGCAACCAAGCACTTTACCACTGCAACACCAGGGCTCTGTTTATGAGGATATAAAAACCCCAAAACCAACCTCACTGCCATTGAGTCTATTCCAACTCATAGTGACCTCCTTTGGGTTGGCAAAGTGGTAAATCTTTACTGAAGTAGGTTGCCCTGTCTTCCTTCCATGGAGCTACTGGTGAGTTTGAACCACCAACCTGCTGGTTAGTACTCAAATGCCTTAGGCACTGTACCACCAGAACATTTTATGAACACATAGTCTTATTTAAACAAGCTACTCTTCTTCTGGTGAAGAAAATTTACACCATACTTTAGTAGAGATAGCAGAAAATACTGAAATCATCCCCAAGACCTTTGTCTATACCCTGAGGGCTTGGAAAATAAACTGAATGGCTATTTTATTCTCATGCCTTTTCAACCTCCCCTAGTATATGACTGGAAATGAAAGCATAATTTGAGTAATATAAAATTCCTATGTGCTCAAATGGGGTTATAAGCCTCCCTCAATACATACTGATTCAGGCATGTACAAAATAGCCTAGAAATGTTTTCAACTCTGGGCTTCAAGACTCAAATATTGCAGGGATTCAGTTCATTTCAATTAGCATTAGGTGTTAATGTCTTTTATTTTTGTTAGTTGATACTGAGTTGACTCAGATGCATGGTGACTCCATGTACAACACAATGAAGCACTGCCCAGTCTGCAGCACCATAACTATGTCTGGTATGCTCAAGTTCATTGTTGCAGCCACCATATATTTTAGGAGCCTTCCAACCTGGAGGGCTCATCTTCCAGAACTGTACCAGACAATGTTCTGTTGTCACTGATAGGGCATTCATTGGCTAATTTTCAGAAGTAGATTGTTAGGCCTTTTGGCCTAATCTGTCTTAGCCTGGAAGCTCCACTAAAACTTGTCCATCATTTGTGACTCCATTGATATTTTAAAAACCAGTGGCATAGCTTCTGGTATTATAGCAACTCACAAGCCACAACAGTATGATAAACTGGCAGATGGGTGGTGCTAAATTTTTTAGGGGGATAATATTATCTACTTTATTCACTCTTTATAAATATAACTCATAAAAAAATGCTCAATAAAATGTCATTTTTCTATAATATGGGTTCCTTTCTCTGTGCATGTTCTTCCCTGAAGTCCACAAGAGATTGTCATCCCACAATGTCAACCTCAAATTGTATTGTTTTTGCAGAGGCAAGAGATGGAAGGCTTTCCTGGAAATGTGCATGACTTCTGGTTCAATAGGGGCAAAGTGTTCTCTGCAGTGAGTAGAATTATCTTTTTGTTCATTTCTTTTGCCTGGTAGGTTTACTTTGTTCCTCAGGGGTTCAACTTTCTCCTCCTTTCTATTCATGTACATGTTGTATATGTCTTCAAGTATCATAACATTTCCAATCTCCATAAATTTCCTCTCATTCTTCAAAAATAGCCCCCCCCCTTTTTTTTTCTTACAACTTAATGCTCCCATCTTCTGAAAACTATAAAGCTTATTTTCTGCACCTCTGTATTGTCAATGTCCCAGAGAGGCTTTCTGACATCTTTGGTGTTGGTGGTTTATCATGTGTATGTGCATGTGCATGCTGTACATATATAAGTTTTTAATGCCTTGATGGTGGAATTCTATCTTCTATCTTAAAAACTCCATATCTTACCTCATAGTAAATATTTAATAATGGTAAGTGAAAGATTAAATACCATTACATGCTGTTGGATCCTGAACATAAATAAGCCACAGAAGATATTAGGCTAATTCCTCCAGCAATGTCCAAAGCAAAATTGAAGCCTTCAAATCCATGGAAACATATGGATTTGCTTTTTATCTGGTAAATAGTGTGGTTCCTTGGCTTCTGTCACAATATATGCTTTCTACTTTTTGTGTAACATTCTGATCCTGGACTGGCAATGCTGTCAAAGAAAGGATGAACACATCTGATCTCAGTAAATATATTTTCTTGGACTTGCAGTTCAATATTTTATAGTATTGTCTTTTGATCACCTGTAGGCTTCAGTTCAGTATAGGCACAATGCTGAATTGCATCAAATAGAACTACAAAGACTGGTCATTCTTCAGTTATGCCTCCATAATCAAGAGGCAGACCCACAATGCTCCATTTCCTTGATCAGCCATCCCACCCAAGAAATGACACATTCATCTAACTCTGCTAGATGGGGCTAACTTGCCACATTTTTAAAAATAAATGTTTAAATGGAGTTATTTATTACTATATCTCATAAAATGCCAAGGGTTTTCACATTAAAAGGCAGAAACGCAGAAACTGCCTTATCAGGAAGTCTGGAAGGCTATGGTTGTCTGTTTTTAATCTTTATTATTATTTTTAATTACATTTCAACTGAAAAGAAAACACTGAATAGTGAAACAAAACCAAACAAAACCCCAGAAATATCCCAACAAGGTCTCACTTCAGGTTCAGCTGTGTCCTGTCAGGTTCTCATTTTCTGATATGATCAGTTAAATTACTCATACAATGGTAACATTCTCACCTTTACAATTACATGGAAATTAAAACACCAACCCAGAGATGCAAGTACATTCAAAACATTCTGTGCATTCCAGTAATTGTTAGCCCAATCATTCCATGTGGCACACTTCCTTCTCTCTAGCCCGAAGACCATTCTTTCTTTAGGATAGTTTCTTCTTCTGTTTTGTTTCTATCCTCTTACCCACACCTCAAATATTTCATAAGTAGCTGGGATATTTTTTCACTGCCAAGGTTCTCACATGAAATAGAAAAAAAATTACAAATATATATATATATATCGAGAGAGAGATGAAAAGAGAGAGAGAGGGAGAGCTGGTGGCATAGAGCCTAAGTCATTTGACTGCTGTGGTATAGTAAATTACATAGTGTGGCTTTTCCAGCCATAAGTCTTCATAAACTTCATGATGGAATTTGCTGTGAGTGACTGAGTAGGTCCTGATTGTTAAAGTTACCCACCTGGTGTATTTCTGTTGAGAGCGGTATAAAGCTTTCTTCTGGGAAGTTCTCTCTCTCTCAGCTGTATAAAATTCTGATGTTGGGATTGGTTAGTTTGGCCACTCTACCAGGCTCAAAAGGAGCCCTCCTAGAGGCAGAAGGAGTCTTTCTGACTGCTGGCTGAGAAAGACAGTCTGCTGAGAGAAATGCATTCCTGAGAGATATCAGAGACACACACTGCTGAGAGGGAGACATGAGAGTCACACACTACTGGGAAAGCGATGTGCTACTGAGATTGCCAGCTGCTGACCAAGATGGCCAGCTGTGAGAGACTGAGTGCATTTGTAAACTTCAATTGTAGTCTGATTTGTCCCTAATAAATCCCATAATCTGTATGTTCTGTGTGGCCACTGCAATGAATTATTGAACCCAGCAAAGAGGTGGTAGGTGCTGTGGGTAGAACAGTTGTTGAAAGGGCTAGAGGAAGGCAGCATGTCTGGCCTCTTAGGAATAGGCCTTGGACTGCTGATGGTGATTCTGTCTTCTTCTTGTGGGGTTAGAAGAGGTTAGAAGATGCAGCCTCCTTGCCCCTTTGGCAACTGCTAACCAGAAGGTTGGAAGTTCAAACCCAGAAGCTGCTATGTGGAAGGAAGATAGGCCAATCTACTTCCATAAAGATTTACCACATCATAAACCCAATGGGGGGAGCTCTGGTAGCATAGTGGCTAAGACACTTGCCTG
>NW_006921929.1:999276-1000977 GCF_000298275.1 Orycteropus afer afer
TGTGTGTGTGTATTTTTTTTAGAAAGGGCAGAACAAAACATATGTCTTACTGTGGATACTCTAACTGTTGGCTCCACTGGCCACTAGGTATTATTTTCTCAACCTAATTAATCTCATTAACCTCAGAATGTTAATTACCTTTAGTAAAGTCAACGTATGCTGCTCATGTTTAGAAGGACTGTTTAGAGACATACACTAAGAATTAAAACTAGGTTGATAAATCTCCAGCCTCATTAACAGTGCAAAAGTAATTACCAATGTCATTATGTGTGTGTGTGTATGTGTGTGTTGGGGAAAACGTGTATAATTCATTTTTTTGTGTTGATAAGCCAGGGCAAAATTTGAGGTTATTCATGGTATAATAATAATATTTTACTCTCTTATGTAAATTTTCAAGCCCATACATATTGGTTTATGAATTCTGCTTCAAACTGTAAACTTTTGGTGCTATGATTTTATTTTCTCACAAAACATCTTTATGTTGAAAAGACACAGTGAGAAAGCTGACTTTTATTTAAAAACAAAACAAAACAAAACAAAAAAAAACCTATAGTCCAAAATAGATACAAGGATAGAAGAGGAAATAGAAGGCTATTTGAACAAATAACCCAAATTTTCATTGCTAAAAAGCCCTTTAAAATGTGCTGATAATTTATTTGGTAGGTGTCAGTCTCAATTCTAATGCTTCTTTGCTAAGAAAACAACATTACATTCATGATAAGTGGATTTTTCCTATTGTGGTTCAGCACTGCAAAATTTCTTGTAAGGGAGAAGATCAGATGTTGGGCATGATAAATTGTTCCATCACTATAAAGAAGCATACTTTACTGCATTTTATTCAGGGTTTTCTCCTACATCTCAGCCATATTTATTTTCATCTGGAGATCCACCTTAATGTTTTCTGTGTCTTTTTTAGTAGTTGAGAAATCGTCATAAAGATAAACATTACCAAGGCTGCAATCCTTCAGAGAAAAAGGTACCCTCATACCTGCAGAGTATAAGCCTTTTAGGATTTTACTATAGCTCCATTGATTTGATTATCACCTGAACCAGGTGATATGCAAATGTTATTGTCCATGTCTGCATATAACTCTCACTGGTTCAATCAGTCCACAAGTTGCCATAGGTACCTGACAAGTTGAAAAACAAAATTACACAATTTGATCCTAATAAATCATTATTAGTGTAGTGTTAGATGCTAGAGCAGAAACAATAACACTTAAGTATTAAGAAGGGAGGAAGGCCATATGGGTGACCTGTTCACTACACTTCATGATATCCACTCCTTTTGTCAAAATTTACTGTGGAAGGTAAAATAACTTTTATTGAAGCAGACGACATAAATCAGTCCCTCTCCATCTCAGTTTTCATATCCAACCCTTTCCAAACCCTATCACTCCCTATCACTACAGATTTAGTTCATTTATGAATTCAAGAAGTGTTTATTAAACACAATGTGCTACACATAAGTGACGACTATACACGTGGTGGTCACCAGATCGAATACATAGGAATCAGATTGACCACATCTCTGGAAAGAGGCCATGGCGAAGCTCAATATCATCAGTCAAAACAAGGCCAGCAGCTGACTGTGGAACAGACCATTAATTGCTTATATGCTAGTTCAAGTTAAAGCTGAAGAAAATTAAAACAAGTCTGTGAAAGCCAAAATATGACCTTGATTATGTAATATATAATGTA
>NW_006921929.1:1024161-1036702 GCF_000298275.1 Orycteropus afer afer
GTGCTCCTCTAATTTTTTATGATGTCACCCATCTACATTCCCATAGCTCTTTTAAGGCATTTTCATAGCCTTCATCTTTCTCCCCCTTGCAACAAGCCAGCATGACAGAACAGGGTCCCAGGGTGTAAGAATCAGGTAGCTTGGCAATGTTAGTGGTAGTTCCAGCTCAAGAAGCCAAGTCTCCTGATTTTTAGTTGGGATCTCTTTTTACCAAAAATATTCGAATTATGCTCTAAGCTATATGCTGTTGTTATGTGCCGTTGAGTCAGCCCCGACTCATAGCAACCTCTCTTTGGGTTTCCAAGGCAGTATCACTACGGAAATAGATTGCCAAATCTTCCTTCTGAGGAGTGGCTGGTGGGTTTGAACTGCCAGCTTTCTGGTTAGGTGTCAAGTGCCTTAGGCATTATGCTACCAGAGCTCCTACTCGAAATAGGAAGTGTCAACTAAGCTTTGCTTCCTTCTCATAAAAAAAGAAAAGAGAAAGAAAGAATGATGAAAAATAACATCCACCTGATTTATAGGGTGGATATATGTAGTTATTGTTAGCTGTGGTTGAATTGTCCCTTGACTCATGGTGACTCCATATGTTACAGAATAAAACTGTGCCATAGAGTTTATTTGGCTATATTCTTTATGGATATAATCCTCCAACCCTTTCTTCTGAAGAGCTTCTGAGTGGGTTCAAACTGCAAACCATTTAGTAGCACCAATCACAAACCACTTGTGCCACCATAACTAGGGGCTAAATATGAATATGTAAATGCCCAAACCAACCAAACCTCTTACCATAGACTCAATTCTGACTCTTGTTGTTGCTAGGTGCCATTGAATTGGCTCCGACTTTTAGAGACCTTATGTGGGCAATCTACTTCCGTAGTGATACCGCCTTGGAAACCCAAGGAGGGGTCTCTTTGAGTCAAGTCTGACTCGATGGCATATAACAACAACAACAACAACAACAACAACAATATGTACAACAGAATGAAACATTGCCCAGCCCTGAGTCATCCTCACAATCCTTGCTATGCTTAAACCTATCATTGCAGTCACTGTTACAATCCATCTCATTGACTATCTTCTCCTTTTACACTGACCCTCTACTTCATCCAGCATGACATCCTTCTCCAATGGAGAATGGCCCCTTCTGACAACATGACCAAAGCACTTGAGACAAAGTCTGCCCATTCTCATTTCTAAGGAGCATCCCAGCTTCACTTCTAGGACAGATTAGTTCATTCTTCTGGAAGTTCATGGTATTGTCAGTATTCTCTGCCAATCCCACTATTCAAAGGCATGAACTCTTCTCTTTGGTCTTCCTTATTCACTGTCCAGCTTTCTCAAGTACATAAGATGATTGGAAATACCATGGCTTGGGTTAGGCAAATCTTAGTCTTAGCAGAAAGATATTTACTGTGGCATCTTTGCTCTTTAATACTTTAAAGAGCTCCCCTGCAACAATTTTGCCCAGTCCAATATGATGTCTGATTTCTTGATTGCTGCATCCGTGGGTGTTAATTGTGGATCCAAGTAAAACGAAATCCCTGACAACTTCAATCTTTTCCTCATTTATTGTAATGTTGCTTATTGTTCCAGTTGTAAGCATTTTTGTTTTCTTTATGTTGAGGTATAATCCATACCAAAGACTATGGTCTTTGATCTTCATCAGTAAGTCCTTCAAGTATCCTCACTTTCATCAAGCTAGGTTGTGTCATCTACATATCTCAGGTTGTTAATGAATCTTCCTCCAATCCTGATGATGATTTCTTCTTCATATAGTCCAGCTTCTTGTATTATTTCATCAGCATACAGATAGAATAAGTGAGGGGAAAGGATACAACCCTGACGTATACCCTTCCTGATTTTAAACCACGGAGTATTCCCTTGTTCTTTTTGGTCTATGTACAGTCTCTTGGTCTATGTACAGTCTCCTCATGACTATACTCAAGTGTTCTGGAATTCTCATTCTTTGCAATGTTGTCCAAATTTGATATGATCCACACAGTCAAATGTGTTCACATGGTCAATAAAACACACAGGTAAATATCTTTCTGTATTCTTTGCTTTCATTCAAGATCCATCTGACATCAGCAATATCCTTTGTTCCACCTTCTCTTTTGAATGCACGTGGAATTTCTGGAAGTGCCCTGTCAATATACCACTGCTCCTGTTTTTGAATTATCTTCAGCAAACTTTTACTTGCATGTGATATTAATGATATTGTTTAAAAACTTCTGCATTCTGTTGAATCACCTTTCTTTGGAATGGGCACAAATATCAATATCTTCCAGTTAGTTGACCAGGTAGCTATCTCCAAATTTCTTGGCATAAATGAGTAAGCACCTCCAGTGCTACATCCATTTATTGAAACATCTCAATGGGCATTTAATCAATTTCTGGAGGCTTATTTTTTGCCAGTTCCTTTAGTGAAGCTTGGACTTCTTCCTTCAGTACCATTGTTTCTTGAGCATATGGTACCTCCTGGAATAGTTAAACATTGACCAATTCTTTTTGGTACAGTGACTCTGTGATTCTGACTTATAGTGACCCTAAAAGGACAGAGTAGAACTGTCCTATAGGGTTTCCAAAGCTTTAACCACAGCATCACCAGAGTTTCCTAACTATATGATAAATTAGAGGATTAAAGAAGAAAAAAAAATACATAGAAATGAAACTATGGTGTCACGAATTCAATTGTATCCCTCAAAAAAAAGTTAAGTTGGAGTACAAACCACTGTACTTCTACGTAGGACCCTGTGAAGAATAGGAGTTTTCTTTTTGTTATGGTAATGAGATAATATGAGAGCAGGGTTGGCCCTAAACATATTCTCTTTTCAATGATGTATTTGAAAAAAGGGCAGTGTGGACACAGGGGGAGATGATATGTGATGATGAAGGCAGATGCATCTGTAAGCAGCAAAGGAGCCCAAGGATTATCAAGACTTACAAGAAACTAGGAGAAAGGCCCCAAGTAGAACTGACACAGCCAAGACTTTGATTTAGTCTTTCAATCTCAAGTACTATGAGAAAATAAAATCCTTCTCCTTAAAGGTATTTTTTTGGTTATGGCAGCAGTAAGAAAGTGAGAAATTTGGAAGCAGTGTACACAAAAATGATAATTTATGAGTGGCCATATCCCAATATAAATTTATCGGTTATCTATTGGGGAAACAATTTTGAACAAGTTACTCTCATGTTAAAATCTTTATTGATGCTCACCTTCTCCAGCCAATGCCAGTATCATTCTTGACCTGGTCTGCTTCCCTGCTGAGTTTTTACTTGAACAGGACTGGGAACAGGATGACCACTCTGTCCACTCACTCACCATACAGTCCATTCTGCAGGGGATTTCACAAGTCATCCGTTCTGGAGGAGGAGGCACTGGGCAGAGACTCCCTGATACATCTTCTCCTATAAACAACAGGATCAAGACAAGTGATGATTAATGTATAATCCAAACCAGTCCAAGGAACATCGAGGTCCATTTTTTCCTCTATTACTTCAGTTTCATTTAGAAGACTACACCTGGTGTCTAAACCAATAAAGGATGGAAAATGATAGTTCTGGCTGCCTTTCATAATATTTATGTCAAGAAAAACTGTCCAGAGATCATTTAACATTTAGAAAGGTAGATATCACAGCAAAACTCCCATTTGTCAGCCTTCATGGGGACAAGGTTGGCTTCTTCTAAGAACAAGTTAGCTATGGATGGCAGGAGACTTATATGCTATTAACAGCCAAATGTAACAAGTATGTATTTTTCTGCAAAACAAAGGTAGGAGTAATCTGTTGGCTTGAAACTCCCATAATTTATGTTGAACATTCTATCCTACTCTATAAAGAAGAATTTTATCATTCTAATTTTCTTTTAGGAGCTCTGGTAGCATAGTGCCTACGGCACTTGACTGCTAATCAGAAGCCTGGTGGTTCAAACCCACCAGCCACTCCTTGGAAGGAAGATGGGGCAATCTACTTCCATAGTGATACTGCCTCGGAAATCCAAGGAGGGGTCGCTTTGAGTTGGATTCGACTCAATGGCAGTGGGTTTAATTTTCTTTTAGGTACTTTCACCATTAAATATTGCAACTTCAAGCAAGATTAACACATTATGATTCTTTTGTTCTGTTTGTGAACAGTGATAAATAATCTGAAACTACAATGGAAAAGGGCTTAGGGCTAAAATTATATAAGGGGTTAAGACAGAAGTTGAAAGCCAATGCTAAATTTTCATTAATACATTCTCTATTATCCATTTAAACAGTCCAGTGGATTAAATGAAATTTATACTAAAAAAAAAATGACATAACTTCATTCCAAATATCATGGATTCCCAATTTTGCTATTAGTTCAGTACCTTTTTATAAATTCAATTTTTATAAGACTGATAATAACATCACAGTATGAGATTTTAACAGAAAATATAAAATAACAGGGAATGATATTTTGCAATTACAGAGGTTAAGGGTAACAGAATCACTTCTAAGTTACTTTTCTATATTTCTAATGATGAAGATTTAAAAATTCTTTCAGGTTATTTATTCACATATGTTTAAAATAAAAATATCCCTCTTCACAGATCATAATTCAACTCTTCTGTTCACAGTCTCCTCATGAAAACAAAGGACACAAAGGATAGAGATATGACTTATTCTTTGAAATAACAACATGAGATAGGGAATGACAACTATAGGAGAGAGGCAGTTCTGTGTGAGTCTCTGCCTGTAGCATTCTCTTTGCCATGATCTGTCCATCATAAAATTAACTGCAAAGGCAACTAATATTTATCAAGCACTTTGTGCCAAGCACTCTGTTAAGGGCTTTGCATATATTACTCAAGCCTCTGAAGATGTACTTAGAGATAGGTGTATACTTAGAGACAGGTGTGATCCGTCTCACTGTATGGATGAGGAGTCAGAGGCTTAGAAATGAAAATGTGCTCAGGCTCATATAGGCCTGAGTTAGGAATCAACTCCAAACTTTCTGACTCCAAAACATGGGCTTTTCCCATTAACTATGCTGTGTCTAATTTCAGGGAAATGGATATTCCTTATCTGAGGAAGTAAATAAACAAGTCGACAGTAAGACTGCCTGAAGGAAAAGATGATGCACTGCTAATATTTGCATTTATATATGTAAATGAGGCCAGGCTCATTGCCCTGGAGGTACAAATAAAACTTCTCAAGCATATTATGAGAAGCAACAGAGGTTCCAGCAGATAATCAAGCTGAAAGATCAGTCCCAGTCATTCTCTTTTCAATTTGTTTTCAGGTTGAGTCCACACTGTATGTTTCACTCACACACACATGTATACATGCATACACACACACACCAACGAAGCTGATAGGTGAGTGGTGCTTTTCCGCATACAAAAGCAGGCAGACCAAAATAATGCCCAAAGGACATCTAATAAAAATTCAATATCTACATTTGCAAATATAATTAGCAGACATTTTATACAAAAACACTTTAAAATACTATCTTGCAAAGAACATTTTGGAGAATAATACGTTAATAAGGGTTTCATGAAAAAAGTGAGAGAAGAGCTGGCAAGTTGGTTAAAATAACAAAATAGTTGCATTACTCCTCAAAGTAATGTACTCCTCAAAGTGTTGAAAATGTCAATATACATTATATATTTTCTACAAGGGGAACAGGATAGTGTTTTTCAGACTTATTTAGCCAAAGACCATTTTTGATGAGTATTTCTTTCCCATAACTGGTATTTTTGTATGAATAGGTTTTTTATAAAAGTATCAATGATTATTCAATGAGTACACTATGTTCAAGGCAAACCAAACAAAATTCACCGCCATCGAGTCAGATCTGACTCATAGCGGCACCTCCCTGGGTTTCCAAGGCAATATCTCTGTGGGAGTAGATTGCCCAGTCTTCCTTCAGAGGTGGAATAAAAAGAGGTGAAGATATTATTAATCTTCATAGAACTCATGATTAGTGATGGAGATGAGCTATAAATAAGAAAAAAATAAAATAAAATCCGAAAGTAAATGTCAAATTGCCAATGCATGTTTCAAAAAGATAATACTGCATTGGTGCAGAGGAGAGAGGATCTCGGAAGGAACTGCATGATAGAAAAAGGTCTTCAACAAGGGAAAAGAGAAAGACTGAGAGCTAGTGGCCACGGGGAAGGATATTTCAGGTAATGAAAGTGTCAACAAAGGTAAAGTGGTAGGAAAGTACAAGTTATTTGGAGGACATTTAATACTGAAGGGGTTTGAAAAGAGAAAGTCTACATTAGAAGAGTTATTTGAGATCAAATTCTAAATGACTTGGAAAGACAGATAAGTTCTATTTTTTCTTTACTTTCTCAGCTACTCAGGTTTCCTATGATCCAAATTTAACGTGTTCTCCAATCAACACACATTTAGCATGCTAAATATTCACTTCAGGAATGCAGCATTTAAAAAAAAAAAAATCTGAATTCAAAAGAAAATAATTTGCAGTCAAGTTGCTTCCAAGTCATGATAATCCCTCATGATAATGTATGTCAGAGTAAAACCAC
Source organism: Orycteropus afer afer (assembly GCF_000298275.1). NCBI lineage: Eukaryota > Metazoa > Chordata > Mammalia > Tubulidentata > Orycteropodidae > Orycteropus > Orycteropus afer. The sequence goes on from NW_006921929.1 coordinate 1,030,682, forward strand.
ACCCCAGAGGGTTTCAGTGGCTGGGATCTCTTGGAAGTGGATTGCCAGGATGTTCTCCAAGGTGCCTTTGTGTAGAGTCGAACCAACAACCTCTTGGTTACAAGCCAAGAGCTTAGCCCATAGTGCCACTCAGCAACTCCTTCTCTAAATTTTGGTGGCACACTGGTTAAAACATTTAGCTGCTAACCAAAAGGTTATTGGTTTGAACCCATCAGCGGCTTTCTAGAAGAAAGATAAAACAGTCTACTTGCATGATTTACAGCCTTAGAAATGCTGTGGGGCATGCACTGCCATTGAGTCAGATCCTACTCATAGCGGACCCCTCCTTGGGTTTCTGAGGTGATATTACTATGGAAGTAGATTACTCAACCTTCCTTCCAAGGAGTGGCTGGTAGGTTTGAACCACTAGCCCTATGGTTAGCAGTCAAATGCCTTAGGTACTACACCACCCTCTATCCTATAGGGTCCCTATAAGTCATAGTCAACTTAACGGCAGTGGGCTTTTGGTTTTCAGAAACTTATATATAACCCAATATATCCATTTCTTCAGTGCAATTACATTTTAATATGTCTACCAACCTGGGCTTTGAACAGGTTCATTACAGATTGACCCCCTGCTGAAAATTTGCATTTCCATCTCAGATACACTGGACCAGATTCTACAGTTTAACAAGATCCCAGGTGGTTGTTATAGATCCCCAAGTGATTCTTGTCTATGTGTTTTCACAGCTTAACTATACAGTGTAATTCAGAAACAATGGAGCAAACAGATCAACTTTCTTTAGGGAAGCCAATCTAATAGTCATAAACAGACCACAACCCAAAAATCACTGCCATCAAGTCAATTCCAACTTATAGTAACTCCCCCTCCCCCTCCCCCTACTGGTTTTCCAAGGCTGTAAATCTTTATGGAAGAAGATTGCCTCATCTTCCTCCCACAGAGCAGCTGATGGGTTTGAACCACTGACCCCCTGGTCAGAAGCCAAATGCCTAACCCTGACCCCACAATATATATATGAGCTATTTTATAAAAGATCTTGCAAAACAGAAGCTGCACAATGAGATCCTAATCAGAAGTGTCTACATGTGAGCCCTAGCACCAACACTTATCCTCGAGTATATCATTTAAGTTCTTTGAACCTCAGTTGTCCAGTCTTTAATAATTTAATAATAATATTTACCTTTCAGGGGCATTCTATGGATTAGAAATAAAGTATATAATGTAATACATAGCAATGTGAATAACACTTGGCTGACTCTCAATATACAGCAACTTTTTAAGATGTTGTTTGTAAAGATATGCACTACAGAAAACTAATGGCTTTCTTCATCTAAGGAATCTAGATATTTTTATAATAGTCATGAGAGACATTTGGTTTACCATTCATATATGTGTGCAAATAATTATTAAAGTTTCACAGGTTGGATTTCACCTAAAATATATTTATAGTTATCCAGATCATTTTATTGGTATAGTTGGCCAATATAAACCATTGATGAGCAAAAATTAAAGCACTTGAGCCTGAATGAGCTCATCTGCTCATCCACATTGGTACAATTATGTTTCCATTGCACAGAGAGTGCCCATCTCAAAAGAGAGCACTTAGGTTTTCCTGTTTTCATTTTCTTGGAAGGATCAATGACACTAACCGAAATCTCAGGCAAGTATGGAAAATAAAGCAGCATATGGGACAGAAATTTCCCCATTAAAGTGATTTTCACAAGCTCTGATAATCTAATGTCATAATAAAACAGACTATATTTAAGAGGAAAATTAATTTCATCTTTCATAAAAGCTCTATAAAATTACTGTCAGCCCCACCAGGCTCTCTGGAATCAATAGTGACAAACAACAAGTTCTCTCTTCATGGAGTAGATTTGTTTAAACTAGTTGTGATTCTCAAAATAGTGGATGCAGTATTGCTTCAAAGTTGGAGGTTCAAATCCACCACCCAATCCATGGAAGGAAGATGGAGCAAACTACTTTCCTAAAGATTTACTGCTTTGGAAACCCAATGGGGGTTGCTATGAGTTGGAATCAACTCAATAGAAGTGGGTTTTTTAATAGCTATCAGAGTATATAGGCTTTTTATATCAAACTAATGTTTAAACTAAGCATATGCTATGTACTACATCATGTAGCATTCTTAAGGAGCTGTGATGGCTCACTGGGTTAAATGCTCATCTGCTAACTGAAAAGTTGGTGGTTCAAACCCACCAGCCACTCTGTAGCAGAAAGATGTAACAGTTGCTCCCATAAAGATTTACAGCCCTGTAATTTACAGCCAAGGAGATGTTTATATTTCAACCCTATTGAGCAGTTCTACCCTGTCCTATAAGGTCGCTATAAGTCAGAATTGACTTGACAGCAATAGGTTGGAAGCATTATTTATTTTGTAACCTCTAAGGGACTGGGAGTTAATATTATAAACTACCATCTATCCTTTGGAGCAATAACAAATAAACAAACATAATAATTGTTATATAATAAGAATTACATATAATCTATAATTCTTAGTTTCTGAACTAGACTTCAACCTCCAAAAAAAGAAAACATAAAGGGTTTACATGAAATAGATGAGAAAAATATACAGAAAGAGATACCCAGATAGTCTCAAATGTACTGCATGATTTGGAAAGTACATCAGAATTGTGTTATTATGCAAACTTCAAACTACCTTATACTTCCAAAAATAAAGTACCCTGGGTACTTTATTGATATATCCTCTTGTATACTATTACACTATCTATGAAAACTAATGAAAGAGTTATTGAAAATACTCTACATGTCATAAAATTTTATATCCTATTTAAATCTCAGAAAAGAATGCCAATAAATGTTGATTAAATGCTTGCCAACAGCTGAGTAAGATGTCAACAGACAGTACATAGCAAATTTGGTGGAATTCATACGCACTTAATTCCATTTTCTTAATCTAAACATTACTTCCTCAAGGGCAAGTAGATTCTGGTCACTTCTGAAATGAAATCCTAATCAGCCAAGGAAATGTTTATATTTCAAACCAATAAAACATGGAATTAAAACTAGATAGAAGCTATTTGTACCATACTAATATTGCCAGCAATTCAACTGATGTTTCTATTTGCTGCTAATTTCACAATTTAAAGCTTACTTGTGTACCTAGTATACACATACTCAAAACTAAACTGACTGCCATTGAGTTGATTCAACTCATAATGAACCCTTCTTGGGTTTCCAAGACTGTAGCTCTACAGAAGTAGATTGCCCCATCTTCCTTCTGAGGAGAAACTTAAAGAAACTTGATGTTAAGTAAAAAAATATGAATAATAATAATAAAAAAACATTAGTACCTGCAATATAACAATAACATCTGATATTTGAGAAAGCTTAGAATAGTCTGTATACTAACGGCACATAATTTGATATTCACATCAATGCCATTAGTTTAGCACTATTGGTACACCCAGGCACACATAGTTTAAAAACTTGCTCAGAGTCATGCAGCTGATGTCTGAGCTGGGCCAGAAACACAGAATTGTAAGATAATACAAGTCATGTTCTTATCTATTATGCTGCATTGGTCCCAGGTCATATCTCACATATGCATTTCTTATTACATTGCTTCTAAGTAGTCTCATGATGCTGCTTTTAGATAATGCCAAACCACAGATAAAGGCTTCTAACTAGGTTCATCAGCAAGTTTAGGATTATAAGGCATAAGTTCAAATAACCAGTCTACTTGATTATCCAATAATAATATTATGGGGTGGGAAAATTAGATAACACTTTTCAAAAATAGAAAAGGTAAGCAAATGGAAGACAGTTCAGAATGTAGAGACAGAAGAATGAGATGGAACAAAAGATCAAATATGAAAAGAGCCAAGTTAGGATATTCAGCAAAAACAGTAAAGACAATGTAAGATTAGATAAATGACACAAACACAGTGAAAAATATCAAAATAATGTAAGAATGCTCACAAAGCAAAAATTAAGCAAACTCTAATCACTGGTAAAAGAAAAGAAAAAGAACATAAGATCAAAGGCTAAAATAATATGGGGAAAAGTCCCAGGTAAACACTAAAAAGAAAATAAGAAATAATAACAGTTGGGAAATAAAAGAAAACAATATTTTCAAGATAAAATATTCACAAAGGTCAAGAATTAGTGGAAATTGTATCCACACAGCAGGTGACCTGTTTGTTTTAGAAGAAAACTTTTTTGGTATCACTTGTCTAAGTTAAGAGCTATACCAAGTTCTTCAGCCTATAAGTATATTATAATGCCAGCTAATATTTTGATCACTTATGTGGCCAGTACATTATTATAATATTGTATATGCATTAAATCATTTAACCCTCAAAGCATTAATATCAGAAACACAAACATAGCACTTAGTAGATATCAGTTACTGCTGAGTGAATTACATGTTGTTGTTGTTAGGTGTCGTCAAGTCAGCTGTGACTTATAGTGACCCTATGTACAACAGAATGAAATACTACTCAGTTCTATGCCATGTTCACAGTCTTTGCTATGCTTGAGCCCATTGTTGTGGTCACTGTACAAATCCATCTCGTTGAGGGGCTTCTCTTTCTCCATTCACCCTACATTTTAGCAAGCACAATATCCTTCTCCAGGAATAGTGTTTTTTTGACAATATGCCCAAAGTAGGTTAGAGGAAGTCTAGCCATTTTGCATCTAAGGAACATCCCGGCTGTACTTCTTCAAGGACAGATTTTTTTCATTCTTCTGGCAGTCCACAGAATTTTCAGTATTCTTCATCAACACCACAATATAAAGGCATCAACTCTTCTTCAGTCTTCCTTACTCATTGTTTAGCTTTCACATGCATATGAGATGACTGAAAATATTATGGCTTGGGCTAGGCACACCATAGTCTTCAAAATGTTATCTTAGCTCTTTAGCACTTTAAAGAGGTCCCTTGCAGCAGATATACACAGTGCACTAAGACATCTGATGTCTATTCCCTGGAGAAGGATATCATGCATGGTAAAGAGGTGGGTAGTGAAAAAGGGGAAGGCCCTCAACAAGACTGATTGACACAGTAGCTACAATGATGACTCAAGTATAGCAAGGATTGTGAGGACGGGAAACAGCTGGACAGTGTTTCAATTTGTTGTACAGACGGTCACTATGCATTGGAGCTGACTTGATGGCACTACAACAACAACAATAACAGCTTCCATGCATGATGACTGTGGATCCAAGTAAAATGAAATCCCTGACTACTTCAATCTTTTCTGCCTTTATCATGATCTTGCTTATTGGTCCAGTTGTGAGGAATTTTGCTTTCCTGATGTTGAGATGTAATCCATACTGAAGATTGCAGTCTTTGATCTTCATCAGTAAATGCTTCAAGTAATTTTCACTTTCAGAAAGCTAGGTTGAGTGATCTGCTTATTGCAAGTTGTTAGTAAATCTTCCTCCAATTCTAATGCCACTTTTTTCTTTGTATAGTCCAGCTTCTTGATTATTTGCTCAGCATATAGATTGAATAAGTATGGTGAAAGTATACAGCCCTGACTTACATTTTTCCTGACTTAAACCATGCAGTATCCCCTTGTTCTTTTTGAATGACAGCCTCTTGGTCTCTGTACAGGTTCTTCATGAACATAATCAAATGTTCTGGAAATCTCATTCTTTGCAATGTTACCCATAATTTGTTATGATCAACATAGTCAAATGCCTTCACATAGTCAATAAAACACAGGCAAACATCTTTCTGGCATTCTTTACTTACAGTCAAGAGTCATCTGACATCATCAATCATAGGCTCCGTTTCACATCCTCTTCTGAATGGAGCCTGAATTTCTGGAAGTTCTCTGTCAATATACTGCTGCAACCATTTTTGAATTATCTTCAGTAAAATTTTACTTGTGTGTGATACTGATATTGTTTTAAAAAAATTACACATTCTGGGGGAGGCAGGGCAAGATGGCGGACTAGGCAGAAGGATTGCACAGACCCTCTTCAACAAAGAAAAGGGAAACCAATTAACACAGACACAGAAGATAATCTTG
>NW_006921929.1:1064885-1082992 GCF_000298275.1 Orycteropus afer afer
TTTGAGCTATAAAAGAGCAGATTTGGCTCAGAAGGAAGGAAGCACAGATGTGGAAAGACAGATGCCAAGCCACATGAGAATCCCTGAGGAAAAGAAGCTGAAAAGTGACAGGGATCTGCTACCAGAGCCCTGAGAGAAAAACACTTTCCCTAGAGTCTGTGCCCTGAATTCAGATTTCTAGCCTCCCAAACCGTGAGAAAATACATTTTGGTTTGTTAAAGCACTTGTGGTATTTCTGCTATATGCAGCATTAAGAAACTAAGACAAATATTATTAAATGTTTTATATATATATATAGAGAGAGAGATAGATATAGATATATAGATATATATATACACCACAACTTAAGCATATATTGTTGGTGGTGGTGGTGTCCTCGAGTTGGCCCCAACTCATAGCGACCCCTCCTTGGGTTGCCAAGGCAGTATCACTACAGAAGTAGATTGCCCAATCTTCCTTCCGACGAGTGGCTGGTGGGTTTGAACTGCCAGCCTTCCAGTTAGCAGTCAAGTGCCTTAGGCACTATGCTACTAGAGCTCCCAAGCATATATTAGACATATATTAATATTATATATATAAAATCTGAGCTTTATTCATTTTTTATACATCAATTACATATCATAGTTCTCTGTCCCCCCCTTGAATTTTTGTCTACACTACATGTTACTAAATTATTAGTATTACATACATATATATCTTACAACAATGAACGAACCAACAACCAATGCACTGCTGTCGAGTCAGATCTGACTCATAGCAACCTCTTCTTGGGTTTCCGAGGCAGTCACTACAGAAGTAGATTGCCTAACCTTCCTTCCGAGGAGTGGCTGGTGGGATTGAACTGCCAGCCTTCTGGTTAGCACTCAAATACCTTAGGCACTACACCACTAGAGCTCCTATATATCTTACAGGAATATAAATTTTTAAATTACCAAAGAATATTTTGAAGCCAAAGAAAATATGCTGATGTGCTCCCAATATGCTAATATTACTCTATGTGTTTCAAGTTACTTCACAATCTCCTTCAAATTGAGACTTCCAAAGACACTTCACCCTGATAAGGTTTCTATGTAACTTGTTTAGCATCTAAACTTAACTTACTGAATTTAGAGCAATTTCTACTTAGGCAGGAATCCCCAGGTGGTGCCAGTAGTTATGCACTTAATTACTAGCTAAAAAGTTGGCAGTTGGAACCCATCCAAAGGCTTTTTGGAAAATAGACTGGGCGATCTGTTTCTCAAAGCTCATAGCCTTGAAAATCATATGGAGCAGTTCTACTCTGCACACACAGCCTTGCCATGAATTGGAATTGACTCAACAGTTACTAACATCTGCTTAGGCAGACGCAATAACTCCGGGCCTGAGATGAACTATAGTCCTATCCTTAAATCAAAGACAATGATTGCCTGGACCTTTATTCAGGAATTGACTATTAAGTAAAGCATCCTACCTCCTATTTTGAATCCTGAGACATAATTTTACATCATTTGCTTTTTTCCCCCTGCCCTTACATAGTAGCATCTCAGTTTTATACTTGAAGCCATCCTCAATACTCAGTGAAACTTTTGATATACTAAACATACTCAATATTCATCTTAAAAATGTTTTATGTTGTCAAGGAAAGATTTACATACAGAAGGAAATCATCTTTGTTGATTACCAAGGATGAGATGGGAGGAAGGGAAAGTTACTGGCTAATTAAGAGACATAAATTGATTTGGGTGAAAGAAAAGGCAACATAACAAAAGCATGTGACTAGCACAATATCACTAAAGAAAAGGAAGACCTGGAGAGGTACAGGCAATAAAGGTAAATACTGCATTATCAGTAATAGCAAACACAAATCTATATGTTAATTATAGGTAGACAGCCAAAAAGATCAGGCATGGGTAGGTGAATAGGAATATACCCATGACTATACATAGGTTAAGGAGCTATGGTGGTGCAGTGCCTAAGACATTTGACTGCCAACCAGAAGGTTGGTGGTTCAAATCCACCAGGCAATCTACAGAAGGAAGATGGGGCAATCTACTTCCATAAAGATTTACTGCCTTGGAAATCCAATGGGAGTTGCTATGAGTCAGAGTTGACTGGATGGCAGTAGGTTTTGGTATGCATAGGTTTGGCAGACAATAGTCTTGGGAGCTGTGGTAGCATAGTGTCTGAAGCACTTGACTGCTAACCAGAAGGCTGGAGGTTCAAACCCACCAGCCACTCCTTGGAAGGAAGGTTGGGCAATCTACTTCCATAGTGATACTGCCTCGGAAACCTAAAGAGGGGTTTCTATGAGTTGAGTCTGATTTGATGGCACATCACAACAACAACAACAGTCATACATTCATATTTGTAACTGCTATAAATATGTCCAAATGCATCATAGAGCTAATAAGGGCAAAGTTAGGCTAACTTCTTAGCCACAACTAAGCACCTTGAGGAACTAAATCACTGAGCCTATGGGTTCAGGACCCTGGTCACAAGGGACATTAAGCTCAAATGGCACAACATAGTACACAGATGTTATTCCACATCATATTTGGGTGAGTAGCTACTGGGGTCTTAAATGCTTGTGAGCAGCTATCTAAGATGCAATTATTGGTCTCTCCTTGTATGGAGTGAAGAAGAGTGAAGAAAATTAAAGTCATATGGAAACAATTAGTCCAAAGCACTAACAGACCATGAGAACCTCAGACCAGAAGAACTAGATGGTGCCTGGCTATGAATGCCAACTATTTGGAAAGGGATCAAAATTGGAGATCCTGAATAAAGTGGAAGAAAAATGTGGAACAAAACCCAAAATCATAAAAAAAAGACCAGGCTTACTGGTCTGAAAGAGACTGGCGAAACCCCTGAGACTGGACCCTCATCGCCCTTTGGGCCTGGAATTGGTCTTACTGTCATGACTTAACTCTCAACAAAACAATAGACACTCCTAAGGAGCTAAGCAACTATATCAGGGGGATCACACTTCTTAGGACAATCAACCATGGGTGGGCGGCATTTCCACAGGAAGAAAGCTAGGGAGGCAGTAATGCATAGACAAGAAGGACACAGGGCAAGGATAACCACAGGGAGGAAGTGGGAAGGGAACTGTTACATTGTAGAGATCGTAATCAGTGTCATGAAATAAAATCTGTATGAACTGTTGAATGTATAACAAATTTGCTTTGTAAAATTTCAAACAAATGACAATAAAGAGTTAAAAAATATGTTTATGTTCATGACTGACTATGAATTGCCTTGGGAAATACAATTTCTGAACTAAAAATTACAAAAAAAAAAAATGGCATTCTTTGTGTCATAAAGAAAAATTGGAGATTAAGACTCCCTTCAAGCATTTAGAATTGCTGCAGTGGTCCTCAATACATTGATTTGTTCTACTTTGAAAGCCATTGGTCCTGAATCAGATCATGTTTTAATTTGCCTTAAAATTGGACTATATACTATTTCTTTGGATACATTTTCAATTACCTAGTTAGACAAAAATCTCTGACAAATCAAATTAGACCTTGAATAACTTCAGAGCATTCTTAAATCTTGCCAAATACTGATAAGAGTCTTCTTGTAAAGTCCTTTTCATATTTTTAAGAAGAAGAGCTGATTCTGTACCATTTAAGTGGCTCTGATATGTTAAGTGATGGCATGGGCTTTAATGATGAAATTAATAAGTCTACTCATCACAAAATGAATCCAGGAAAAATTACCTATAAAACTATGACATTTATAAAAATAAATATAAGGTAAAAATTGACCAATATCAAAGGATAGTTAATCTAAAATTAAGAGCATTTTATTAAAAAGTAACAATTAATATTGAATAAAATAAAATATTTTACTTTTCATGAACATGTTAGAATATAGCACCATAAGTGCTGTTGTGATTTTATATTTATGTGATTTTTTTCATTAATGTTAATATTCTCCCTTTGCTTATTTAGCTCCCAGATGGCAGTATCTGGTCTTATTTTTCTCACCATGGCATCCTCACTCCCAATAGTCCATCCGGTACAGAAATGTATTGTTAGGTTTGTTGAGTTGGCTTTTACTCGTGGTGACCTTATATATAATAGAATTTGCTTCTTCCTGTGCCAGCTTCATGATCATTTGTATGCGTCAGTCCATTGTAACTATGTGTCAGTCCATCTCACTGAGGGTTTCTCTTATTTTTCCTGGCCCTCTATCAAACATGATGTCCTTTTCTAACATGACATCACCTTCCAGATATAGTGTCCAAAATAAGCAAGCCAGAATCTTGGCATCGTCAATTTTAAGTAGGATTATGGTCATATTTCTCCTAAGACAAACTTGTTCGTTCTTTTGACAGTCTTTCTCTGATATATTTAATAGTCTGCCAAAACCAAATTAAAAATAATTCATTCTTTTTCTAATTTTTTTTTTTCTTTTTCATTGCCCAGTTTTTGAATGCATACGGGACAAATGAAGTCCATGGCTTGAGTCAAGTACACCTCAGTCATCAATGGTACAGAATAGGCACTCAATGAATACCTGTTGAATAAATGAATGAAAATGTAACATAGAAGGCTAATTTTCATCCTTAGATTTTTTCCCCAAAATCTAATAATAGATAAGTACTCATGGAAACATCCATCAAAGATTCTTTGAAATAATAGCCATAATCAAAATGGCAAAAATAGAAAATAAACTCATAGAATACTTAATATTTTATAAAACATATGAATCAGATAATCCTCACAACAGGTGTTAGTTCTAGTGTCAATAATCTAATTTTGACAAGGAAACTGAGGCAAGAATATTTAATGGGTTGTAACAAGTCCCCCAGCCAGTATATGGCAGAATAGTTTCTTAAACACAGGTCTTCCTATTATTATTATTTATAAATTCTGTAATAAAAGCTAATCTGATGGAACTGCCAGTCTTCTGGTTAGCAGTCAAATGGCTTAGGCACTATGCCACCAGAGCTCCCAAGGTTCATTAGTATAGTAGTAAAATAAATAAATTAAAGTTGAAAATTAAATAATGTATAAACACTTCTCTTAAAATTTAATACTTTTGTTTTTGCATTTTCATACAAAGTAGTAGTTTTGATGAAAAACTTTCATATTTGTGCCTTAAAGAGAGCATAACTATGACATATTCTCATGGAGGGAAGATAGAGTTCAAGTGAGGTAGCAGACAAGCAATCTAGGCTAATAGCTTTAAAAGGGCTATGTCCCATTGCTCAATGCCAAATTTTATGGACAAAAAAATCAAACACTTCAACCATGAAATATCCTTGCCTTAGCCAGTTATCGTTTTTTCTGTTTATGCAGATCTTCAGAGCCGAAGTGAAAACTATTTGAGGTCACTCTGTTACCTTTGAAAACTTAAATTAAATGTCTGGGAAGAACCTTTCAATAATAGGTTCTCAGCTCACCTTTGTAAGCTGCTGAACCCCAGAGGAGAAAAGAAATCAGAAAATATAACTAAGAAAGAACAGTTAATGCTCCTGCAATCAACAAGATCAAAGTTGGAAAGAAACAACTATGTTATTGAATATGCTGTCCTTTTTCCTTCACAAATGAATTATTCTAACAACCTTCATAATAAATGAAAGCTAGATAAGGAGTTCAAAAGCCATAGGATATTCAAAAGTCTGATGTACCTAGAGGGCTAAGTTCTATCTTCTGAAATAACTTTTCCTAATTTTCACTAGAACATCATCTCATTAAATGACATAATGCAAAAGTGAACATTAAAGTTGTAGACGAGAACTGTTAAACACTTCCAGAAGAAATTAATGTTTATTGCTATAGTCTTTGACACTATTCTCGTCACTACTTAAATGCAGTTTAAATGTATTAGTATACATCAAACCAAGTCAGCCTAGTAATTTCTTATAAAATTATCTCACTCACAGCTTATAAAGATTTGACAATGACTTAGAGGTATTTTATAAAGAAATTTATCCATGAGTGTTTTGAATATTTAAACTTGAAGAGAAACAAAAAGGAAAAACAAGAAAAAAGAAGTTCATACATGACTGAAAGCAAATAATTCAAACAAGATTCTATGGATGATTTAAAATGAATGTTTCTCTTTTAACATCATTTTATGGAGTACTTCTTTTCCCCATATATCTTTGTACCAATTATGCAGTTTTTCCCACCTATATGGGGCAGAATTTTTAATTTTTTGTGTCTACTTACTTAGGTATCATCCACTTGTACTTACTGATTACATAACACCAATAGCTACTTTACCATCAAAAATTTAAAGTTTGATATATTACAAGGAACCTACAATGACATAGCATCTTTGGGAAGGAAAATGAATAACTTACTGTCAATTTACTGTAATTGACACAGTTCCTAAATTTAGACAATACTTGGTAACTTGCTATTTCTCTACCTTGTACGTAGTTAGAATTGTAGGTAAATTACATTGTTTTTCAGGCATTATTATAGCTACTTGATCATTTGCAGAACTTAGCAGTACCTAGTTCAGCTTCTTTAATTTGAATATTAAATTAATTTAAAATAGGACTTTATTTTTAATGCAATTAATAAGAATAACAATAACTGTATTATTTTCATATGAGTAGTGTAATGGTAACTTGAGTTTGAGCACAAATTGGGCACATATGGGACCTGGTAAAATCTCTAGTGAGAAGAATAAACATAATCTATTCATTTATTTCTTTTACATCCATTTATTTTTAGTGGAAGAAAATATCTTGTGCCAAAAGTTATAGATTCAAGGAGAATTAAAGCATAGTTCCTACGTTCAAGAGGGTTAGACTTTACTGGTATCATCTATACAAACAAAGATCTATTTAATAAGTGTCATGGTTTAGAAATTTGAGAGTATCGGTACGGGACAAAGGAATAAATGATCAATAGTATGTATAAGCATCAGAAAAGTTTTCACGGAAGAGACGACAATGGAACTGAGGTTTCAGTGAGTAGTGGTTCATAGGACATCAGGAGAGAAGTACACAGTCCAGTGTTTTGTCTTCATGTTCTTGGTCCATAGCCCACTTTTTAACTACCTCACCACATACACTGTCTACAAATAAGGAAATGACATCTCTTGGCATCACTAGTGCAGCATGCTGGGTACTCATTCTGCCATTTCATTTATTTCCCCCTCATTTCTTTTTCTGCCTGCCTTGTTCTGTGTTTACTGACACACTCTTCTTCCTCTTGCAACATATTTGCCTGTGCTCTAGTGAGCAAAAGATGGACAGCAAAGCACTGTCTAGAACTTCATCACCACTTGTTGCTTTATATGCATTAATTCAAGAGTTATTGATAAACTGATGGTTATTTATATATTGATTCTTTATATGGCAGTGAGGATCAGTAGAAAACTTGTTGTTGTTGTTGTTGTTGTTATGTGCCGTCGAGTCGGCCCCGACTCATAGTAGAAAACTAGTGTAGTGAAATTACCCAAATTCTGACCAGAAAGATCTACATTCAACTAATAACATAATCTTCTGGTCTCAAAAAAAAATTAAGATTTCTGAGTCTGAGTTTCTGTATTTGTAACAATAATAACATTAATAAACTCTATTGGCTAGGTTGATAACATATGAAAGTACCTAGAACACAGTAGGTATCCACTGAAAAGAAGATTCATTGCCATAATTGTCCTCTTTCTTTACAGCTCATCTCTTCCGTCCATTCCTTCACAGTTGAGCTCTGTTGGTACAGTGCCTAAGGCATTTGACTGCTAACAAGAAGGAAGCAGAAGGAAGACTGGGCAACCTATTTCCATAGAGACACTGCCTCAGAAACCCAAAGAGGGGTGGCTATGAGTTGGTAACAACTCTACAGCAATGAGTTTGGTTTTTTGGTTGATTGTAATATTAGCATGTTCTTTCCCTTCTGAACTATTTTTTCTAGAAAAACAGTGAACACCTTCCTCAAGGCTCACCTGATAAATTCACATCCCTTCTTTGAAAGCCCACAGTATACATTATTGCTATAATTATCTGTTTTTATTTTCTCAACATATTAATTTGTGTCCCCAGCTCCAAACATCAAAATACATTTATTATTCTCCTTGCATTCAATTTCCAGTGTCAGTAAACAAGGAGTCTGTGAATTTTATATATATAAATATATATATATATCCAAGTAGATCCAGATCATGGTGCAAATAGTTATGCATTCAACTACTAACTGAAAGGTTGGCACTTGGAAGAAAGGCACCTTTAGAGAAAAGCCTGGTCATTTGCTACTGAAAAGTTAGCCATGAAAACCCTATAGAATGCAGTTCTTTGCAACACAGAAGGTCACCATAAGTTCCCATGAATAGAGACTGTATAATGAAGTTAAACAAAGTATGTTCTTGCCTATATTTGGATATATTACCATAAAACATAAATATTCTCCATACCTTTAGTGCTTTCATAAGAAAAACCCTCCGTGATTTTACTCATTGTGATAGTTGGAGCTGTGTGCCAACTTGGCTGGATAACAGTTCTGTGTGGTTTAAGCAGTTGTGACATGGGTTATTGCCATGATGGGATCAGATGTATATGTTTTGAGCAGCCAATCCATTGAAAGGGAGTTTCCCTAGGGGTGTGGCCTGTTTCCAGTATATTTATGGGCATCCTGGGAAAAGAGACACTTTTCTGTAGATCGAGATCCTGTTGTGCTGCCTATAGCTATCTGTAAGTGAACAATACACCATTCAGCCTAGAGACCTTGGATTAGTCATTCATTGAATTCAACAGCCAGTATTCTGCCTGCCAACCTTGAGCTTGTCAGCCCCTGCAGCTGTGTGAGTAGGGAAAAACCTCCAGCTTGATGTTTGATCCAAGAACTTGGGACTTGCCAACTTCTATAAGTGCATGAGTCATTTTCCTAAGATAAATTTATCTTTCTCTATATGAATATATAAGCTTTCCTGGTTTTGTTTCTCTAGAGAACCCAGTCTAACACATTTGGAACTGTGACTGTTTCTAGAGAGACAAAATCATAAGGATGGGCTTCCTAAATTGGTTCTCACTGATTCTGTTTTGGTTTTCAAATTTGATTAATTGCAAAGGCACTAGTGATCCTGCCTGCATTAGTAAACTGAGTCCTGCTAATTTGTAGAGTGAGGTGGCAATATTAATATGCAAAATAGCACCACCAATAAATCAAGCACTTTTGAGAAGTAAACCTCTGGGTAATCGCATATTTGATAACTTTCTGCAATTTTCTCAGTATGAGGAGTATAAGGAAGCTGGTTGGTTGATCCTACTTACACTAGAAAAAGTGTGACTGAGGAGGTGGTATGCTACACCCGAAAAGACCTACTTGATTTTGCTAACATATACAGACAGAAACTTGGAGAATATGTACAGGAATGGCTACTGAGGGTGTGGGATAATGGTGTAAGGAATGTAACATTGAGTCTGAGTTTATTGATTTAGGCCCATTAAGTATGGATTCTTCATTAAATGTTTCAGCTCAAGAGGTTAGGAAAGGATCTACTTGCTTATTTGGTTGGCTTACTGAAACATGGATTATGTGGTGGCCTACCTTAAGTCGAGTTGAAGTACCAGACCTGCCTTGGTATAATGTAGAGGAAGGTATCCAGAGGCTTAGGGAAATTGACTTGTTAGAATGAATTTATCAGATTAGACCCCTAGCCAGAAATAGAGAGTCCAGAGGACACACCTTTCACCAGTATGGTGAGGAATGTATTTGTGAAGGGAGCCCCAGCATCCTTGAAGACTTCTGTGATTGCTATTTTATGTAAGCTGGATTTGACAGTGGGAACTGCCCTAATTGAACTAACACACTTAACTAAGATGGGGCTGATTGGACCCCATGGTAGTAGGGGCCAAGTGGCAGCAGTTAATTGACAAAGGCAAGGTGGGTGTGGTTACCATACTAGAAAGCAGAGTCAGAACAGTCATCAGAATACATAATTGTGTAAAATTATGGCATTGGCTACTTAGGCATGGTGTTCCTAGTAGTGAAATACATGACAAACCTACTAAATATTTACTTGATCTGTATAGACAGAAGAATTCTAGGTCTAGATTGAATTGCCAGAATACAGAGTCACAGCCTCTCAATCAATTCCCAGACGTGAGTCAGTTTACAGACCCCCAACCCCTTGAGTGAAGGGGAGGCTGGGTCCCCTTGAGGAAGGACCCCATTACATTGCCAAAAATTTATAATGTCAATCTTTCTCCCAGCCTTCCCCAAAGAGATTTGAGGCCTTTTATGAGAGTGACTGTTTACTAGGGAAAAGGAAATAATCAGACTTTTTGGGTTTTACTGGACATTGGCTCTGAACTGACACTAATTCTAGGATACCCAAAGCATCATTGTGGCCTACCACTCAGAGTGGGGGCATATTGAGGCCAAGCTATTGAAGGAGTCTTAGCTAAGGTGCATCTCACAGTAGGTCCAGTGGATCCCTGAACCCATCCTGTAGTGATTTCCCAAGTTCCAGTATACATAATTGGAATAGATATACTGAACAATTAGCAGAATTCCCACATTGGATCCCTGATGTGGCGTAAGGGCTATTATGGTAGGAAAAGCCAAGTGGAAGCCACTGGAACTGCCTCTACATACAAAAATAGTAAACCAAAAGCAATATTGCATCCCTGGAGGGGTTGCAGAAATAACTGCCACCATCAAAGACTTAAAGGATACAGGGATGGTGATTCCCACCACATCCCCATTTAATTAGCCTATTTCACCTGTGCAAAAAAACAGATGGCTCTTGGAGAATGACAGTAGAATATCGTAAACTTAATCAGGTGGTAACTCCAATTGTAGCTACTGTTCCTGATGTGGTTTCATTGCTTGAGCAAATCAGTACATCTCCTGGTATTTGGTATGCAGCTATTGATCTGGCCAATGTCTTTTTCTCAATACCAATTTCAAAGGACCATCAGAAGCAGTTTGCTTTCAGCTGGCAAGGCAAACAATATACTTTCACAGTGCTTCCTCAGAGGTATATCAACTCCCCAGCACTATGTCATAATTTAGTCCATAGGGATCTCGATCGCCTTTCTCTTCCACAAGACATCACACTGGTACATTATATTGATGACACTATGCTGACTGTACCTCATAAGGAAGAAGTATCAATGACCCTAGACTTATTGGTGAGACATCTGTGTGCTGTTGTTGTTGTTATGTGCCATCGAGTCGGATCTGACTTATAGCAACCCCTCCTTGGGTTTCCAAGGTGGTATCACTATGGAAGGAGATTGCCCCACTTTCCTTCCAAGGAGTGGGTAGTGGGTTTGAACCACCAGCTTTCTGGGTGGAAAATTAACCCAACAAAAATTCAGGCACCTTCTACCTCAGTGAAATTTCTAGGGGTCAATGGTGTGGGGCATATTGAGATATTCCTACTAAAGTGAAGGATAAGTTATTGTGTCTGGCTTCCCCCACAACTAAAAAGGAGGCACAACATCTGGTGGGCCTCTTTGGATTTTCGAGGCAACATATTGGTCATTTGGGTGTGTTCCTTTAGCCTATTTATCAAATGACTTGGAAAGCTTCTAGTTTTGAGTTGGGCCCAGAACAACAGAAGGCTCTGCAACAGGTTCAGGGTGCTGTGCAGGCTGCTTTGACACTTGGGCCATATGATCCAGCTGATCCAATGGTGCTTGAAGTGTCTGTAGCAGATAGAGATTCTGTTTGGAATCTTTGGCAGGTTCCTATTTGTGAATCACAACACAGACCCTTGGGGTTTTAGAGCAAAGCCTGCCATCCTCTGCAGATAACCACTCTCCTTTTGAGAAACAGCTTTTGGCTTGTTACTGGGCTGTAGTAGAGACCGAACACCTATCCATGGGTCACCAAGTCACCATGAGGCCTGAGCTTCCCATCATGAACTGGGTGTTGTCTGACCCACAGAGTCATAAAGTTGGATGTGCACAGCAGCACTCCATCATTAAATGGAAGTGGTATATCAGAGATTGGTCTTGAGCACTACCTGAAGGCACAAGTAAGTTGCATGAGGAAGTGGTCCAAATACCTATGGCCTCCACTCCAGTCACATTAGCTTCCCTTTCCCAGTCTGCACCTATGGCCTCATAGGGAGTTCCTTATGATCAGTTGACTGAGGACGAGAAAACTCGTGTTGGGTTAACAGATGGTTCTGCATGATATGCAGGCACCACTAAAAATTGGACAGCAGCAGCATTGTGTTCCCTTTTTTGGACTGCCTTGAAAGACAGTTGTGATGGGAAATCTTCCCAATGGGCAGAACTTTGAGCCATGCATATGCCTGTTCACTTTGCATGGAACAAGAAATGGCCAGATGCATTCATGGGCTGCGACCAATAGCTTGGCTGGATGATCTGGGACTTGAAAGGAACATGATTGGATAATTGGTGACAATGATGTATGGGGAAGATGTATGTGGATAGATCTCTCTGAATGGGCCAAAGGTGTAAAGATATTTGTGTCTCATGTAAATACCCACCAAAAGGTGATCTTAGCAGAGGAGGACTTTAAGAATCAGGTGCATAGGATGATGTGTTCAGTGGAAACCAGTCATCCTTTTTCCCCAGCTACTCCTGTCATTGCTCAATGGGCTCATGAACAAAATGACCATGTGGCAGGGATGGAGGTTATGCATGGGCTCAGAAACATGGACTTCCACTTTCCAAGGCTGATTTGGCTACCACCACTGCTGAGTGCCCAATCTGTCAGCAGTAGAGACCAATACTGAGTCTGCAATATGGAACCATTTCTTGGGGTGATCAGCCAGCAACCTGTTGGCAGGTTGCTTACATTGGACCACTTCCATCATGGAAAGGACAGTGTTTTGTTCTTACTGGAATAGATGCTTTTTCTGGATATGGATTTGCCTTCCTGGCACGCAATGCTTCTGCCAAAACTACCATCCGTGGACTTACAGAATGCCTTTTTCACCCTTAATGTATCCCACACAGCATTGCTTCAGATCAAGGGACTCACTTCACAGCAAAAGAAGTGCAGCAGTGGGCCTACGCTCATGGAATTCACTGTTCTAACCATATTCCCCATCATTCTGAAGTAGCTGGCTTGATAGAACAATGGAATGGCCTACTGAAACACAAATATGGTGACAATACCTTGAAATGTTGGGGCAATGCTCTCCAGGAGGCTGTATATGCTCTAAACCAGCATCCAATATACAGTGCTATTTCTCCAACAGCCAGGATTCACAGGTCCAGGAACCAAGGGGTGGAAATGGGAGTGGTACCACTCACTATTACCCCTAGTGACCCACTCAAATTTTTTTTGCTTCCTGTCCCTGCTACCCTATGCTCTGCGGGTCTGGAGATCTTAGTACTAAAGGGAGAAGCACTCCCACCTGGAAACACAATACTGATTGCATTGAACTGGAAGTTAAGAATGCCCTCTGGCCATTTTGGCTTCCTCATACCTCTGGATCAGCAGACAAAGAAGGGCATTACTGTAATATCTGGTGTGATAGATCCTGATTACCAAGAGGAAATTGTATTTACATTACATAATGGAGGTAAACAAGAATATGTCTGGAATACAGAAGATTGTTTAGGATGTCTCTTAGTACTACCATGCCCTGTGATTAAAGTCAATGGAAAACTACAGCAATTCAATTCTGATATGACTACTAATTGGTCCAAATCCTTCAGGAATGAAGGTTTGGGTCATCCCACCAGGCAAAGAACCATGACAGCTGAGATGCTTGCTGAGGGCAAGGGAAATACAGAATGGGTGGTGGAAGAAGGTAGTTCTGAATATCAGCTATGACCCTGTGACCAGTTGCAGAAATGAGTACTGTGATTATTATATTTCTTCATTGTACATGTGCATCAAATATTTTTGTTTCTTTCTGTTACGAACTGTGAAAAGTAAATAAGGTTAATATGTTTCGGTTGTATGTGTGTTAGTGGATCATGTTAGGTGCAAATATGATTTTATAATTGTTCTTATTTAGAGATTATACATGGTTAAGATGTGTACAACTGCCAAGTTAACAAGGGGTGGACTGTGATAGTTGGAGCTGTGTGTCTACTTGGTTGGAATGCAATTCTGTGTGGTTCAAGCTATTGTGATATGTGTTATTCCCATGATGAGATCAGATGCATATGTTTTGAGCAGGCAATCTGTTAAAAGGGAATTTCCCTAGGGGTGTGGCCTGCTTCCAATATATTTAGGGACATCCTGGGAGAAG
Organism: Orycteropus afer afer; assembly: GCF_000298275.1. Classification (NCBI taxonomy): domain Eukaryota; kingdom Metazoa; phylum Chordata; class Mammalia; order Tubulidentata; family Orycteropodidae; genus Orycteropus; species Orycteropus afer. The sequence goes on from NW_006921929.1 coordinate 1,079,019, forward strand.
AGACACTCTTCTGTGGATCGGGATCCTGTTTTGCTACCTACAACTGTCCGTGAGCAAACAATCCACCATTTGGATTGGAGACCTTGGATTCATCATTCTTTGGAGTCAACAGCCAGTATACTGCCTGCCAACCTTGAGCTCATCAGCACCTACAGCTGCATGAGTTGGGAAAAGCCTCCACCTTGACGTTTGATCCAAGAACTTGGGACTTTCCAGCTCCTGTAAGTGTGTAAGCCATTTTCCTAAGATAAATTTCTCTTTCTCTATATGTATATATATGAGTTTTACTGGTTTTGCTTCTCTAGAGAACCCAGTGAAACACACTCATTCACACATGGGCTGAGTGAAAACAGTGGTTCTCAACCCATGAGCACATTGGAATCACTAGGGGATCTTTAAAAGAAAAAAAAAAAAAATCTGTTGCTAGGATTCAATCTAAATTCAATTGAATCATAACATTCGGAGATGGGGTCTACTGATTATGTATATATTTAGTATAAGAAGTAATTTTAAAAGACTCTGGTGGTGTAGTGCCTAAATGCATTTGACTGCTAACCAGAAGGCTGGTGGTTCAAATCCACCAGCCACTCCTGGGAAGGAAGGTTGGGCAATCTTCTTCCGTAGTGATACCACCTGGGAAACTTAAGGAGGGATTGTTATGAGTTGGATCCGACTCAATGGCAGTGGGTGGGTCTGGTGGTATAGTAGCTAATTTGACTGCTAACCAAAAGGTTGGTGGTTTGAGCCCGCCAGCCACTCTGCAGAACAAAGATGAGGCAGTCTGCTTCTGTGCAGATTTATAGCCTTTGAAATCTAATGGAGGTTACGATGAATCAGAATCGACTTGATGGCAGTGAGTTTGGTTTAGTTTGAGCTAATTTAAAAAGTTCACTTGCAAGACCTTGATACAGAGCAGCAACTAGTTACCTATGATTGTGTGTTTGTGACTTTAAACACTTCCACTTACGTTTATTGTTTTTCCCCCGTTAATTATGCTGTGGAGAGTAAAGACCATTCCCATGTTTACCTTGGACTAAGTACTAGATGCATGCCACTAATGTCATTTAACCTCTTGTCTCCACAGGTCCTGATTCTCAAGCCTTAATGAGGCTTCCTACTTCCTTGGGTTGTGGAAGAATTAAATGAGACCGGAGTTGTAAAATGACTGCACTGAGCTGTCCATAGCTGCTTAAGATTCATCCACTCAAAATAAAATACATTGTCTCCAAAGTCACTCTCCACTCCTCCTCCCAAAAAAGGAAATATGAAAGATACACAAATAAAAATAGCAAATGAAGAATTAGTATTAAAAATATAAACTACTATATTTTTCAGAATCAACACAGATTTTCATTGTCAATTTACTTCCATAATGTAAGAAAATAATTTAATAGATAGTACTAATATTCCTCAGAAGTAAGGTTGGGCAATCTATATCTCTAGTGATACTGCCTCAGAAACCCAAGGAGGGATCACTATGAGTCAGGTCTGACTCATCAGCACATAACAACAATAACAACATTAATATTCTTTAGAAGCAAGGATAGTGAGACTTCATCTCAAGTACTTTGGATGTGTTATCAAGACTGGAGAAGGGTATTATTCTTGGTAAAGCAGAGGTTTAGGAAGATTCTCAATGAGATGGACTGACATAGTGGTTGGCACAATGGGCTCAAACATAGCCACAAATGTGATGTTGGTGCAGGACTGGGCAGTGTTTCATTCTGTTGTACAAAGAGGCACTATGAGTCAGGACCATCTCGACAGCATCCAACAACAACAACTAATATATAAGAACAAGATAAGACAACAATCGACTGCTGACATGCTTAACAGAAAGATTAATAATGTATTAGCAGAGCAAAGAAGGCCAGAATTAATACATACTGCTGTAAAATAAATGCACAGCTGTTGTAATATCACTACCTTGGGATTTAAGATGAACATAATGTTAAAATTAAAAATACTTAAATTCAAAGGTAGGGCTCTTCAAGACCCTAAAATCTTTAAATATCCAGCCACTTCTATCCACTGCCATTTTTGTAGAGTGGCACAGAAATGGAAGAAAAGAGCTGTCAGAGTGGAGAGTGATACTCAAAATCTTCCAATAACCTAACACTAATGGCCTCTCATCTACTTAATGCAGCAAAATCAAGAAAAAACAACTTTTTTTTTTTTTTTAATTGTACTAAAAACAATAAAGGAGCTCTGGTAGCATAGTGCCTAAGGCACTTGACTGCTCACCAGAAGGCTGGCGGTTCAAACCCACCAGCCACTCCTCGGAAGGAAGGTTGGGCAATCCTACTTCCGTAGTGATATTGCCTCGGAAACCCAAGGAGGGGTCGCTATGAGTCTAGGCCGACTCGACGGCAAACAACAACCAGAAGGTAGGTGGTTCAAACCCACCAGTCACTCCATGAAAGGAAGGCTGGGCAATTTACTTCCATAAAGATTTACAGCCTGGGAAACCAAAAGAGATTTGCTATGAGTCAGAATCTACTCGATGGCAGCGAGGTTTTTTTTTTTTTTTTTTTTTTATTAAATATACATACTAAATAAATGTATGTGTATGGTAGCAGAGTGCCTAAGGCATTTGACTGCTAACCAGAAGGCTGAAGTTCAAACCTACCAGCCACTCCTCCGAAAAAAGGTTGGGCGATCTACTTCTGTAGGATACTGCCTTAGAAACCCAAAGAGGGGTTGCTATGAGTTGGGTCTGACTCGAAGACAGTGACTTTTGAGTTTTTATACAAGTCTTATATATGTGTGTGAATAAATATATGTATGTATAAATATTCTATCTATTCTATGTATACATAAAGGTCTCATTTCTGAAATACTTGCCTCTTAAAAAAATCCATTATATAATGTCAACTCTAATTTCTCAAAAAGTCTATTCTTTAACTCAGATCTCATTCACACTTAGACAACTGAACAGCTGATGGGGGGGAAGCAATTTTTTTTTTCCAAATTAATTTTTATTTCAAAACACTTGGAGCTCTAAATTTACAGATTAGAATTTTAATTCCATGGTGTTCACCCCAAGGGCCTTGGAAAAGTATGTCTTTTACATAGAAACTCCAGAGTGTGTAACAGTTTACTTCCTTCCATCATTCTGTTCCAGTTATCATCACGTCACTAGTCTGAGAAGCACTACATGTTAGTTCCCTTTCAGATATAAACTATATTATTTTCCTTTGAGATGTCTACGGTTATCTTTCTTTCACACACATATTTTTCATTGAATGTCCTACATAGGCCCACCTGACAGAAGAAAGTTTGCTTCTAAAGGCAGTGTATTATATAATATTTTATCTCCAGTTTTCTGGATAACAAAGTTCATGCAAATCTATGTGCATTGATTCATTTTTCTAAGTTCCTATTCAAAATTTTTATTTTAATCTATAGAAATTCAAAGTGAGAAAAATAATGCAACTGATTCTATTTTCTGAAGTTCAATGATACTATTTTTAACACACACACATACACACACACTTATTGATGCTTTATACATGTGATATGTTGATATGTTTTAAAGTTCCCAATGTTATTATCAGCTATCTTAGTGCTTAAGTGCATTTAACAATGATCATAGCTACTAATAGATTATACTTTCAAATAGTAACAAAATATTTTTTCCTTATTTCATCTCTTAATGAAAAAAGGAGACATGTTTGAGCTAGAACCTGAAATATGACCAGTCTAGTCCATATGTAATTAAGTAATTTAATAAATACACACATATATAAATGCATAAGTGATATTATTTATTTTCTGTGTCCTTGGGTAGCACTGCGGTGTAGTAAATTACTTAGTGTGGCTTTTCTACCCATAAGCCTTTGTAAACTCCAAGGTGGGATTTTGTATGAGCAACTGAGCAGCCCCTGATTGCTGAGGCTATCCACCTGGGTTATTTCTGTTGGGAGTGGCACAATACAATGTTCTGGGAAGTTCCCACTCTCTCTCATGTGCTT
>NW_006921929.1:1083092-1099528 GCF_000298275.1 Orycteropus afer afer
AGCACCAACAGTTAAGCACTCAACTACTAGCCGAAACTGGTTGGTGGTGAGAATCCATCCAGAGAATACTGGCAATCTGCTTCAAAAAGGCTCAGCTTTGAAAATCTCATGGAGGAGTTCTCTTTATATATGGGGTTGCCATTAGTTAGAATTAACTCAGCAGCAACTAATGACAACAACAACATTTATTTCCAATTCCATCATTAAAACCAGAAAGATATACTTCATTAACATCCTAATTACCTCTTTTTTCTCCTTAAATCCATGTTGGTGGTTAGAAAATCTAACAAATTATTACTTTCCTTTCCCAGATATGATAAAGGAGCAGCTATATTTCAAGCATTTGAAATACCAATAAGGTAGATGAAAGTTTTCTTTCTATTAACTGCTCAGTACCTAGAGCAGAAAATATCTCATGAATTAGGAACAGTTATTATGTCTCTTTCTAGAGAATACTGTAACTTTAAGAAAAACTTTATGAAAAACAGTGGGGAGAACTCTTAATTAAAAACTTATGTTTTTGGCTTTGAAGGAACACCATGAAGTAGAGCAACAATACCACTGAAAACCCCAGGAAAATTACTTTCTATCAGTCTTTACCTACCTATCTACCTACCTATCTGCCTACTCTATCTATCTATCTACCTATCTATCTACCTATCTATCTACCTATCTATCGTCATCTATCATCTATGTAAAGGCACAGGAAAACTGCTCAGTCAAACAGGAATCTGAAGGTCAAGATTCCAGAGACACAGCATCACAGACACTTGACTACCTTCTGTAGTCTCTCTGCTCTCAGGGTATTTTCTGATTCTTGGTGTCACACTGGGTCAAAATCATGGAACTCCAAACTCAAGAATCTTATAAAACTCAAGGGAGATAATAAAAAGAAAATCACACATGAGCTTAAAAAACCAGAATCCTTGAAAAATTATACTAAGTTTATTACATTGAAATGAAGAATCTCTTCTTCAAATGACACCATTATAAAAGTGAAATTGTACAATACAAAATGAAGGAAAAGAGTATAAGAAATATAGAGACCCAAGCACTCTTAAAAATTAATGAGAGAAAAAAAAAGGGACAGATCATTAGAAAAATGGGCACAGATTTGAACAGGCACTTCACAGAAGAGATAACTCAAAGGCAGACAAAGATATGAAAAGGATTCCGTATCTTTGTTGTTAAATGCCATTAAGTTGGTTCTGACTCCTAGAAACCCAACGTACAACAGTATGCCACACTGCCTAGTCCTGTGGCATTCTCACAACTGTTGCTATGTTCGAGCCCATTGTTTCAGCCACTGTGTCAATCCATCTCCTTGAATTTCTTCCTCTTTTTCACTAGCCCTGTGGTTTGGGAAACATGATGTCCTTCTCCAGGGACTGGTCTTTCCTAATAATATGTTCAAAGTATATGAAATGAAGTCTCACCATCCCAATTTCTAAGGAGCATTCTTGTACTTCTTCCAGAACAGATTTCTTTGTTTTTCTGGCAGACCATAGTATATTCAATATTCTTGGCCAAACTATAATAAAAAGCATCAATTGTTCTTAGGTCTTCCTTATTCATTACCCAGCTTTTGCAAGCATATGAGGTGATTTAAAATATCATGGCTTGTGTCAGGCACACCTTAATCTTCAAAGTGACATCTTTGCTCTTTAACACTTTAAAGAAGTCTTTTGCAGCAGATTTGCCCAATGTGATATATCATTTGATTTCTTCCTGCTGCTTCCATGGGCTTTGATTCTGGATCAAAAAAAAAAAAAGAAATCTCCAACAACTCTAATTTTTTTTTTTTCCCCCATTTATCCTGATGTTGCTTATTGGTCCAGTTGTGAGGATGTTTGTTTTCTTTATGAATTGTAATCCACAGTGAGGCCTATGGTCTTACTTCTTCATCAGTAAGTCCTTCAAGTCCTCTTCACTGTCAGTAAGCAAAGTTATCAAAGTATCATCTGCTTATTGCAGGTTGTTAATGGTGGTCTTCCTCCTATCTTGATGCTGCATTCTTCTTCATATAGTCCAGCTTCTTGGAAATTTGCTGAGCATATAGATTGAATAAGTATGGTGAAAGGATACAACCCTGATGCACACTTCCTGATTTTAAACCACTCAGTGTCCCCTTGTTCTGTTCTGTTCACTTCCTCTCTCCCTTTTTTTTTCTTTTAGTGTTGTGCACATACTAGTTTCTGCCTCTGTTGTCTATATCTTATGTGCACATTTCAGTGTCCTTCCTTTCCCCAATGTTATCTTACTGGTCACTCTTTCCATACTGCCTTCCCCTTACCCATGTTCTATTCTAAGGACAGCCTCTGGGTCTGTGTTTTGGTTCCTCACAAGGACAAAGAACTGTTCTGGAATTCCCATTTGTCTCAATGTTATCCATAATTTGTTATAATCCACACAATCAAACACCTTTGCATGGTCAATAAAATACAGGTAAGTATCTTTCTGGTATTTTCTGCTGTCAGCCATTATCAGCATGTTACTTGACATCAGCAATGATATCCTTCATTCCACATCCTTTTGTGAATTCTGCTTAAATTTCTGGCAATTCCCTGAGGATATACAGCTGCAACTGTTTTTAGATTACTGTCAGCAAAATTTTACTTGCATGTGATATTCACAATATTGTTAGATAATTTCCATTTTTTGTAGGATCATTTTTCTTTGGAATGGGCATAAATATGGATGTCTTCCAGTCAGTTGACCAGGTAGCTGTCTTCTGATTTCTTAGCATAGATATGTGAGCATTTCCAACATTGTATCCATTTTTGAAATGTCTCAGTTGGTATTCCATCAATTTCTGAAGGCTTGTTTTTAACCAGTGCCTTCCCTGCAGCTTGGACTTTCTCCTTCCATACCATTAATTCTTGATTATATGCTACCTCCTGAAATACATTACTGTTGACCAATTCTTTTTGGTACAATAACTATGTATATTCTTTCCATTGTCACTTGATGATTCCTGCATCATTCAATATTTTACTCATATAATTTTTCAATATTTCAGCTCAAGGCTAGAATTTTTTTTTTTTTTTCAGTTCTTTGAGCTTGAAAAATGTCAAGCATGTTCTTCCCTTTTGGTTTTCTAACTCCAGGTCTTTGCACAGTTCATTATAATACTTTATCTTCTTCAGCTACACTTTGAAATCTGTTCAGCTCTTATATTTCATAATTTTTTCCACTTGCTTTAAATATTTTACAGTGAACAGCAAGTTTTATAGTCTCTTCTAACATCCATTTTGGTCTTTTCTTTCTTCCTTGTCTCTTTACTGTCTGCTTTCTTTATGTATGATGTCCTTGATGTCATCCCACAATTCATCCAGTCTTTGATCACTGGCATTCAATGAATTAAATTTATTCTTTAAATGGTCTCTAAATTCATGTGGGATATACTCAAGGCCATATTTTGGCCTAAGGCATTTGACTGCTAACTAGAAGTCTGGCAGTTCAAACCCACCACCAGCCACTCCTTGGAAGGAAGATTGGGCAATTTACTTCCATAGAGATACCACCTCAGAAACCCAAGGAGGGGTCACTGTGAGTAAGGACCGACTTGATGACAGTGAGTTTGGTTTGTTTTTTGGTGTTTAGATGTCTTTTACTTTTTCATCTGCTTCAACTTGAACCTGAATATGAGTAATTCATGGAAGGATATGGCAGTCTACTTCTGAAAAAAAACTGGCCACTGAAAACCTTGTGAATAGCAGTGGAACATTGTCTGACATAGGGCTGGAAGATGAGCCCCTCAGGTTGGAAGGCACTCAAAATATGACTGAGGAAGAATTACCTTCTCAAAGTAGAGTTAATCTTAATGATGTGAATGGAGTAAAGCTTTTGCTTTACTGATGTGGCAAATGAACACTGAACACTAATGACCAGAGACCAGTTGTGAGATGATATGAAGCATATTATACATGATGAAAGCCAGAGAGTGGAAGAAATAATGAAGTATAAGAGCTGAACAGAAAATTTCAAAGGGTAGCTGGAGATGATGAAATATTATAATGAAATATGCAAAGATCCAGAGTTACAAAACCAAAAGGGAAGAACATGCTCACCATTTGTCAAGGTGAAGCAACCAAAGAAAAAATTCCAGCCTCAAATTGCTATATTGAAGAATTCTATGACTGAAATATTAAGTTGGAAGGATCAAATGAAGGTAAAAAGAAAGACACACAGAATTACTGTATCAAAAAGAATTGATTGACCTTAATCTATTTTAGGAGGTAGCATATGATGAAGAACCAATGGTATTTAAAGAAGAAATATAAGCTTCACTGAAGGAATTGGAAAAAAATAAATAAATAAGACAACCAGGGGTTCAGAAATGGACAAAATACCAATTGACATGTTTCAATAAATGGATGCAAAGCTGGAGGTACTTACTAATTCATGCCAAGAAACTGGGAAGATGGCTACCTGTCCAACTGACAGGCAGAGACCCATGTTTGTGCCCATTCCAAAGAAAAGTGACCCAACAGAATGTGGAAACTATTGCACAATAACATTATTATCACATGTAAATAAATTTTTCCTGAAGATAATTAAAAAACATGTGCAGCAGTATATTGACAGGGAACTTCCAGAAATTAAAGCCAGATTCAGAAGAAGACATGGAACAAGGGATGTCATTGCTGATGTCTGATAGATCTTGGCTGAAAGCGAAGAATACTAGAAACATGTTTACCTGTGTTTTATTGATTATTCAAAGGCATTTGACTGTGTGAATCATAACAAATTATGGAAAACATCACAACAAATGGGAATTCCAGAACACTTATTTGTGCTTATGAAGAACCTATACATAGGCCCAAAGGCTGTCATTAAACAGAACAAGGGGATATTGCATGGTTCAAAATCAGGAAAGGTGTATGCCATGGTTATATCTTTTCACTATACTTATTCTATCTGTAGGATGTGCAAATAATCCAAGAAGCTGGACTATACAAAGAAGAAAATGGCATCAGAACATGCCTGTAACATGCAGATGACACAACCTTGCTTTCTGAAAATGAAGATAACTTGAAGCACTTATTGATAAAGATTAAAGGCTACAGTCTTCAGTAAGGATTACATCTCAACATAAAGAAAACAAAAATCCTCACAAATGGACCAATAAGCAACATTCCAATACATGGAAAAAAGATTGAAGTTGTCAGGGATTTCATTTTATTAGGATCTACAATCAGCACTCAAGGAAACAGCCGTCTAGAAATCAGATGTTGTATTGCACTGGGCAAATATGGTGCAAAAGACCTCTTTAAAGCATTAAGAAGTAAATATGTCACTTTGAAGACTAAGGTGTGCCTGACCCAAGCCATGGTATTCTCAATCGCTTCATATGCATGTGAAACCTAGGCAGTGAATAAGGAAGACTGAAGAAGGGGTGATGCCTTTAAATTATGGTATTGGTGAAAAATACTAAAAATACTGCCAGAAGAATGAACAAATCTATCTTAGAAGAAGTGCAGACAGAATGCTCCTTGGAAGTGAGAATGGCCAGACTTTGTCTCATGTACTTTGATTATATAGTCAGAAGGGACAGTTCTCTGGAGAAGGATATCATGCTTGGTAAAGTAGAGGGTCAGCAAAAAAGAGGAAGACCATCAACAAGATGGATTGACACAGTGGGTGCAACAATGGGTTCATGTATAGAACGTATTGTGAGGATGACACCTGACTAGGTAGTGTTTCATTCTGTTGTATAGGGTCGCTATGAGTTGGAGTCAACTTGACAGCACCTAACAACAACATCTGTATAAATTTGCTATGGAGAAACTGACTAACATTAATCTCTATACTCATCAAGGTCAAATGAAAATGACATATGAGATTATGCTTCACACCTTCCAGAGTGGCTAAAGGAAAAAGACTGGCAACACTAAAATTAACAAGGTTGTATAGCAACTAGAGCTTTCATTCACTCCAGTGAGATCTTTATTGGGACAAATACTTTAGACAGCTTCTACAAAAAGTGAACATATGCATACCCTATGACATAGTAATTCTCTATTTAGATGCAAAAGAGATGCGCAAAGAAATGACCATCAAAATAAAAGGGATAAATAAATTCCATTACAGCCAAAGAATGGGGTGCTATTTAATAATGAAGGCAATGGACAACATGCACATTGAACACCTTGGATGAATCTTAGAAACATAATGTTGAGTGAAAATAGACATTTATAATGTTTGTCTGTATCTAAATATTTGTCTATATATGGAAGCTCTAGTGGTGTAGTGCCTAAAGCATTTGACTGCTAAACAGAAGACTGGCAGTTCAAACCCACCAGCCACTTCTCAGAAGGAATACAGGGCAATCTACTTCCACAAAGATTTACTGCCTTGAGAACCCAAGGAAGTGTCACTAAGGGTCGGAATCGACTCTATGGAAGGGAAAGTAGTGAGTGTCCATATCTATATAAAGGTCAAAAACAGGTAAAACCAAACTACAGTTTTATAGTGCAAGACAGTAAGACAGTATGAGTAACTGGGATGAAACATAAGGAGGGATTTTGGGGAACTTGCAATGTTCTAATTCTTAATATGGGTACTGGGTACATTTGTGTTTATTTTTCAAAAATTCACCCAGTTAACATTATGATTTATGCCTATTTCTATATGTATGCTATACTTTACTTAGAAATGTATTTTAGAAAGAAACATAAATTCATTTAAAAAATAAGTTAATGGCAAATCAAGAAAGAAATAACAATGTGAGGAGTGCTCTACAACAAGATTTAAAGTATTTACATAAATTTAAATATACATAAAATTTTATTATATACAAAATTTTAATATATACATATCTATAGTATAAAATGCCACATTGAAGTGAGTTCAAGTAGAGATTTAAATCAAAATTGATTATTTATTCATTTACTAATTCAACGAGCACTTAAAAATGTCTGTCTCATACTCACTTTGAGGTGGGAATCAGTAAGATGCATAGGAATATAAAAAGAGAAAATGTACTTCTATCCTTTTGAATAATTTATAACCATCAAAGAGAAATGGCATATATGTCTAAAATATCTAAGGAAATGCAAGCTTATAGATTTAAGGATTTGAGTAAAGGACAAATCATTAAAAATTGAAAAATATTCAAGCTTCCAATGCTCCTTGAAGAGTTAAAGGATGTAAATAAGTGATGATTCTGCTACTGTCTCTTCAGAATCTGAGGCTATTTTTCCCAAAGCTCAGTTGTATCTCTAAAAATATTTGGCCACAAGGATTTTCTCCTCATTAATCATTCTAGCTACTTAGCCTTTGGAAAGTATTTTAGCACTAGCTTCATATATTTCATCTTCTCTATTAAAATCCATTTCCAAATAATGTTCAAAAGTGCAACACAAGATCTTCCTATTTGCATATTTCCCTTAGTTAAGCAGAACATATGAGTTTCCTCTAAAAAAAAAACAAGTAGGGAAAAACATTACCCCTGCTTATCAAAGCAAAGATGCAATATGATATATTTATTCTAAAAATTCTTTTAGGGATATACATCACAGTATGATTTTTTTTTTTTTCTTCACTTCATGAAATCAGTATTGGAATTAGCTTCTATAGCATCTTTGGAATAATTAATTACCATTAACATCAAGTATTTGAGGTCCTTGTAGATCAACTAAAAGAAATTAACTAATGTCTGCAATTTAGTACATGACAAATGCAAACACATTTATATACATATATGAAAAGCATAAAAAAATACCATTAATAAAAAGCCCAAGGCAGCCCTGTTACTTATTGGGATTGAAAGAAGGGAATAAAAGAGGAAAGAGTTTTGAGCTCAGAAGCTTTTAATTTTATGCAATTATTTACTGTTCAAGTATTTACAATGTGCATAAATGTTGCATACTGTATATCCTTTAATGTTATAAAAGACATTGTTGTTCATGATATTTTCTAGAAAACAAAAAAGAAAAGAAACAAACATCAATTTGTCTTAAGCCATATTCACCATTGCTGGTGAAAAGTTAAGACATAGAAGTTTATTTAATACAACCTATTTGCAGAATGGGAGGGTATACCATCAGTATCCAATTATATTATAGCCAGGGGTGCTGTGTAATTCAGCTCTGCCCTCTATCAGTACAAAAGGGGTCTGAATTCTATCCATTCCTTTCATTGTTAATTTCATATAAATAATACAAATCTGACTCATATCACCTTCAGTAAGAGCGATAACCTTTGAACGTCTATGAAGTTCTACTTTGTCCTATAGTATTACTTTGAGTTGGAACTGATTTGAAAACAATGTTATTTATTTATTTATTTATGTAAATTCAGCACATCTACTTTCTCCTACTCAAATATCATAGGTTCAAAAAAAATATGAACACTATTTCTCCCCAAATGGTATCATAATATTAAAATAATGAGGGTAAAAAGGAACAGTAAGGTCATTTAAATTCTTAGTCTAGAAAGGAAAAAAAAAAAAACACATTCCAATAGTTTCTTTATATATAACTGCTCACTTGTGAATATATCTTTGAGTAAAAGTTTGTGTTCATAGATACAGCCACATAATGAGAATCCACAAAAATCAGGAGTTCATCAGGATACTCTTTTCCATTTGTACATATAGAATTTTTCTTAAACTCATTGTTACCACCCAAAGAGTATATATGCACACAGTGGAGGAGCAGGGGGCTTTATGAAAAGAAACAGCTGCAAACATCCATTAATAATTGGAACAACAATGTATGAAGAATGAATCTATGAAAATTGGAAGTGGTCAAAAATGAAATGGAACACAGAAAGATCAATATCCTAGGAAGTAATGAGGTAAAATGTACTGATTTGGGCTATTTTGATCAGATTACCTTATGATCTATATATACTGAGAATGACAAACAGAAGAGAAATGGCATGGCATTTATAGTCACAAAGAATGTTTCAACATCTATCCTGAAGTACAAATGCTGTCAGTGATAGGATAATATCCATACTCCTACAAGGAAGATCAGTTAAAACTACTATTATTCAAATTCATGCACCAACCACCAAAGCTAAAGATGAGGAAATTGAAGATTTTTACTAATTTCTGCTGTCTGAAATTGACCAAACATGCAATCGACATGTATTAATTATTACTGGTGATTAGAATGTGAAAGTTGGGAACAAAGAAGAATCACTGGTAGTCGGAAAATATGACCTTGGTACCAGTAATGAAGCTAGAGATCACATAATAGAATTTTGTAAGATCATCGACTTATTCTTTGCAAATACCTATTTTCAACAATATAAATGACAGCTTTACACATGGACTTCACCAGTTGGAATACACAGGAATATATCTGTGGAAAGAGGCAAGGAGAAGCTCAATAACTTTAGCCAAAACAAGGCCAGGAGCTAACTGTGGAACAACCATCAATTGTTCATATGCAAGTTCAAGCTGAAGCTGAAGACAATTAAAACAAATCTATGAGAATAAAAATATGATCTTAATTATATCCCACCTAAATTTAGAGACCATCTGAAGATGACATTTGACACTGAACACGAATGACTGAAAACCAGATGAATTGTTGGATGACATCAAGAATGTCATACACAAAGAAAGCAAAAGTTCATTTAAAAGACAGGAAAGGAAGAAAAGACCAAAACAGATGTCAGAAGAGACTCTGAAAGTTGCTGTTGAACATAAGAGTAGCTAAAGTGAATGGAAGAAATGACAAGAAAAAAGAGCTGAACAGAAGATTTCAAAGAGCTGCTTGACAAGACAAAGTCAGTTATTATAATGCAATGTGCAAAGACCTGGAGTTAGAAAACCAAAAGGGAAAAACATGCTTGGCCTTTCTCAAGTGGAAAGGACTGAAGCCTCAATATGCAATATTGAAAGATTCTATGGGCAAAATATTGAATGATGCAGGAAGCATCAAAAGAAGATGGAAGGAATGCACAGAGTCACTGAAGGAACTGGTGAAAAACAAGGCTCCAGGAATTGACAGAATACGCATTGACAAGTTCCAATAAACAGATACCATGCTAGAGGCACTTACTAATCTATGGCAAGAAATTTGGAAGACAGCTACCTGGCCAACTGACTGGAAGAGATCCATATTTGTAACTGTTCCAAAGAAAGGTGATCCCACAAAATGTGGAAATTATCGAACAATATCATTAATATCACTCAAGTAAAATTTTGCAGCAGTATTAGTGACAGAAATGGAAGCTGGATTCAGAAGAGAGCATGGAATGAGGGATATCATTGCTGATGTCAGATGGGTCTTGGCCAAAAGCAAAGAATACCAGAAGACGCTTACTTGTGCTTTATTGACTATGCAAAAACATTTGACTTTGTGGATCATAACAAATCATGGATAAAATTGAGAAGAATGGGAATTCCAGAACACTTATTCATGTTCCTAAGGAACCTGTACATAGACCAGGAAGCTGTTGTTTGAACAGAACAAGGGAATACTGCTTGATTTAAAATTAGAAAAGGAATACATCAGGGTTGGATCCTTTCACTATACTTATTCAATCTGTATGCTCAGTAAGTAATCTGAGAAGCTGGACTATATGAAAAGAATGCAAAATCAGGATTGGAGGAATACTCATTAACCTGTGATACGCAGATGACACAACCTTGCTTGCTGAAAGTGAAGATGACTTGAAGCACTCACTGATGAAGATTAAAGACTATACTCTGTGGTATGAATTACACCTCAACATAAAATAATAATCCTCACAACTGGACCAATAAGCAGCATCAGAATAAATGGAGAAAAGATTAAAGTTGTCAAAGATTTCATATTACTTAGTTCCACAATCAACACCCATGGAAGCAGCTGTCAAGAAATGAGACGTCGTGTTGCACTGGACAAATATGCTGCAAAAAACCTCTTTTAAGTTCTGAGGAGCAAAGATGTCTCTTTGAAGACTAGAGTATGCCTGACCTAAGCCATGGAATTTTCAATTGCATGTGAAAACTGGAAATTGAGAAAAGAAGACTGAAGAAGAGTTGGTGCTTTTGAGTTGTGGTGTTGTCAAAGAATACTGAAGGTACCATGGACTACAAGAAGAACTAACAAATCTGTCCTGGAAGAAGTGCAGCTAGAATGTTCCTTGGAAGCAAAAATGGCCTGACTTTGTCTCACCTACTTCGGCCATGTTGTCAGGAGGTACCATTCCCTGGAGTGGGATTATCATGCTTGGTAAAGTGGAGGGTCAGAGAAAAAGAGGAAGGCCCTCAATGAGATGGATTGGCCCAGTAGCTGCAACAGCTTGCCCACCTCTGTCTTTCTCCTATTCTATGGTCAAATCCAATCTCAATAACACTGTACAAGGTATCAGTGTAAAGAACACAAATAGTAACAGCAAAAAGGTGCATTTTACTAATTAATCCTAAACTGAAATAAAAACAAACAAACAAACTCACTGTCATTGAATCAATTCTGACTGGGAAACTTGGGTTTCCAAGGTGGTAAATCATTTTTTTTTTTTTTTAATTTTTATTTGATTTGGGTGATTTGGGTGAAAGTTTACAGAGCAAATTCATTTTCCAAATAACAGCTCAGATACACTTTGTCTCATGATATTAACTGCAATTTCCAACAATGCAACAGCTCCCCTCCCACTTCCTCCTCATAGTTACCTCTTCACTCTGTCCTTCCTCCCATGCATTCTTGTCCCCCTTGCTGTCTCCCTGTGCATACACAGTCCTTCCATTTTCCTGCAATTGATCTCTCCAAGTAAATGTAAATGTTGAGCTCATATGTCTGTCTTTTGAAACCACAGGAGTGGGTTCAACTCCAGACCTGAAGGACAACTAGGACTACTAGGGGCCAACGATTCTGCCAGGCTGAATTAGACCAGCAAACCTGGTCCCTTTTTTTTTTTTTTATGATTTTGAGTTTTATTCCACATTGTTCTCCCACTCTATCCAGGATCTTCTACATAGATCTCTCTCTGAGTGATTGACAGTGGTGGCTGGGCACCATCTAGTTCTTCTCGTCTCATGGTCATATAGGATGAGGAACACAGGATATACCAGTCACTTAGACTAATTGTTTCCATGTGTCTTTGGTTTTCCTCATTCTTCTTTGCTCTGGATGAGGAGAGACCCATTGTTGCATTTAGATGCCTGCTGGCAAGCTTTTAAGATCCCAGTCGCTACTCGCCAAAGTAGGATGTGTAGTATGTTATGCCAATTGACCTTGATGTCCCCTGTGACCATGGTCCTGAGCCCACAAGTCCAACTACTTGCTCCTTCTGGGTAGCTGGCTGTGGCCAAGAAGTGACTACAATCTTGTCTCTTGTCAACTTTACTATATACCTGAAAATTGTTACAGAACATGAAAATACGCTTATAGAAGCATTGCCTTCCAACCTTATACATGGCCATGGGCATGCTCTCCCCTTCGCAGACATAGTTTATCATTCAGCCTGTCCACCCATCTATCCACCAGTAGATAAATGTTTGCCTTCACTGACAATGTAGTGCTGTATGTACAAAAGGGTTCATCTTTGTTGCCCATACCTCCCTTGCACCTCTCTATGTCTTCCTCTTCCTCAGTGCCACTGTATTGATCACCCACATTTGGTATATTGCCCTTCCCTTCACCAAATCAATATTTATCTCTACCTATCTAGCAGTGCTCCCTCCCATCCCTTCCAGCCCTGGTAACCAACAAAGAATATTTCCTTCCATATACAAATGTTTCCTTGACTTTTTACAATAACAGGCTAAACAGTATTTATCCTTCCGTGATTGACTTATTTCACTCAGCATAATGTTCTCCAAGTTCATCCATGTTATGCAGTGATTTTCAGATTCTACATTATTCTTTAGGGTTACATAGTATTCCATTGTGTGTATGTACCATAGTTTGGATATCCATTCTTCCATAGATGTGCACCTAGGTGCTTCCATCTTTTTGTTATTATAAATAATGCTGCAATGAACATGCGTGTGCATTTATCTGTTCTTGTCCTGACTCTCACTTCTTTAGGATATATACCTAGTAATGGAATTGCTGGGTCAAATGGTATTTTTGATTCCAACTTTTTAAGGAATCACAAGGCAGTAAGTCTTTAAGGAAGTAGGGCCCAGTCTTCCATCTGCACAGTGGCTAGTAAGTTTGAACCACCAACCTTCTGGTTAGCAGTCAAATGCCTTAGGAACTATGACACCAAAGCTCCTTAATTCATCCTACGGAAACCATAATGATTTAGTTATCAAGATATACATTACAACATTATTTGTAAAAACCCAAAAGTGGAAAAGTACTATATATCAAACAATCCGTGATTCCTTCAATAAATTATAGTGTATTTGTCTGCATAAAACTGTAAAGGTGGTGATGGGGAATACTTAGGGATATCTTCCAAGTCTTGGAGGGGCAGATAGAGCTTCCTTGAAGGGTCAGCATCTAAAGTGAGATGAGTGAATGTGTGCAGGTGAGAAATAAGAGCAGAGGCTGGGGGTAGATGGTGTTTTGAGCAGATGGAGCAATGTGAAAAAAAAGGCCTGGATAATTTACTAAACATTCTTCTCAGTTACTCAGTTTTTAAAAAAACAAACAACATCAGTTTCCCTTATTCTGCACCAGGTTGTCTCAATGCAGAGAGACAACTTGTGTCCTGTACATCTCATACTCAGCTTTCATCTGCACCTTGATGATGCAGCAAGAGAGCAATGAAAATATAAGTAATAATTAGAAGGTTTAGATAAACTTTTGAAAATACAATTATTTTTGCATTATGAAAGAATACAGTGTGGAAAAGATGCACTCAGAGAGGGAGTATGTACAGCTGTTTTGGTGAATAAATACATTTCAGGCCAGTTACTGAAGGGCCAAGGGTAGAAATTCTGTGCTCTTAACATCTGCTTGCTTCAGGAGTTATCATCAGCACTTCTTCTGACCAAGTAATGTCTGCCAGAAGCCCTTAATGAAAGAAACCTCTCCTGACCCCTAAGACATTTTGTAAGGGTAAAGCCACATTGCCCTTATGAAATACACCTGATGACCTAGCTTGGGTTATGTCCTGTCAGCAATAGTGTGGTGGTGAGATTGTAGCATCTCTCAGCCCTAGGCTGGCTTCACCAGAAGTGATCTGCCTTGAGAGATAAAGCAATCCACTGTGAGCTACAGTCAATGGTGGTTGGGTTGTCAGTGGGCTACTGTCTCCATCAGCAGTGATGCCAGCTGGAAGGGCATGTATCAGTCAATACTCCACATGCAGCAAATAGTACAATCCACTAAATACCATGAAAATAACAACACTTCTCAGAGACATGACTACCTGACATTGTGAACTGCAAGTCATTCCTTCTATGAATTAAAGCAGTAGATATACGCACATGCTTTATCAGCCCCTAGGGATCCTTGATTAGTTGACTGATGCTGTCATTAAGACTCATGAAAACCTAGAGAGGAATGGCCAAGAAGGCAGTGCTGTCCTGAAACCCAAAACTGAGGATAGTTTTGTCAAGTGTCATCAAAGTCAATGGGCTCGGGAAAAGAGCAAGCTCCCTTGCTGCAGGCAGATCTGGCAGAAACCTTGTCACCATGGCAATCCCATACTCTTAACTCTCCTTGGAGATAGCACAGAGCAGATGTTATGATGCTGACTTCACATCGTAAGCTGCCCAAAGTCAGGCAACTTGCTTCAGATCTTTAAATAACTTTAATACAGAATAATTAAAAACTAGTAATAAAACAATTGATATTAACTACCATATAAGAAGTGCTTGGTATGTTCCCAGTTTTTTATGGCATATGATATATACATTCTCTCATTTTAACCTCACCTCATGCCTGCAGGGCTATACAAATATCTCTATGCTACTAAGTATGGGGAATACTGAGACAGCAACAAGGGGCAGAAATTTCCTTGTAATCAAGTTACAGTCTCAAACCAAGAACAAGGTAAAGTCATATAGACCTTCAGAACCTTAATTAAGGACTGTTTTCAGCTTTTGTCAAGTTGGCCCCTTGCTCATGTTGACCTCATGAACAACAAAATAAAACAGCCCAGTCCTGCACCTTCCCTATGATTGGTTGCAGCTCAAATTGTTGTGATCTGTAGGATTATCATTGGTTAATTTTCATAAACAGAGCACCAGACCTTTCTTCCTACTCTTATTCTCAAAGCTCAGCATCATAGCAATAGGCAAACCTCCATTGACAGGAGGCTGGTGACTGTGCATAACATACATCGGCCAGGAATCAAACCTGGGTCTCACATGGAAGATGAGAATTCTACCACTGCACCACCACGGTCTTCATAATTTTGGACTATTACTGTCTTTTAAATCAATAATTTTTCCTGGCAACCTGTATCTGCCTTCAATAAACTCATCACTTCATGCAAGTCATTGAACATGTTTCAGTGCTGAACTAGATGATCTCTAAAGTACCTTCTATTATTGAAATTCCTTGATTCATTTCAGCCTTAAAATGTGCCAGGCATGGTAGGCAGTTTCAAATTATTAAGACAGTTTCTATTTTCAAAGACCATATATTGTAAGAAGGAAACTCAAATTAAAATACACAGTTGGGTGATTAAATTTGAAACAGTACAGTAAGAACTACAAGTTAAATAGAAGATGAGAGATAGGAACAATCGATTATGACAGGGATAGTCAGAGAAGCCTCCATTTGCAATGCAGAACATGATAACAAGGCATGTGGAGGAGGGGAGAAAAGCAGCCAGAAGCTTAGTGTGAAGAATTGCAAGGTTCCTGTGGATGGAGTTGACTTGAACCTGAGCCCTGGTGAGTACATGCTTGGGATGAGCAGGGCCTATAGTGGAATTTGTGATAGATTTGTACCAGACTTCTATTGGGAACTATGTCTAACAAGGTCTATTTAGCCACTGTTTTTGTTTTGTTTGAATTTTCTGGTCATTTCGCTCATAGATAGGTTTTAGCCACTATCATGAAATTTCGTTGGTAGGGCAATACCAGTATTCATGTCAAGAATTTTTGAAAACCTCACTTCTAATAGAAGGAACTGGTCCCCAGGTATCACATAATTGAAGGGAGACTCTGCATAATAAATAAGCAATAGGAGAAGACGTGGGGGCTGCATGTACTGTGTAGGAGGGTCAAGGAGGAAGATGAGATGGGACTGGCTGTCAAAAGTAGAAAGCATACTGAAGAGAAATGGTAGCTCATGTAGTGGGGGAATTACTTGTTTAGAGGAATTGCTATGTGCTGTATGATGACCATATAATTTATCATTCGAAGTGTGATGAATGAAGAATGTGGCATTCATAATTAAAGTTGGACAACAGGGATAAACTGAGTTTTCTTAGCAAACCTGTATGTATGGTCATTCTGTGCATAACCCCCCCCCCCTTCCTATGAAACTTCACAAAACAAAACACAACGCACTGCCATGGAGTTGGATCTGACTCATAGCAACCCCTCCTTGGGTTTCTGAGGCGGTATCACTATGGAAGTAGAT
>NW_006921929.1:1099638-1111104 GCF_000298275.1 Orycteropus afer afer
GAGAGAGAGAGAGAGAGAGAGAAAGAGAGAGAGACAAACAGACAGAAAGAGTAATATCTTTATAGTGAATTAAAAAAAAAAGTATTTGGGTTTGCCTTACACTTACAGGATAGAAAAGGGGTTGTTCCTGAAAATTGTAGAATGTTGAGTAACAATTGCTCAAACCTGAAAGCTAGATGACAAAAATTCCCAAAACATTATCCTTAGGAATACTATTCTACAAAGTAACAGCATGTACATTACAACTAAAGTGTTTAATGTTCAAACAATTTTAGGAAAATTCCAAGTAAACATAATTAAGCAGCTTTTCCAAGGGTGCTCTTCTTAGAGCCTTTACATAGCAACATGCATCATGATTATAAAGAAGAGAGATTAAAATATGTAGCATTTTTCACTTTTATTTAACCAGATAATAAATTTTTCCAGCTTCTTCATTAGAACTACTGAAACTAATGTCCTATGGGGCAGGATTTTTAAAATGCTCTATCAGAGAGATGGGTTAGAAGATTTCAGATACATTATCAACCCCACAATCTTCAAATTCCTAAAAACAGTAACATTAGGTCCCCTTACATAAAGGAAGCCCTGTTATGAGAAACAAAATAACCGTTTATTGATAATGGAGTAGTAGAAAGAGCACTTGGCAGATTGGAAGTCGGCTGGATTCTGGCCTCAGTTCTACTTCTCTGAAAAATTAAACTCTTTTGAATCTCATTGTAATTACAGGGTTACATTTAATGCCTAGAAGTCTTTTAGTGCTTAAATGTCAAGATTCCTATGGCACCATTAGGTAGCTATATGACATTTTTTTAAGGCATAAAACACTGAGTATGTACCATGTATCAGATACTCTGCCAAGTTGCAAAGACACAAGATGAACAATGTGACTTACACTGCTTGGTCTAGAGCTGCAATCTTTATCCATTGGGAAATTATAATTAAAAGCAAATAAAGGATTTTTTTTTTTTAATTTGGTACTAAAATTTCATATCTGGAACAAATACACTGCTACAAAGGAGTATGAACAAATCATTTGAAAGACAATTAAAAATAATAAAGATGCTTTCAGGATTCTCCTTTTCCTATATTTAAATTTAAAGTCCTTCCCCCAAAAAAATACTTTATTTTTTTATTCCACAAACAATTTTATATATTTTAGGAACCACTCTTCAAATTTCTGCTTCTGTTTTCTTTTGATAGGAAAAAAAAAAAAAACTTAAATACCTAATATGTGTCACAGACTGTACCAAGCACTACTAAACTAATTTATCTCAACTGAATTTTCACATCAATCCTCTGAAACTGTCTAGCACTCTTCCATTATATCATGCTTCCATTTGGTTCTAAATGTAGATGTAATGGTATATATAGACATATGTTGTTGTTGTTGTTATGTGCCATCGAGTCGGACCTGACTCATAGCTACCACTCCTTGTGTTTCCAAGGTGGTATCACTACGGAAGTAGATTGCCCAACCTTCCTTCAGAGGAGTGGCTGGTGGGTTTGAACCTCCAGCCTTCTGGTTAGCAGTCAAATACCTTAGGCACTATGCTACTAGAGCTCCTATATAGATATACAGACAAACTGATATACATACATAAAATAATAAATAAATAACTCACTGCTGAAGAGTCGGATCTGACTCATAGAGAACCTTGGGTTTCTGAGGCAGTATCACTATGGAAGTAGATTGCCCAACCTTTCTCCTGAGGAGGGCTGGTGGGTTTGAACTGCCAATCTGTATTTATCTATGTCTATGTCTATGAAGCTCTGGTAGCATAGTGGCTAAGGCACTTGACTGCTAACCAGAAGGCTGGCGGTTCAAACCCACCAGCCACTCCTCGGAAGGAAGGTTGGGCAATCCTACTTCCGTAGTGATACTGCCTCGGAAACCCAAGGAGGGGTCGCTATGAGTCGGACTGACTCGACGGCAAATAACAACAACAACATGTCTATGTCCCTATATATGATATACATATATACATAGATACAGACATATAGCTTTGTCTGTATCTACATCCCTATATATGATATACATGCAAATCTATATATGTATATACATGATATACATATATAGGGACGTAGATACAGACAAAGCTATATGTCTGTATCTATGTCTATATAAACCAAACTGACTGCTGTGGAGACAATTCAACTCATCGTGACTCCTTGAGTTCCCAAGGCAGTATCACTATGGAACTAGATTGCCCAGTCTTCCTTCCGAGGAGTGGCTGGTGGGTTTGAACCACCAGCCTTCTGGTTAGCAGTCAAATGCCTTAGGCACTACACCACCAGAATTCTTTATGTCTATATATATGCCTATATATATATATGATATATATATATAGACGTAGATATATGTCTCTCTATATATCTATATCTATGTCTAGATATATGATATACATAGATAAAGACATAGATATTTGTTGTTGTTGTTGTTATGTGCCATTGAGTTGGACCCAACTCATAGTGACCCCTCCTTGGTTTTCCGAGGTGGTATCACTATGGAAGTAGATTGCCCAACCTTCCTTCAGAGGAGTGGCTGGTGGATTTGAGCCACCAGCCTTCCTGTTAGCAGTGAAGTGCCTTAGGCACTACACTACCAGAGCTCTTTCAGACATAGATATAGAATAGATAGATACAGATTTTTAAAATTTTGCCATAGATTACACATACATAGCAATATTAGTCATTGTCTCAGATATAGAAATTTCATTTCTATATTTAATAGTAGATGTCTCAACTCTGTGACTCCTTTAGAAAGCCAGGACTCAGTCCTTGTACTCTTTAGCTAAGTCCTTGTAAATATATCGATGAAGGCATAAGGAGAATGTAACAAGTGCTTGCCTTGTGATCTCTGGGAAGTCATGTAACCTCTCTAAACTTCAATCTCCACACTCATTAAATGGTCACTGTAGTGCAGTGAATTACTTAACATGATCCTTCTAGTCATTCAAACCCACTAGCCACTCCTCAGAAGGAAGATTGGGCAATCTACTTCCCTAGTGATACCGCCTCGGCAACCCAAGGAGGGCTCGCTATGAGTCGGGTCGGACTCAATGGCACATAACAACAACAACAGCAACAGTCATAGTCTTTGTAACTCCCACCAAATGACTGGGTAGGGCTATGCAAATAGGAGGTGGTTGTGGTCCATCAAGGGAATTAGATAGTTTGCTAGTAACATAAATACAGGGCATGGCAGTCTTGTGGGGGTTGGACCATGTAAATAAGTTGTATGGAACGCTAATGAGGGGATCAGTCAGTTTTGCCATCCCAGCTAGGCAGAAAGCAGAGACCTGACTGTCACCAAAAAGAAGAGACGGAAGTGGAGCACATCCTTTGGAACCAGGGTCCCTGCCCTGGGAACCTCTCAGATCTAGGAGACAAAAAGCTGTAACACAGCAGATGAGGAGAAATGGCAAGAAGCAGGAGCAGAGAAATGGTGACAACAGAGGCAGCAGAACCAAGAGGCAGTACGGGCAGACAGTGTGGTGGGGTTCCAGACCCATGGAGTGAAAAAGCTCATAGGCTTCAGGCAGGAGGCTTGCTGGCAGAATGGAATGCCTCCTGACACTTAGTAAAGCTAAATTTGTTGACTCATGGAACTAGAGCTGAGCTCAGGTCTAGGGTCTAGGCTTGCTGGCAGAGTCAGGTGCCTCTGGCCACTTATCACCAGAGCTGAAAGAGCTTACTATCACCCACCAAGCAGGGCAGAGGCCACAGGGCTGAGAGGCTGAGGGTGAGAGAGAGGCCTGCATGCAGACACTGCTGAGAAGAGGCTATCCAGATCAAAGAATTATATCCTGAATTATTCTGATCCTGCAATGTGACCTGTTACATAAACCCCATAATCATGAGTATTATCTGTGAATTGTGTGTGGTCATGGGATGAATTATCAAACCCAGCACAGAAGTAAAGAGTTCTGTAGGAGGGATTATTGGTGTCAGAACTGCTAAAAAAGTTGGAGGGTGGAAGCATGTCTGACCTCTGTCTCATAGAAATCAGCTTAGGAGTAATGCTGTAGAAAATGATTCTCTCCCCCTTGTGAAATTATGGGAGGTCAGACGATACCCATACCATTTTTATAGCCACCAATCCCTGACTACTTTGCATGGCTATCGTGAGGAAGAAAATGAAATAATGTAAGTCAAAGTAAGTGTTTTGAGAAGTGTAAAGTAGTATATAAATGGAAGGTGTTATTATCTTTAATCAAAACCACCTGAGAACACATGCATTTTTCATCCTTATTGCACACTATAAACAAATTTGAACTCTAAAAATGAAATCAGCCCAAAGTAAAATGTTAGGAATGACAATGAGTCATTTTTCACAACAAGGAAATTGATTTTCCATAGATGTTCTTTCCTGTTGCTTGTAAAGACCTGTATCCATCAACACCTAGGTCTCCTGTTTTGACATCAGGTATAATTATGGTTGATCACATCAGTGCTTGGCTCACATTATCACCAGAGCCTGAAGCTACTAAGTTTCCTCCCTATTACTGGAGGAATATGCCAGCTATCATAGTCAATTGTATTGTTACCAAGGCATTTTATTTAATTAATTAAGGAAATAAAAGTAATGGCTTCTAGAATGTGAACTAAGCCTAAAGTTTGGGTTATACCTCCACCTACAAGCTCAAAAGATCTAAATCTTTTAAAATAACCATATTTAACTAATGATTTAAACATATTTAAATGTAGATTGGCTGAAGATTATCACACACTCTATTCTGGCAAAATTGTGAGGATGGGGCAGGACTGGATCGTACATAGGGTCACTATGAGTTGGAGCTGACTCGACAGCACCTAACAACAACGACATTCTTGCAAATAAGAGCGATTTCCAGAAAAATCAAAAGAGCTGCCAGACCTTTCATTAAGCCTTTAAATTATTTTATTAGATCCTCAAAATAAGTTATATTTTACCAGTTAATTTCTGGTTCTTGGTACTATGAAATGTTAAAATTGAAGAAATGGGTTAAGGACATAAAGGAATTTGTTGTACTGTTTTTTCAATGCTTCCATTTTACTGTCAGGCTAAAATAAGTACAAAATTTAAAAAAAAAAATCTTACAAATAGTGTCCCTATTCTGATGAATACTAACCAGAAGGCTGGAGGTTCAAACCCACCAGCTGCTCCTCGGAAGGAAGATAGGGCAATCTACTTTCATGGAGATACTGCCTCGGAAACCCAAGGAGAGGTTGCTATGAGTTGAATCGACTCAACAGCAGTAAGTTGGTTGTTTTTTGTTTTTTTTTTTAATAGGTTAAGTGCTTGGCTACTAACCGAAAGGTTGGTGGTTCAAGCCTTGGCTTTGAACTGGTTGATTCCAGTTTGTCCCCGGCTGATAATTTACATTTCCACCCCAGATATACTGAATCAGAATCTACATTTTAACAAGATCTCCAGGTGATGCTCATAGATCCCAGGTGATCTTGTGGGAGAAAGATGAGGTAGTCTACTTTTATAGAGATTTACAGCCTTGGAAACCCTGTAAGACAGTTCTACTCTGTCTTAAAGGTTGAAGTGAGTTTGGGTTGACTTGATGCCAATGGATTTTATTCTCATCAATATGGAAACTGGGCCTCTGAGAGATTAATCATTTGTCCAAAGCCACATACTCATCATTTCCTTTCATTTATACCACTAGTTTATTCTATAAATATTTAAGGTAGCTTATCAACATAAAGTAAAAGACAATAATAATTATAATAAAAATTATATTTTGCAGCACTACCCAAGTGTTACAAACTATTTTAAGTATCTTACATGGATGGATCTTACATGGATAGGCACTCTGGTAGCATAGTGCCTAAGGCACTTGACTGTTAACCAGAAGGTTGTGGGTTCAAACCCACCAGCCACTCCTTGGAAGGAAGGTTGGGCAATCTACTTCCGTAGTGATACTGCCTCAGAAACCCAAGGAGGGGTTGCTATGAGTCGGGTTTGACTCAACGACACATAACAACAACAACAACACATGGATGGAATCAATATTTATGTTAAGCATTTGATGTTGGCTCTTATCTTACTTCCATTTCACATGAGAAAGCTGAGATGCCAAGGAGTTCAAGAACTTGTTCATGGTCATACGTCTAGCAAATGGTGAAATGAGGATGATAAATAATACACAAACTGACACTCAAGTGTGAGGATAGAAAGGCAGAAACTAAGATGAGGGACTTCAAATTAACCCCAGAGTGAGACAATATGGAAGTCTCATCAATATGATTTTAGGGGTATACTGGGGAAGAAAAAAAAAAAGGCCATACAATCAGTAGATGCACAAGTATATTTGAACTAGAACTAGTTTTTCCTAAGAATCCTCACATACAATGATGACAATTACGATGTAAATGTCCTAAACCTCATATTTTTTGGAAGGAATGGCAATGTGTTCCATGGGGAAGAGTCTTATAACCTCGTGCACTATAGGTAGCTGACATCACAGCAATAAACAATTCTATAAAAGCAATACTGTAGGCTGTTGATATTATGTGCTCCAGGCACACAGCTCCCCTTGACATGGCTAAATCTAGGGAAAGATTTCAGAAAATCTGAACTAATATTGTTTCTCTCAGTTGCACTTTTGATAAATATTGGATGAAATTATTTTGAGACTGTGCTCCCAGCCAAGTTCCTGAAGCATAGGGCTCTACTAGCTTCAGTAAGCACATCCTCATGTACCTTAATATTCCTCTAAACAGAAAGTCATACTTCCTCTCTCACATCATTTTCTCACCTTCCTCATTGCCATCAAACATCCTCTGGACTCCTTAAAAACAGTGATGCTTTTTTTATCAATCAGGAAATGACTGGCCCTTCTAAATAAGTGAATTTTCCATTTGCCTGAAATTTAAATCTTTAAATTGAAGCATGATCTTATTTTATGTGCTTTTAATTGCAATGCATTAAAATATATCACACACTTTCTTGTCTTTATTTTTATTTAAGGAGATCTGATGGTATATTAAAGGAGCTCTGGTGGCATTATGGTTAAAGTTTTGGGCAGCTAACCCAAAAGGTCGGGGAGTTCTGGTAGCATAGTGCCTAAGGCACTTGACTGCTAACCAGAAGGCTGGCAGTTCAAACCCACCAGCCACGCCTTGGAAGAAAGGTTGGGCAATATACTTCCTTAGTGATACTGCCTGGGAAACCCATGGAGGGGTCGCTATGAGTCAGGGCTGACTTGACAGCACATGATAACAACAACAACCAAAAGGTCAGTAGTTTGAACCTACCAGTTATTCCACAGGAGAAAGATGAGACAGTCTGCTTCCATAGATTTACAGCCTTGGAAACCCTATGGGCCATTCCTGCTCTGTCCTATAGGGTAGCTCTAAGTCAGAATCAACTCGATGGCAGTAGGTTAGATCAGTTTGTTTCTGGTGATATAGTGGTTAAATGTTCAATTGCTGAACAAAATTTCAGCACTTCAAACCCACCAGTTGCTCCTCAGGAGAAAAATGTGACAGTCTGCTTCCATAAAGATTGCATCTTTGGAAACCCTATGGTATAGTTCTACTGTGTCATATATGGTGGCTATAAATCAGAATTGAGTACATTAACTTTTATTAGTTATTTAAAATTAATCAGTTATTTAAAATTAATTATTGAATTGAACATAATATTTTCCTGGGCTTTTGGGCATGCCTCTGGTCATCTACTCACCTATGGCATTCAATCAGGAGCAATTCCACTTTTCTAGCAGGTGAATGGGAATATGTGGGGCCATTTTGGGCTCATAGAGTGATGAAGTTAAGTTACACCAGGTAATTCGTGGGGAGAATCAGAGATGCTAAATATCCTCCAAGTGCAGAAACATGAAGACCAAAATAGCAGTTGTTGTTGTTGTTGTTATGTGCCGTGCCGTGGAGTCAGACCTGACTCATAGTGACCCCTCCTTGGGTTTCCAAGGAAGTATCACTACGGAAGTAGATTGCCCCATCTTCCTTCCGAGGAGTGGCTGGTGGGTTTGAACCGCCAGCCTTCTGGTCAGCAGTCAAGTGCTTTAGGCACTACACTACCAGAGCTCCCAAAATAGCAGTAGAGGTTCCAAAGATCTACCTTCTCTGGCAAAACTGAAAATTCCTGCTCTAGTTACCCAAAGAGATGATCTCCAGCCTCTTTGTAAATGCCTTCAGTGACTGAGCTTATTACTGGCCTCATTATTGCTAGACAGCTAAAATGAAACATGCATTTTTATGTTGTTAAATTTTATCAACTTACAATTTATGGAATAATACAGCAAAATTAGGAGATTGTGTGAGGTATGGATAAGTGCTCATTATTAATTGAATGGTTGATAGTTCAAACCCACTAGCCACTTCACGGGAGAAAGATGTTACCAGTTGGCTTCCATAAAGATTTATAGCCTTGGAAACCCAATGGGACAGTTCTACTCTGTCTTATAGGGTTGTTGTAAGTTAGAATCAATTCAATGACAATGGAAAACAATGATAGCAAAATTAGGACCCTTCTCAATGAATCTTGGAGCTTCTGGTGGTGCAGTGGTTAAAGCATTTGTCTGTTAACCAAAATGTTGCCAGTTTGAACCCACCAGGTTACTAGGATAAAGATGAGACAGCCTGCTTCTATAAAGTTTTACAGCCTTGGAAACCAAATGGAGCAGTTTTACTCCATCCTACAGGCTCAATATGAGTCAGAATTGACTGGATGACAGTGGGTTTATTCTCAATGAATCATCATTTAAGTATATTTTAATAAACTCTGATGTAATTTCAAGAGTCACAATGTGTATAGAATTTTGCTTGCTTTCACCAAATTCCTCCACACTTGATGGAATGATATTACTTAGCAGTTCTGTTGTCATTCTCCTCTAAGAAAACCTCCACTATGGTGTGAAAACCTGGTTATCCCTAAACAGCAATCTCATATCTCTTCCATTATGGTTTCACATCCCCGCCCCTCTCTTTTTCAGAGAATCTGTTTCTCTCTCTACTCCCAATCCAGTCTTCTGAATATATTCTATGTTGTTTGGCTATTTGAATACACTCAAGGTTAGAAGTAAAATTGCCATGGAAAACCAGATAACTAAGTATACATACCTAGCTCAAATACACTATGTGTCAGAAGGAAATGTGTGGGTTTTATGTTCTCATTGAACCTGGTAATCTCTCTTTGCTCTTATCTCACACTAAGAACAAGAAAGGCAATATACTTAGGGTGAGATTAGAAATGGGTTTTGTTTTTGGGTATATAGCAATGACTTGCATTGGCTGCTTTTAGTCCTACAGTGATAGTAAATATCAGGCCAAATTTGGCCTCAACAACAACAACAACAACAAAAAAAAATGCACCTTAATTACTGAAAGCTACTTGTATGGACCAGGCATAGGGCAATATCAATGTCTTTGGCACATATGATATGCATTTGCTGACACTGATGAAGTAGAACATGCATTGGTTTGGAATCTTAGGACTAGAATTCAAAATTCTGGTGTTAGAACTTATTAGTTGAGTGACTTTGAGTAATCAGTATCTCTGGGCTACAATTTCCTTATCGAGAAAATTGGGATAATAATAATATTCCCCAACTGAAATGCTGTACAAATCCACTGGAATAAGTCACTTAAGTTCTAATAACATCTACTGAATATATCCTATCTTGACACCGTACTAAGAGTAAAATGATGAATGAGTTAAAGTCCTTGACCTTGAGAATTAAGGCAAATGAGAGAGACAAATGAAGAGATAATTTCAATATAATACAGTAAAAACACTGATAACTGTTTCACATAGTGTTATGAAGACATAGAAGAGGTTCTCTATCAGTTAGTAAGATTTCTGCAGCAGCTGATATACACACTGATAGAAACCAGCTTGAACAGTAAGGAAATGTATTGTCTTACATAACAGCCAGTTCTCAGACTGTTGACCTGGAGGCTCACTACTTTTCAGGACCCAGAGTGTCTTTATATCTCTGCTTCCCTAATGCAAAACATTATTCCTTCATCCTAAGCCACACAAACTCTTGACCATAAGCTGGATCACAGCAGCACTGAGACAACAGCTTTCTTTGTTCATGTCTGTTTCTCAGGTCTCATTAATCCAAATACAAATAACTCTACATATTTTTGAATCACCCACCAATAAAGGAAAAAGATTACTATACTGACTGATAAATAATCTTGCATAAAGTGTAATTATAATATCCACTTCAGATTCTAGACAACTTAAAAGAGGTCAAGCAGAGGTAGAGGGTAGATTTCCTGAAGAAAATCAATTCAAGATTTTAAAGAATTAATAAGAAGTAGCAAAAGAGGAAGAGAAGGATGAGCATCTCAGAAGTGGAACTGCATGATCAGGACTATGGAGACAAATTAGTATAGAGGTAACAGAGGTGGATGTGGCCTTCACTATGAGCCATGAATATTCTAGATGCTTGATCAAAATCTACCTGTAGAGTAAGAGGACTATCATGGTCTTAAGATCTCTCTCTCTCTTTCCCTCCCTCCCTCTGTCCTTCTACCTCTGGTCTGTCAGTTTGTTGTACTGTGATGGCATGTGTGTTCTAATGCTAGAAGCTATATCAACAATATTTCAAATACCAGGAGAGTCAGCCACAGGGGACAAGGTTCAGCAGAGCTTGCAGACTAAGACAGAATAGGAAAAAAGGCCAAGTAATCTACTTCCAAAAATTAGCCAATGAAAACTCCATGGATTCCAGCAGAATATATAGTGATATAGTGCTGAAAGATGAGCATCTATGTTGGAAGTCATCCAAAATACCCACGGGCCACAACAATAGACTCAAGCATATCAATTATGCTGAAGATAGCACAGGATGAGGCAACATTTTGTTCTGTCCAAGCACAGTCGTCATGAGTCAGAGCCGACTCAACATTAATAATTAAATAAATTTGCAAAGAAAAGTATGATCTCTCTAGTCAAATATTCTAATCCTACTTGTTTTATATGTTTCCATACATGATAATATAGAATCCATTTGGCACAGAAGACATGCAACTCAATAAAAATGGAATGCATAACAAAAGATTATACACTTCTTATTCAAAGAGTTCATTTCACCAAAAGAAAACATGGACAAAAGATATTATAAATACTGCTACAAATCTCTCTCTCTCTCTCTCTCTCTTTCTATATATATATATATAACCAAACCAAAACCAAGTGAGCTGCCATCAAGTCAGATCTAACTCATAGCAACCCCTCCTTGGGTTTCTGAGGCAGTATCACTACGAAGTAGATTGCCCAATCTTTCTTCTAAGGAGTGGCTGGTGGGTTTGAACTGCCAACCTTCTGGTTAGCAGTCAAGTGCCTTAGGCACTATACCATCAGAGCTCTCCCTCTCTCTCTATGTTGTTGTTATGTGCCGTCGAGTTGGGCCTGACTCACAGCGACCCCTCCTTGGGTTTCTGAGGCAGTATCACTACGGAAGTAGATTGCCCAACCTCCATTCTGAGGAGTGCTCTCTC
>NW_006921929.1:1111414-1114569 GCF_000298275.1 Orycteropus afer afer
TATTTCCTCAAGGTTACATTTTAGATGGAGAGAATAAAGATGAGAACTCTTTTACTATTATATAAATTTCCAATTTTGATTTATTAATCTGTTGGCTGAACTATTGTATATCTTCAGTTAGAACATGTATTTTCTAATTTCTTTCCTATCATAGACAACTTGGAAATAAAGTTTTTCCATCATAATTTTTCTCCTCCAAATTTTTCTATCTTTTATATTGACTAATAGCATTTGTGGTTGCAAAAGTAAAGTGTCAGGTAATCCTGAGAAGGAAACCAATTTTTTAATTTAGCTTTTTCCTTGTTTTTCCTTAAATTCAATTCAAAAACTTTTGAAGTATAAGACTTGTTGTTGTTGTTGTTGTTGTGTGCCATCAAGTCAGCCCTGACTCATAGCGACCCCTCCTTGGGTTTCTGAGACACTATCACTACGGAAGTAGGATTGCCCAACCTTCCTTCCGAGGAGTGGTTGGTGGGTTTGAACCGCCAGTCTTCTGGTTAGCAGTCAAGTGCTTTAGCCACTATGCTACCAGAGCTCCTAAGTATAAGACTAGGCAATATTTTTTCTTATTCATTTTGTATGGAATGTGTGGTCATTTTCAACCCACATGAAGCTTTTTCCCTATTCAGCAGTATATTATTTCATTACATTTTCTTGAAAACACTTGAATAGGTCTATCACAGATAAGTATCTGACTGTATTTCTTAATCCAATCATGTTGCCCATCTGCTTGGTGAAAACCACTCCATTATACTAGAAATATGCCATATTCCATTTTCTTTACCTTTCATATTTGTACATCGAGTTAGAACTGGGGAGATGCTATGTCAGGAGCCACCAATAAAAGGCCATATGAAACTGCTGAATACCACTTTAAAATGCATTTTAGAAACAGTAACAAAATTATATCCCTGTGACTAATGCTATAACAAATCCCCATTATTAAATTCACAGTAGAATGCAGGATAAAATAGGGAAACCTAGAGTGTGCCTGGGGGATAGATGAAAGTGTTGACAAGAGTGACAACCTGACATTAATTTCTGCTGAAAGCTTGGGATGTCCATTTAATCGTATAAAATATATTTTGAAGTATCAGTACAATCCATGATTCATCTTGCTTCTTGAATCATACAGAAAGTGAAGTAGATTGCTCAATGAGAATTTCAGAAGCAGTAACAAAAGTAGACAACCTTCCTATGAGTGATATAGGCACGTCCATGAAGCAATTTACTCTAAGCTATTTCTAGCTGTTAAAAGCTAGAAAAATCAGACTAGATTTAGTCTGATTGTGAAATACAGGTGGGCTAGTAATGTGAATACAATCATTTATTTAGATACCTTGGCAAAAGAGAGAAATGATCAAAGCTATCTTGTAATGTTGAGGTACACAAGACGGAAAGAGGAAATGATCCCAAATAAAATACCTGTTTGTTGACAGACAACACACAGTAAATATATTTAAAACTTCATTGCAGTTCCTCTCTCTTTAGCATTTAAATTGGTTCGCCAGTTTACATCTACACCCCCCTTCTGCCCCAAGACTTCCCATCAAATATGGATAGGGAAGCCCTAATTAGAATGACTCTGTTTTTTTCTCTTTTGGAGTCCCTTATTGATAAAAAATTATTAAAATTTCACCTTTAATTTTGCTGTAAGACATCTAAATGAAAGGGAATGAGGAAGTTGGGTACAGGAACTCTCAAATTTAATCTCCTTTGCAACTCTGATTCCTATAGCATGAATAGCAGTCTGATCTTATTGGCACTTTCAACTGCAGTGTCAGGTTCATTTCAAAATTTAATACAACATATTCGTTATCACCAACATATTTCCTTCAGTAAGGACTGTGATACCAAACTGCTATCAGTTGGTAGTCTGAAAAAAAATAGCTTGCTGAAAATGAAATTCTCTCTTCTGAAGTTAAATAACTCATCTCACATATTATGCGTCTTCTGTTTCTGCAAGAGTACACTATTGCTTTCCACTATTCGATCTTTTAGTAATCCATCTGGATAACAATGAAGAAATAAAAAGAATATTTACTCACTGCTTGCTTCTGAAAGACAGTAATATATCTCATAGATTTCAAGAATAACTTCCCCAGTGGGGGGGGGCAGATTAGAATTGATACTATTGTTGATTCTAAGTGTAAAACATACCTTCCACTGTTCTACTGACTTCCATTACACACTAGCATTATGAGGCTGTCGATAGCTCTCCTGTTGCCTAGAACAATGGTTTTCAAAGTATGGTCCCTGGAGCAGCACCACCAGCATCACTTGGATACTTAGAAATGCAAATTCTTGAGTCACATCTTAAACTCACTAAATCAAAAACTCTGTAGAGAAGCACAGTTGTCTGTTTTTATGAACCCTCAAGGTGATTCTGATGCATGCTCTAGTTTGAGACCCACTGGTCTAGAGCAAAGGAGATATACCAGTGTGTTCCCTAAACATTCTAACCCAACTTTCCTATACAAATTACATAGATATTGAAAGGAGGCCTTTTCTTCCTATTCTTATTCAGAAATATCCCACTGCTCTAAGGAATCCACTAAAAATGAAAATATGAATAGCCTAGTCCTTCCCAAAGAGTTACTACATGAGTAAATTGTTAGACAACAAGACTCAGGTGAAGGGCAAGTGAATAGAATTGCTTAACCAGGAAAGAAATGGGATTCAATGTTTTTTTTGTTTGTCTGTTTTTATGTTTTCAAAGGGAGGAGAGGAGGAGTATATTGAAACACTTGAATAGTACCAAACTTTTCATAAATAGTGAGGACTGTTCAAAATATTGAATGAGTTCTCATGAAAGACAATATTTTTTCTATCTTAGCAGGTGATTCTTTAAGCATTACCATCATTATGATATAATTTGAATTGGATCCTATAACTTTGATAGGACTGAGAGATTAAATACCTTTCTAAGCATCTTTGTTTTAGTTTAATTGAACTTTGTGACAAATATTCTAGCTCAAGCATTAATTTGGAAGGAATGTTAGGGAATCAGAAGAAGAGTAAGGACATGAGGTATGAAAAGAAAACTAAACACCAAAACAACTGCCATTGAGTCAATTCTGACTCATAGCAACCTTATAAGACAGAGTAGTACTGCCCATAGAGTTTCCAAGTCTGCAAATCTTTTTTTTTTTTAA
>NW_006921929.1:1117824-1121194 GCF_000298275.1 Orycteropus afer afer
ACCTTCTCCGTTTGTTCCCCAGCCACCATGCACAGTCCGTGCAGTCCCTGGCTAGAAGGGTGATTTTTAGGTTAATTTTTAGGTCCTACCACCACTCGGGAATGTCCAAGCCGTTTGTGCCGTCAGGGGTGTTCAGGTCCCTGCCAGACCGCAGCTCCATATGTCTCCTTTTTTGGTATTTGCACACAAATTCTTCTGCTAGTTAGGGTTTAGTCTACTTCTGTATCCTTCCCTTCAAGGCTCAGGGGTCCAAGATTATCTTCTGTGTCTGTATCAATTGGTTTCCCTTGTCTTTGTTGAAGAGGGTCTGTGCAGTCCTTCTGCCTAGTTTGCCATCTTGCCAGAATCCCAAGTCTGCAAATCTTTACAGAAGCCAACTGCCTCATCTATCTCCCATGGAGCAACGGGTAGGTTTGAACCACCAATCTTTTGGTGGGCAGATGAATGCCTTAGTCACTGCACCATCAGAGTTCCAAGAAAAAGAAAGGAAGCTCATAAATGGTGGATAATCAAGTATATTGCCACCATAAGCAACTGAAGCTTCATTTCACTGGGAAACTTTTGGAAATAGCATAAAGCAAGGTGCCTCAGGATTATTCCAAAGGCAGGGCAAGGGAACCTGGTATTTATGCACCAATTCTCAGTCATTGATTGAAGGTTGCTTTCTGGCATTGTGGATTTCCTGACACTTCTAACTGTATATGTGGGAAAAGCAGGCTCCAGTGGCCAGAGAAATTCCTCAAGCAAAGAGATGCAGATGATATCAGTTAGAACAGGGCTGAAAGGCACAGAAATGGAAGATAGCTGAGGCGATCTGGCTGAGACACAACAACGTCTGCTAGAGTCCTGTAAGACTGACTGTTCCCCAAAACCATTTCTCTGAAATTTCCAATGCTAGATAAAATGTATGGTGATATTTATTCCTTCCTCCTTTGATGCCTCTAAACACCAGGAAATACAGTTTTCAGATTCCCACACCTTACACAAAGTTAATAGGATTGTTTTTTCCTACACAAAATAGAATCACATAAAATATTGATAATATAAGCAGAAAATGAAAGTTACTTTCATAAATAAAAATATATCCAAATTGCTACCATGTCTTCCAAAATGATCATCTTAGTAAACTACATTCTTATTTTAAAAACAGATCAGTGCTCAAAACTTTCAGAAAAATTCTTATTTTAAATTTTTAGTAGAGCTTCTCTGTCCTCAGTTGTGGCTTTAATTTAGTCATGTCTCTTTAATAGGTTCTGACTTACTGCAGGTGTATACTTGTGTGGCAATGAAACACTTGATAAATAATCTATTCCTTATTCTTCCTAAAATTCAAAAAATAAATAAATAAATAAATACTGGGCTGAAATAGCAGAAAGTCTTGCAAGAAAAGGAAGAAAATTCTACAAAGAATAAGTAAAGCAGCAGTTGTTGACTAACACGAAATACAGCACAGGTTCAGAAAAAAATTACTTGATAACACAAAAAGAGTTCTGTTTAGAACTCTAGTGAATCACACATTATTCCAATCAATAACTCCTTATCTGAATGATATTTAAACTTATTCTCATAGTGGAGCCAAAAAATATTTCTTGAGATTAAAAAAAAAAAATTGAAGAACCTCCAAGCAACTCCAATCAAAGATTTAAAAGTATTAAAAATGTTTTTTTTAACCCAATTCAGGTAATGACTATTCTAGTACATTTCCCATGATTAAAGCCATCCTAAAAAGTGTTACTTTGGTGTAGAGCTTACAAACACATGTCATTGTAGCCAATATTAAAGATCACATTCTTGGATTGGTCAAGGTTAATGATGCAAGGTAAAAACTACTAGAAAAATGCCTTGGAAATGAAAAGCAAAGTCACTTTTAATGACAGGGAAATACTCCTCATGTTTTTGTATAAATATATATACTACTTAAGGAAAATATTTATATGAGAAAGGATTAGTGCACCCTGTGTAAAATAAAAAAATCTTGTATACAAGGGGGCACTGTGCCAAGACTGGAGAACTATAAATCCCATGTACCTGTCAGCATGTGATCTTTGTTCTTCCTGATGTATTACATTCTTCATCAGCTGTGGGTACTTGCTTTCCAGAATTGCAGAATGTGCATTGCATTATCTCCAAATGAGATGTGTGCTGAAGTATACAGACACTTCTATTTTTCAAGGCTCTCCACTTGGCAAATTATGGGGCAAAGCAGGAGAAGAATACTCAAGGATTGACTGTTCTAGTGGGCAGCCTGCCGACTCTGCACTATGGAGCCATGAAAGATGATAAATAGTGGTCACTTGCTAACTGCTGGGGACTCTGCTCACTCTCCTGGTATGATGGAGAATTTCCCAGTAGATATCATCACGGTGGTAAGGCTTTAATAATTGCAACAACAAACTAGTTACATGTTTGAGAAACAAAGTATAAAATATAGTGAAAAAATCAATAAACTTAGGGAGAAATATTCAGGGCTTTTTTTGCATCACACTCCATTTATCTTTCAAAGTGTCTCCTTTGAAATGCATGGAACTTACTTGTCAGTGATTCAAGAAAAACATCTGTATAGCTTATACTCAATAGATATGTACTGACCCCCGATCATAATAAGATGTTGTATAGAGGAAAGAAATTAAAGCTGATCAACCAATCACAGAATTGGAAGGCAGATTCCAGATCAGAATACTCCTTCACATAATTTATTATACAATTTTCTTCCTGAAATAAATAGCACTGACCAACACATTGCTTATTACAATCACAGACTTGATTGAGAAATTAGAACTTAAGCTAGACTGACTGAACAGTTTTACAAACAAATCAAAATAGAGAACAAGGTAAAGCAAAGACAGAAATATGGGTAAAAATTCCAAAGTAGATCACAATATCAAACTAATTCACATTACATAGTTTGTTGCTGTTGTTTTTCATTCCAGTTGTTGTCAAGTAGAATAAGACTCACAGCAAACCCATATGTCAGAATAAAATAAGGATTAGTCATAGAAAGTTGATATTTCCAAGGATCTTAGTAATTTTTTTTGAGACTTTTTAAAATCTAATCACTCAATAAATTAGAAGCTCCATTGTGTCTTTTTCTTGATGGAAAAATCTGAAATTTGTATTCCCTGGTGCCAATTTGACATAGATTGTATTTCCAGGCTAACGTTGTAAATAAAATTGAGACAAGTATGTGTCCTTCTAGTGGCAAGAGAGAGTCTTTGGATGGTTCAAATGTTTGTGCTTGACTACTAACCAAGAGTTGGTAATTTGAACCCACCAAAGGACATTGTGCAAGAAAGGCCTGATGATTTGCTGCTGTAAAGATTACAGCCAATGCTCTTCACAAACAGTTAACAGAGATCTAAATACAACAATG
>NW_006921929.1:1123919-1153567 GCF_000298275.1 Orycteropus afer afer
AAATGTTAAAAAAAAAAAAAAAAGATTACAGCCAAGAAAACCCAAGAGCAATGGGTTTGTTTATATAAGTGGCAAGAAACAGGAAAAAATAAATAAAAAGACGCTGTACAGAATTATACATAATCCTTTATCATAAAAAAACAAACCCAACCCACTGCCATCGAGTCAATTCCAACTCATGGAGACCCTGCAGGACATAGTAGAACTGCCCCATAGGATTTCCTAGGCTGTAAATCTTTATTGAAGCAGACTGCCTTATCTTTTTCCTGTGGAGCTGCTGGTGATTTTGAACCACCAGCCTTTTAATTAGCAGCTAGATGCTTTAACCACTATGCCAATAGAATTCTTATCATAGCTATGTGGAAATTACTTGGGTGTTGGGCAGAGGTATTTTTGCAAGGATGTCGAATATTCCTTTTTGTATATTGGATGCCAGGAGTGAGTCAATATGAACAAGCCCAAAAATGAGACACAAAGCAAGTTACCCTCGCAAATTAGAGCAGGTCTCAAGTCTGAATAGATCTTTTTTTCTTTTTTTTTTTAATCATAAAAAGGACACATGTCTTTTAGTCTCATATATTTATATATAAATAAACTGAAATAAAGGGCCTATGAAACAATTGATAAG
Source organism: Orycteropus afer afer (assembly GCF_000298275.1). NCBI lineage: Eukaryota > Metazoa > Chordata > Mammalia > Tubulidentata > Orycteropodidae > Orycteropus > Orycteropus afer. Next base: position 1,124,548 of record NW_006921929.1, read on the forward strand.
CTCACAGTGATGAAAAAAAAAAAACTATCAAATGTTATAAGAAAGAAAAATCACAGGAGATATAATAAGTATACCTAAAACCTTTTGTTTTGTTTTTTCTCCGAGCATTTAAATGAGTGCCCACAGTTCTGTCAATTCCTGTAGCTATAGAAAGACCCTGAGAATATGTGGAGAGTAAAACAGCTGCATTACTCTGCCAGATCTCTGTCATTAATCATCGAGAATCACACAGAAGCTAAATCGTGAAAAGTGCAAGCCAGACCACATTTTCAATTTCTCACTGGACAAAAGACTGCTTCAGTTATCAGGACGCCAGCATGTTCCTATAACTATAACTGTGACTGTTGCCCTACAAATGATCAAAAAGTCATCCAGGTATTTAAAAACCACAAAGACTTCATAGAGCTGATATGAACAAGTATTTATTCCTACTTCTCCCAATAGAAGTCGAGAGTGTAGGTCAAGAGCTGAAAATTAGTCATTTCACAGGAATAAGCAATAAAGCTCTTGAACTGCTGTAAAATGGCTAAGTGATACCTCTGCAATTACTGTAAAAGGCACATCACTTATTGTGAAAGCAATCATCAGCCCTATGGACATAATATATCATGTCTGCCAAACCGCCAATACCTGCTAAGAGATGACAAAGGGTGATAGTCATTTGTCATTGAGTCCCAACCAAACAAATGATCTTCCGGTTTCTCAGCTGGAGGTTAAAAGGAAGCTATCATTATCATTATCCTAATTCTCATTATTATTTTTCATTTTATAAAAGAACATTCTTTGCATAATTCCCCAGGGACAAAGTATGATAATAAATGTACATTATAAACAAGAAGGTTATAGATTATTTTGAATTGTTATGTATCAGACACTTCAGTAATCACTTTTCTATAAGTAATTTAATTCTCACAATCTCAAGAGTGAGAGGTAGGATTTATTACCCCCACTTTGCAGGAAAGGATACTTACACAATTTAAAATCCAGTTTTTAAACCTCTACATTAAACCCATTGCCATCAATTTGATTCCAAATCATAGTGACCCTAAAGGACAGATGCCCTATTGGGTTTCCAAGGCTGTAATTTTTTTTTTTTTTTTCAATTATGATTTGGGTGAAGGTTTACAGAGCAAGTTCATTTTTCCAGACAACAGTTCATACACTTTTTTTTTTCCATGACATTGAAAAGGCTGCAATCTTTATGAAAGCAGACTGCCACATCTTTCTTCCATGGAGTGGCTGGTGGGTTCGAACTACTGACCTTTCAGTTAGCAGCCAAGCTGCTTACCCACTGTGCCACCAAGGCTTCTTGCCTCTATCCTACTCTCCCCAAATCCAAAGAAAAGCAATACAAAAACTATCTTATTAGGCTCTGTTACTAAATTATGTATGTGTTACCACAATTAAAAAATTATTTGGTACTACAAGAAGTAGCCACTATTCGTTTAAACTATTTAGAAAAGAGAAGTGTAGCAAATACAAGGTAGTTTTACCCTCTATTTAGTAATCAACTGCCTGGATTCAAGAGTTAACAAATTATATGAGTTGATTAAATGTATATCTGCCCAATCATGGCAGCAATTAAAGGAAAAGAAGGAGTAAAGGAAAGAGAAAGGGAGGGATGAAAGAAGAGAAGGAAGGAGGAAGGTAACTCATGTTGTATGACAACCCTGTGTGTATGCTAAAATCCATTCTGAATCTGCTTTATAATTTCTTTCCATTGTATGGGTTATTTCCAGGGCTTCCAACAGGCATGTTCCAGTTCAACTTCCTGCTGACAATTTGCATTTTCACTCCAGATATACTGAATTGGATCTACCTATTAATAAGCTCACCAGATGATTCTCGTGTATATGTAGATTCTGATTCAGTATATGTGGAGTGGAAATGCAAATTATCAGTAGGGGGTAGAACTAGGATGAATCAGTTGGAAACCTTGATTATTTTGTTTCCATAAAACAATACATTTCACTCTGTTGTTGTTGTTGTTGTTATGTGCCTTTGAGTCGGCCCCGACTCATAGCGACCCCTCCTTGGGTTTCCGAGGCAGTATCACTACAGAAGTAGGATTGCCCAACCTTCCTTCCGAGGAGTGGCTGGTGGGTTTGAACCGCCAGCCTTCTGGTTAGCAGTCAAGTGCCTTAGGCACTATGCTACCAGAGCTCCTATAAAACAATACATTTCACTCTACACACACCAAAAACATTATTAATGAGGATTCTCATGGCAAAGCTGATTAATAGACATACTCTATATCCTTCCAAGATCCTGATTTTTCTAAAGTGCGAGGATGAAAGTTTTAAATGTCACCTTTCACATTTTTGTGTGACTTAAATATTTTCTAAATCACCCTTCATTTCAAACAAAATGATTGTATTAGAAGCCTGATCAGTGATCAAGAAATGAAACCACTATTAATAGTTTTGCAAATCCTGACAACTTATATTTAAAAATGGTTCTTTAGAAGTGTTAGTATTATGTTTAGAACTCATTCTAGTCTGATGTTAAATAAATATAAATAGATACATATATATGTGTGTGTGTGTGTATATATGTATGTTTATATATAAACATATACACATAAACCAAGCTGACTGTCTTTGAGTCATTTAGAATCATAGTTACCCCTCCTTGGCTTTTCGAGGCAGTATCTCTACAGAAGTAAATTGCCCAATCTTCCTTCTGAGGAGTGGCTGGTGGGTTTGAACTGCCAGTCTTCTGGTTAGCAGTCAAATGCCTTAGGCACTACACCACCAGAGTGCCCATACACACACAGACACACACACACACACACATATTGTTGTTGTTGTTGTTATGTGCCATCGAGTAGGACCCGACTCATAACGACCCCTCCTTGGGTTTTCGAGGCAGTATCACTATGGAAGTAGATTGTCCAACCTTCCTTCTGATGTGTGTATATATATATACATACACACACACACACACATATATACATACACACACACACACACACACACACATATATAAAACGTGGAAGGAGGGAAGGAGTTGCAACTCTGGAAACTTTACAAGGTAGTATTTGTTCATAATATCTGAAAACACATTATACATTGACTTCAAACAAGCAAAAAACATTTTTTTGTGTTGATAAGATGAAGACGATACAGGAGATTACTGTTTTCTGTTTGCCTTGATAAATTAAAACTCAAAAAAATCTCTAGGTTCATTATATAGCATTTATGCATAATCAAAAAATGTTTGTGTGTGTGTGTGTGTGCATGTGTGCTGGCCTCAGATTAAGTCATAGTAGCCTACTTTGCAGCAATGGATCACCTAACTTGAAAGTAAATATTTAACAATAGAAATGTTCTGTTCTCTCCCTGGGAAAAATGCCTGTCAAAAGAAATGGCTATGTATCATTTGGCTAACAACACTTCATACCACTTTTTACAACACTGCCTCATACCTTGGTCATTCTGGCAGATGGCCTTCAGGATACGATGCCCCAGACCACATTTTCCATGATCAGGGATACAGATCCCTTCAGATACCAGCCATTGATAGCATATTGCATCTTCACAAGGAACAGATTCCACCAAATGAGGGCAATGTCCCGCTGGCCCTGTGGGTTCCATGAGGACATGGCGCTGCCTCATTCTAAATCCTAAAAGAGAGAAAAACAGAGTTTCACAGGAGTCCACAATTATCTGACAAAGGAAGAATTCAGCAGTTGGGTACGAGATGAAACTTTCACTGGAACACAGCTCTAAAGAGTGTATTAGTTGATGTGTTTTATTTTGCTAGGGATAGGGAGAAGGAGAGAAGGAAATAAAATGAAAACAAACTAGAGCAGGAAATCTGTCTTCCAAGAATTTACAATGTAAAGTTAGAGAGAGTAGGCTTAATGAAATGAAATAATAAGTAGCATATATTCAATGTATCTATCAACCAAAAAAAGTAAGTGTAGACTCGCAGAAATAAAAAATGGCCGAAAAATACCAACAATAGATGAATTTGTATCTTAATTTTCCTGTTGTTTTTGTCATTTTTGTTGATCTGCACTAAACTGAAATTCACCAGCACATTGAAATATCTCTGGTGCCTGACCATTCATAGTTTTCTGCACTGAGACTGCCTACATCACTTCACTGAGCATCCCATATCAACCTGTGTTGTGAAAACAGCCCCTCTGTGGTTTGGCTAGATGAGTTCTACCCTGACTAGACATGGGTTCCTGGACTATAATTCAGGCCTACAGAATCACAAACTCAATATCAACAGGAGTCAAGCAGGAACAAAATGAGGGAAATGGGTCAACAGTAGACTGTAAGGAACGATGGAGTGTGTAATGAAATGGAGGATATGTGGTTTCTTTTAAATGTTGTTAGTTTCCATCAAGTTAATTTCCACTCATGGCAACCCTATGTGTGTACTGGAGGACTGCTCCATGGAGTTTCCAAGCCTGTGACCATTCAAAACCAGATCACTAAGCCTATCTTCTGAAGCACCTCTGGATGGATTTAAACCTTCACTCTTTGGACTAGTTAAGTGCTCAATCATTTACACCTCACAGTAATCTTTTGCTTTTAGATGGCTGGCTGTTATTCAACCTCCCTTGCATGTTGCTGTGAGAGATTGTGGACCCTCTCTTGCCAAATTTTCTGAATTTTGTGTAAGAAGTCAGGCATCCAAATTTTGTATGCATTCTTTTTAAATGAAATTTCTCTTTTTTAAAATTAAAAACTATTCACGTTTTATTTTATTTTAGAAAATGAGCTTTAAAAAAAGTGATTAGAATTAGACCCAACTCTTTTGTCTCTAAAATTTCTATTCAGGCTCTTATGATATTTCACTTCTAAAACTATTCCTACCTTCTACAGTTCTCATATCTTTCTTTCATTCTTTAATACTCCAAATTCAATAAACTAATTAAATTTATTTTTCTTAGGAAAATTGGTTATTTTTCATGGGTAGCACTTTAAGGAATTACTATCCATCCATTTCTTAAGATTCTGATAGGACCATAAGAACATGTGAACATTCAATTCCAAGAATGAGAGTTAGATACCTCAGTACCCTTCCAGTAGGACCAGGGAGAAGGGCAAATTTGGGAGGATGAAAAGTGACAGAGACAGGTACAGCTCTTTCACAGTTTTCTTTTCCCACCAGTGGTAAATGAAATGAAAAAATTACAAGCTCAAAGTGTAGTTGAAGAAAAACACTCCTCTTCAGAAGCACAGCCAAAGGTGTTAGGACACAATTAATAAAAACAGTGGCTTTAGGCCACAAGAGGGAGCTATGCTTCCTTAGAATTGTCCAGGTCTGGGTAAGTATTTTGGGAGCTCTGGTAGCATAGTGCCTAAGGCACTTGACTGCTAACCAGAAGGACAGCGGTTCAAACCCACCAGCCACTCCTCAGAAGGAAGGTTGGGCAATCTACTTCCGTAGTGATACTGCCTTGGAAACCCAAGGAGGGGTCGCTATTAGTCTGGCCCGACTGGACAGCACATAACAACAACAACAACAAGGTAAGTATTTTAGATAGTAAGAAGTGCTTTATTGGGGTTTTCTTGGTGTATGGTAACTGACAACCTCCCTTTAAATGAGACTGTTACTTTAAGATCAGCCACCTATTGGTGCCAGTCAGTCATCCACTACCTTCTTGTTCTCTTTCCTGTGGCATTGAAAATTAAGATCAGGGTGATGAAAAATAATTATATCTATCTATTTATCGATATAGATATTGCTTCTGGCCTGCTTCATGGCTACCTGTCTAGTTCAAGTAGTCAAAATAAACCATGAAGAAAGCTTCAGTTCTCTTCCTGGGCCACTTGGAAAAGAAACATAGGGAACATACAGAACTCTAAACTATACCTGATGAGCATCAAACCACAATGACCTCTGAGCTCTTGATGTCACACAATTTGAATGATCTCTATTGTTAGGTACAAAGCCAATATGCTACTTATTTTTTTATGTTTGTGCTTATTTAGTTTTTGGTTTGTTTGTTTGTTTTGTTACAATTTATTTGTTTAAGCAAGAAATGGTTTGGATCCATGTGATTTATAATTATATTGTTTAGTTATAGGCTCAGAGATGAGCAGAGAAACTAAGCAATCTTTATTTAGGGATTTAAGGTATCCAATTGCAAGGAGCTTAATGTCATTGAGGCGTATGTGTCATTTCCCTCTATAAATCAAATAGCATCCAGCTCTCCATAAATCTATAGATTACATCTTCTCACTCAATAAATTCTTTCAGTCTTTTCATTTGTGGTGCCCTTGTCTTGACTCTAACTAGGATCAAATCATAGTGCAAGCTCAGTGTGAAATAAAATCCTTGGACTCTCTTGTTAGTACTTAACTTTAATCACATATTGGCATTCATGCCTGCAAGACATCAGGCTTCCCCAAAGTGCTGCTCTCCTGAGGCCAGGCAACCACTCGACTTCATTTACCAAATTCCATATTAATCAGGTAGTAAACAAGTTGTTGTCAAGCCAGTTCTGACTCATGACAACCCCATATGTGTCTGAGTAGAGCTGTGCTTCATAGAGTTTTCAATGACTGATTTTTTGGAAGTAGATCATCAGGCCTCTGGGTGGACTAATACTTCCAAGCTTTTGGTTTGTAGCCAAATGCACTGAACATTTATACAACCCAGTGACTTAATCAGGTAGTTGTTGTTGTTGTTTACTCGGGCCAGACTCACAGCAACCCCTCCTTGGGTTTCCGAGGCAGTATCACTACGGAAGTAGATTGCCCAACCTTCCTTCCAAGGAGTGGCTGGTGGGTTTGAACCACTGTCCTTCTGGTTAGTAGTCAAGTGCCTTAGGCACTATGCTACCAGAGCTCCCAATCAGGTAGTATCACTCAGTAAAAATTAGCAACTGTGTGCAGATCACTATACTGTCCTTTGGGGAGCCATGGGAGGAACAGAGCATATAAATATACTCTTTACAGAGCATATAATCTAATAAGAGGAAAGGCACATGCATTAAATAAGCATCGACCCTACATTATGACTGTGACAGCTACTTTACTTACATTATGCAAAATTCACACTTCCTCAAAACAAATTCATGAATTACTATTCCCATTTCACATATTTGGAAAGTAATTCTAAGAGATAAATAACTTCTCCAACAGTATATTAAAACATTAAATGGACGTGTATGAAATTTAGTCTGAACCATTTCCTCTACACAAGAAATGAGTTAAAGTCAGCTGTTTTGTACTTTGTATGCTAGCCCACTTTAAAAAAGTGGTGGTACCTGAAAGTATCATTGGTCATTTCATGAAACTAAAGATCTGCAGATTGAATAGTGAAATTCTGGGGACAAGGTAGCAGGAAGGAGTTACAGTAATCTCTGCTTTACCACAGATTGACCTTTAGTGAAGTTCTAGTGCTTCAGACTTTGGTAGCATAGTGGCTAAGACACTTGCCTGCTAACCAGACAGCTGGCGGTTCAAACCCACCAGCCACTCCTCGGAAGGAAGGTTGGGCAATCCTACTTCCATAGTGATACTGCCTCGGAAACCCAAGGAGGGTTTGCTATGAGTCAGGTTTGACTCGACGGCACATAACAACAACAACAACAGTGCTTCAGAGATTTTTTTCTGAATCCAAGTTTAGGTTTAGTGTATAGTCTGTTGGACTCAATTGTTGGTTGCCATCGAATTGAGTCATATTCATGGTGACCTCATGTGTGCAGAGTAGAACTGCTCCATAGGGCTTCCAAGGCTGTGACCTTTTGGAAGCTGATTGCCAGGACTGTCTTCTGAGGTACCTCTGGAGGGTTTGAAATTTTGGGCCAGCAGTCAGTGCTAACTGTTTGTGTCACCTAGGAACTCCTTATTGGACAAAATTGGAAAAGATTAAACAATGGGTCACAGAGAGGAAAAGGAAGAATATGGATGACAGAAAAGGGATCAATCATTTTTAATGGATGCCTTGGAAGAATTAAAGTAAGGTAGGGAGGATTAATCCCAGGCCAACTCTCTATTTCTGCATGTGCTAGTGGCCTAGAAATGTCTATATAAGCTTCCACAAGGCTATCCATGAGCCACACCGTGTCTCTACACCAACCCCACTGGGATGGCTTGAAGAAATACCCAGCAGGTTAAACAAAGATAACAGAAGGATGTTTCATCTTTTTTGTTTGTTTGTTTTTGTTGTTTAATTGTGGAAGATATGTATGCAACCATGTGTCATTTCAACATTCTCTGTGAGTACAATTCAGTGGCATTAGTTGTATTTATCATGTTGTTCAACCATTATCATTATTTGCTTCCAAATATTCCCATCACTCTTAACAAAAGTTCAGTGCCCCCTAAGCAGTGAGTTCCTCTTTCTCCCTCCCTCCCACTCACCCATGGTAAACACTAATACATTTTGGCCTCTATCTTTCTAAATATTTCATGTAAGTGTAATCAAACACTATTTGTCCCTTTATGACTGGATTATTCCATTTTAAGCACTACAATGATCTTTGTGGGCCCTGTTATTGGGTTAAAACCCCAAAGTAAAAAACCCTGACCAGCCTTGAATCTTGGATTTCAATTCTTTAAAAACCATTCCTGAAGGGGTAACACTTTACATCTTCATTACTTTACACCCTGTTGTGAGTACAGAAAACAAGAAGAAGCATCAATGTGGCAATGGTAAGAAAGAGGAGTCTCAATGCCTACAATGAGACATGGGCACAAGACCTCATAAGCCCCAACACACACATGGACACGGGGAAACAGTGAAAAAGAAAAAAAAAAATTCTCTTAGCATACATATTATCTCTGACAAAAGAAAATGATATAGACTTCTCATTAAAGGTGGATCCCATCTATCTGGCACAGATGGAAAATGGAAATTGTCCCCATTAATACTGTATAAGATCTAAAACTTGTCAGAGTTTTCCTACTTTTGACTCAATGGCACCTAACAACAACAACAGTACATAATCTACATTGATTTGTTTCACAGAATAAAACAATTTCTTTATAGAGATAGACATGGTTTCTCAATTTCAGAACATCTTTTTCAATGGATATTTTTAGAGTCTTAGTGTTATGGTTGGGAAGAGGGATGTGTATTTCAGAAGTGCGTGAAGTCCCTGAAGCCCTACCACATAGGTGGTCATCTATTCTAACACAATATGGAGAAGAAACCATCCAATTCTGCCTTAGAACAACTTCTGTAGGCAAAGTTGCCTTTCTGAAATATATCTGAAAGGGACAAGGATATTATAAAAATGTATGTCTATATATCAAAATGAATTTTTTTAATTCATCATATCTATTTATAGAGTTTATCCATCTTCATTTTTTCAAGTGATTTTTCTTTCATATATCTGCAATTATAACTCTCTGGAGATGTCTCAAAGATAAAGGTATAAATGAAAAAACCTGATCCTATTTAAATTTCTCTGAAAGGCGTTCTAGCTTCACTTGACAACTACTGACCTGCCGAGCACAGGTCCCCTTGTTTGCCTGTCACAGAGCTGATAGAAGGGTGTGTACAACAGCTGTGTACAACAGCATATTTTCTAATGCACTGTGAATAGCTGACAGCCATACACTTCAGGTAACTTCTGATTAAATGACTTCTGATCAAGAATAGCATGAATATAATTTCTATAATAACCAATTTCTTGTAGTAAACCCACTGCCATCTAGTCGGATCCAACTCATAGCAACCCCTCCTTGGGTTTCCTAGGCAGTATCTCTATAGAAGTAGATTGCCCAATCTTCCTTCCAAGGAGTGGCTGGTAGGTTTGAACTGCCAGCCTTCTGGTTAGCAGTCAAATGCCTTAGATACTATGCTACTTCTTCTCAACTCACTGCCATCAAGGTGGATCTGACTCAGCAAACCCTCTTTGGGTTTCTGAGGAGGTATCGCTACAGAAGAAGATTGCCCAACCTTCCTTCTGAGGAGTCTAATCAAGGCAATAACACAGTGCCTAGGATAAAGAGCAGTGAAAGGAGAAAAGTAATTATCTCTGACTTTCCACACTTATTTTCTTCTTGTTTGCTTGCATTTTCCTCACATACTACATCTCAACATATATATGAGACCCTGGGTGGTATAAATGGTTAAGCTCTGGTGATTGGCTTCTGAAAGGTCACAACCTTGAAAACCCTGTGGAGCAGTTCTATTCTGCCCATGTGAGGTCACTATGAGCTGATGCCAAGTAGGAATAACAATAAAGAGAGACAAAGGAGATAACATATCTAGGAAAGTATGAGTGTCCTAGATTTCCTTTAGAAGGTTCACTGCATTTCTTCCTGATAGGGAATTCAAGTGTGATGCTAACCATTCTAGTTTAAATCCCAGTCTTTTTGATGTTTAATTCATTAGCCTACGTACCCCAGCCTCCATGGAATTCTAAACTACATGTTGTTTGTGCCAATCACTGACTCTGGTAAAATCCCTGATGGGATCATGCCAGAGAACAACACTGAGAAGATCTCAGACCTCATGCTCACAAATCAGTTGCAATAACTAGGAGATTATTTATCATCATCATAATATCCTTGGACTCCTTATAGGCAAAGAATCTTTCACCTAGAGGGAAATTGTCAGGATATTTTCCCCCAAAGAGCAACTATAGGCAGGTGGTCCTGGCAAATTTTTAACAAAACCTTAAAGATCAAATTTCCCCTTGTTCTGAGGAAGCATTTATAAAATAGAAAACTCCTAGACCTGAATAACAATATTGTGGTGATGGTCTCTCCTGTCTGTGATCACTTAGAGCCAAGATAAGATAATTTAGCCTCAATATGGGCCCTATCAAAGTCCGCGGGCAGTGCAAAGAGTTAAGCATTCAATCACTAATCAAAAAGTTAGCAGTTCAAACCCACCCAAAGGTGCCTTAGAAGAAAGGCCTGGCAATCTCCCCCCAAAAGGTCACAGTCTTGAAATCCCTATGAAGCCGTTCTATTCTGCAACATATGAATCACTGTGAGTGAGAATCGACTTGACTGCCATGATTTTTTTTTTTTAAATAGGTCCTGATTCCCATTAACCCAACATGTCCTAATTTCTTAAGGAGGCCTCCTTTCCACTACCACTTCCACCCTTTCTTTCAACCCCCAAGGCTGAGCCTCCCTTTGAAAGTGAAAAGATGCTATCTGTTTTGGGGGAGGGGGGTAAGGAATACTTCCTAGTTATCTGATATTCTCTAAAGGTCCTGGGTACACCCATCCTTCCTCACAAAACTGTAATCTTCTTTCTCTCTCCCCTCAGGCAATTAGTTGATGTTAAGCTGCATCTTATGACCCATTTATTTGGTAAACCACTTAGTTATTTGCTGTCAAGGGTAATGCTTAACACTGGTCAATGTGGAGAAGCCATGAGCCTGAACTGACTCAACAGCAACAGGTTTGGTTTGGTTTAGTTTTGAATGTGGTGTAAAATAGCAAAATAGGCAAATGACTGCTCCATTAACCTTAGGGCTTGCAGTGCAGTGAATTACTTGGTAGGCTTTTCTAGCCATAGTCTTTTTTTTTTAATTTTATTTATTTTTATTGTGCTTTAGGTGTGAGTTTACAGAGCAGTTTGTTCTACATTCAACATTACATGTATATTTAGTTTCACTCCCCATTTACTAACCCCAACGCCAACCAAGTCTCCTCCCCTCTCTGCCCAGTAATGCCCCTTCTCCTGTGTCCCTCATAGTTATGCACTCCTGTGTGTCCTGCATTTCCTCCGTGTGGATGTTGCTCCTCTGGTGCCCTGTTCTAGTCATAGTCTTTGTAACTTCCACTGGATAACTGGATGGGACCATGCAAATAAGGTGTGTTTAACTCTGATGTTGGGATTGGTTAGTTTTGTCACTCTGAAAATTAAAAATGAGCCCTCCTAGAAGCAGAGAGGGAATCTCAGTGCCATTAAGAGAGAAGAACTGGAGGTGACGTGGAACGCATCCTGGACCTCTTTGGCTGAGAGACACCCCAGTAGAGAGATGCCTTGGCAGAGAGACAGTGGCAGTAGAACCAAGAGGCATGAGACAGAGCAGCTGGCTTACCTGGCCCAGAGAGCCAGAGGCCAGGCTGAGGGACCAAGGGTCAGAGAGGTGTGTCGGAGGGCACAAGCAGAGGGAAGACTGCCCTAATAGAAAACTGTATCTTGAGCATGTTTCTGAACCTGAAGCCTGTTATTTCCCTAATAAACCCCACAATCTTAATCATTGTCTGTGACTTTTGTGTGGCCATTGCAGCAAATTATTGAGCCCAGCAGAGAAGTAGTGAGTACCCTTGGAGGGATGGTTGGTGTCAAAGTTGGTAAAAGGCTGAAGGGTGGTGGCATGTCTGGCCTCACAGCAATAAGCCTTGGGCTGCTGATGGTGATTCTGTCTTCCTCTTGTGAAGTTAGAGGAGGTCAGAAGATGTGTCTCCATGTCCTTTTTGCAGTGGGCCGGACTTGGAGTTTGATCTAATCTTCTTTGGGCTTGTGGAAGAAACAAACCAATGAAGCTTATTGTTTGAAGGACACTGGATTGAAGAGATAGGAGGAATCCATGTCATTAGTTCTGGCCTGTCATTATTAAATCACTATGCAATTTTAGACACACTGTTTCAATTTTCTATACTTTAGTTTTGACATTTTATGAAGTGTTTTGTGTTTACTGCTTCTAAGTGCTAATCCTAAATTGAATGGTGTCTGAGAATGATGGATGAGGGTGTATTTGTAGGAACTCACTTATATAAGAGGGGAAAAAGGGAGTTAATAAGGAGAAAGTTTGGCTTAAGAGTATCTTGCAGTGTGATAGTTAGAGTTGTGTGTCAACTTCTCTGGACCACAATTCTGAGTGGTTTAAGCAGTTGTGATGTGGGTTATTCCCATTATAAGATGAGATGTTTATGTTTGGAGCAGCCAATCAGTTGAAAGGGAGTTTCCCTAGGGGTGTGGTCTGCTTCTAATATATTTATGGACATCTTGGGAAAAAGAGACACTCTTCTGTGGATCAGGATCCTGTTGTCCTGCCTACAACTGTCCATGAGTGAACAATCCACCATTCGGCCTGGAGATCTTGGATTCGTCATTCGTTGGAGTCAACAGCCAGTGGACTGCCTGCCAGCCTTGAGCTCCTCAGCCCCTGCAGCTGTGTAAGTTGGGAAAAGCCTCCAGCTTGACGTTTGATCCAAGAACTTGAGACTTGCCAGCTTCTATAAGTGCTAGAGCTATTTTCCTAAGACAAATTTCTCTCTCTCTCTCTCTAAGCTTTACTGGTCTGGCTTCTCTAGAGAACCCAGCCTAACAAATGCAGGAACAGGGCAAATGGAGGTATTAGGATGGGATGAGTTTCCCAGTTGAGATTCAGGGATCCACTCTCAATTATATGGAAAAGGAAGACTGGAATAAAAGTTAAAAGAGCAATTTTTCACAAAGGGCTTTGCAAAAATTTGGGCTCATGTAACAAAACATATATCACAGGACTAGGAGAAGGAACATCCTCTTAATTGTTACATGGAACCTATGGTCCCAGAACAGTGAGAGGTAAAGGGGTAAAAGCATTTGATAAACATCTATTAAATTTGATGTCCAGCATTGCTTCTACTTTCTTGTAGCATCAATAACTCATTTTTCCTTGTAGGCATCATCCTTTCCCCATTCTCAACATTTCAGGCTTAAATGAGACTGCCCCTCTCAAGATGCCAATAGTGGTCAGATGTCCATGGACTGGCTAATCAAAACACTATATTCTCAGTTTGAAACAAAACAGCCAATGAAATTGGATTCCAGGGCTTTCTCTGGGACTGTGGGGAAAGACATTCTTACATATTTTATTTACTATCTAAAATGAAAATCCATGCTAGTCTTCACTTAAGGGAGATGGCCTGTTTCAAAAGGAGTCTAACACAGGAAAATAGAACTGAGAGAAGGAGAAACAGAAAGATAAAGATAGAGGAAAAAGTGACAGAAAAAGACAGAGACTTGATGACCTCATTTATAATTTTGAATGCAGCTCAACCTTCCCTTCTATTTTTAGTAATATGGACTAATAAATTCCTCTCTTTCAGCTTAAACTAGTTGGAGCTTGGTTTTTGTTACCTATAACCAAAAGTGTCACAGATGATATAAGGTCCACTTGGCATGTTGTATATTCTACAACTTTGAAAACAAAGGAAGCTGTCTAAAAAGCAAAGTTGTGTCTGCATGGACAATGATGACCACAGTAGCTGGAGGACACTTAGATACAAACCACAGGTGATTTTATAGACAGTGGCCTTGAACATGAGTGCCACAGGTAGAACATAGAGGGGTGATTCTAAGCACATATAAGTAACCAAGGGGGTCTCATAGGCAACTATAAGAGACCTGTATGGCCTGATTATACATGTGAGGAGAGCAAGGCCACACATTGTGGGGTTTAGTATTAATAAAATTTAATTTGTATCCATGAGCTGAAGGGGTCTGGGGACTTTCTGATTACATGTCAAATAAGGGAGTAGTATAGGCCACCTCTAGGTTCTGCTAAGATCCAGATTTCTATAACTTGAAAGAATAAAGTTCACTTCTGTCTGCCCTAAAACCAAACCAAACCAAACTTACCATTGTCGAGTCAATTTGACTCATAGTGACCCCTCCCTGGGTTTCCAAAGCAGTATCTCTATGGAAGTAGAGATTGCCTGATCTTCCTTCCAGGTGGCTGTAGGTTTGAACCACCAATCTTCTGGTTAGCAGTCAAATGCTTTAGGCACTACACCACCAGAAACATAACAAATATCTTCCTCTTCTTATTCAGGATAAAAGGGTCAGAATAAGGGAAAAAGCCAAGGGACATACACATGTTATATATGTGTGCATGTGAGCACACCAGGGATAACCGAAATATGAGTTTTTGAATAAATACAACATTATTCTGAGAGTTGGGAATAGTAGTTTTGAAGCATCAAGTACCTGACTATTCTTTTTCCTTTTTTGCATGCAGTAACTGTGGTTAGGGCTTGGCAAACACAACGTCTAGAATGCTCTTGGATCTCTTTCCCTTTTTAACCATATCATTTAAGGGCACAGACTATCACTAGAAATTGAAATGTTAATGAAAGATAAGGCAAGATCTCACCTCCCCCCAAAAAAATTTATGATTGATATATATGTATTTTAACCACAAACTAAAGAAAACAAGACTATAAAGGCCTATCAAGTTAAATAGCCACATGAAGTTTGAAAATTTTACTTTAAGCCTAAGGATGGCATTAAAAGATGTACAATGTACATGATGTCCCTCATGAGAACAAGGAATATAAGATTAAATTAAGTATATCAAATGTGAAAGTAAATAATAGATATTCAAAATAATTATTTTCTGTGTAATTACAGAAGTTATGTTTAATTCCCTCACTCTAACCATTGTGTATCTATATACACATGTGTGTGTATTTACATAAAATACTAAATGGTATAACAGTCACTTCATTAGCTATTAGCCTAATTGGGAGCACAATGAAAGTTGGATTCCTGTGGTCCATAGAAATATCTCCAATTGCTTCCACAATAACTGAATGCAGTCCAGTTTGAACTAGTTATCTAAATTTTACAAACAAACAGTTTCTTAAGCAGGTTTAATGAGCTGTTTAGCTACAAGAATAAAGGTGCACACTGACAGTATATGAAGCACACACAAATGAGGCACTCACCTTTCCTCCCCTGAGTATCTCGGCAGCTTTCTTGGGTACACAGGCCCCAGGCTGACCAGGAAGAGACAATGCAGTCCATAGAACAAGGGATATTGCAGAGCTGAGAGGCCAAAGGGGTAGGTCCCAAGCACAGTGTCTTTTCCACAGGTCTAGAAACTGAAGGACAAAATGAAAGAGGCCATGTCATATTCTCTTGAAATTCCTAATTATCCCTGTCTTTATTTCTGTATCTCCTTGCCCACAACAACATCTGGTGGCATAATGCTTAAGGCATTTGACTGCTAACCAGAAGACTGGGGGTTCAAACCCACCAGCAACTCCTCAGAAGGTTGGACAATCTACTTCCGTAGTGATACCACCTCAGAAACCCAAGGAGTGGTCACTATGAGTTGGATCCAACTGGACGGCAGGGTGTTTGTTAGATGCAAACAAAATATTAACAATCTCAAATACTTGGTGCTTAGCTACACATTAATATTTTGGGTAAGAAAAGGAAACAAAGATAGTGATAAAGGACATGCATTTGAGTTTCTTGTTCCACAGACTATTCTCTTGGAAGCCAAGAGAGGACAGGAAATACCATGGATAGAAATTATCTAGAGTTGTTGTTGTTGTTGTTGTTGTTGTTGTTGTTATGTGCCGTCAAGTCAGACCTGACTCATAGCGACCCCTCCTTGGGTTTCCGAGGCAGTATCACTACGGAAGTAGATTGCCCCATCTTCCTTCCGAGGAGTGGCTGGTGGGTTTGAACTGCCAGCCTTCTGGTTAGCAGTCAAGTGCCTTAGCCAAAAATTAAACAGCTTTGTGAAATTTCAAGATGAGTCTATCTTGACTATATAAATGACTGGATGGCTGTGGAAAAATCAAAATCGAACCCCTAAGGTGAGATGTTTAGCATAACCAATCTACTGCTGTGACTCCCCTGAGGAGTGGAGCTCTTGAAGGCATGGAAGAAAAATGGTTCTTAGAATAAGAAGAAAAGTCAAGATCTGTGACTGCAAGACTGGCCCCTGGTGATCAGTTTCATTAGCAAAGCTGCCCAGATGTATAAGGCAGTGTCCTAAGAACCACAGGGAATGACAAAACAGACTTGACACACTTCTGAGGGTACAACTACAGCCAGAGGTTGACAGATCTGGGTTACCTGAGGAAGAAAAGACTGTCTTTCTGTCAGTGGCATCTACCAAGTGCCTCTCTGTATGCAGATCCATCCTTGGCACCATGAAAATACCCAGAGGAAGACTTGATCTCAATCCTTATAAGGATTAAAGCATAATAACAGCTAGGACAGCAATACTAGAAAAATACACAATAAGAATAAAACCAGGCACATAAGTAAGCAGCCCATATAAGTAAGTAGGTCTGCACAGAGTGAGCCAATGCTAAGGAAGAGTTAGAGCAATTCTGATTTGTGAGCAAATGGTCTATGTTCAGAAGGTTGTTTCTTATGGACTAGCTTGTATTATACTCTAAGTATGTCCTACATTTATTTCCCATTTAAGCAGATTAGAAATGGCTCAAAGGCAGAGCCCAGAATGAGAGGATGAAGTGGTGAGTCATACTATCTTTATATGTGCATACCAGTTAAATCTGATAAAGGTGACAGTATGTTACAGCTATGACTAGCAGAATTTTGGGGAAAGAAAATATAAATAAATAAATAAATAAATACTGTCTCCAGAAAGCCCTAACCCATGAGAAAGAGTTGTTTCTAAATGGACAATAAGGCAGCTTGTAGTGCTTATAGGAGTGAAAGGAAAATAACATTGTCATGGATTGATTGTATCTCCCAAAAAATATGTATCAACTTGACTGGGCTATTAATCTAGGTGGTTTGGCAGTTATGTAATTATGAAATTTGGCAGTTATATAATGATGTAATCATTCCCCATGATGTGATATAATGTGATCAGCCAATCAGTTATAAGAGGTGTAGGGTGAGAAGCAACACCCTTAATCAGGTCACAGCTTTGATCTAATGTAAAGGAACCTTCATTGGAATATGACCTGTATCACCTTTTATCTTACAATAGATAAAAGGAGAGAGAGGAAAGTAGAGAATAGGACCTACTACCACCAAAAAATAAGAGCTGGAGTAGGGTGCATCTTTTGGACCAGTGTCCCCATATTGGGAACCTCCTAGATCCAAGGGAAGATTGATGCTAAGACACATGGAGATCTCCAACGAATGCCAGGCCCACAGATGCTGAAATGAGATAAGGGCCTTCCTCTTAAACTGTGAGCAAATAGAGAGAGAAAGTATCCCCCTACAGCTAGTGTCTTGAATTCAGACTTCTTGCCTCCTACATTGTGAGCTCTGGTAGCGTAGTGCCTAAGGCACTTGACTGCTAACCAGAAGGCTGGCAGTTCAAACCCATCAGCCACTCCTCAGAAAGAAGGTTGGGCAATCTACTCCCATAGTGATGCCACCTTGGAAATCCAAGGAGGGGTCGCTATGAGTTGGATACAACTCAACAGCACATAAAACCAACAACATTGTGAGAGAATAAATTTCTGTTTGTTAAAGACATGTACTTGTAGTATTTCAGTTATAGTAGCACTAGATAATTAAGAAAAAAATATTTATGTACAATCAATACTTTCTATTTTATCAAAACGATTTGACTTGTCTTGAAATAAAAGGCAGGGACAAAGTAGAATTGCCAAAATAAATGTCAAAAGATTGAAAGTCATATAAAGGGAAAAGCGAAAGGACCAGATAACAGATACCAGGAACAGGAGAAGAGAATAGTGGGGAGGCTGAGGTGAGCTGGGGTTCAAGCAGATGTAAGGCTGGCAGTGAAGGCAGTGGGAGGGGGTTATTTGAGTGACTAGAAGTGGAAGGAACATCTGAGACTGAAGAACAGTAGGTTGAGAAGAGGCTGAGAAGAATTATGATCCCCTCCTTAGGAATGATGAGGACGAAATGCACAAAACGGTCATTCATTGAGTAAAGCATGCATTAATTTCAGAATCACTGATTGACTGCCCACTACAGTGAAAAGGAAAATCCAATCAACTAGTCAAATTAACCAATAAGGTTTATTGATTGAGAAGTCGTTCAGGAACAGAGAGCATCCAAAAGAGAGTTTATTCAAGCAGCAATAGTACAGGGTTTTAAAAGGCAATTAGGATATTTCCAGTATGCACATTATTATGATTAGGTCTTATGTATGTCCTTATTGAAAGGTTTTATTTACAAAGTGGGGTCTTTCTGTTATCGGTTTCATAGGTATATGTGTATGATGGGAGTTGGTTGTGTCTGGCATGGTGAATCAGAAGCATCCTTCAATGTCAAATTGTTTTTCTGGAAAAGTCCCTATGGTTAGAACACTTCGAAAACTCCCTATTGTTCTATCAAGGTTTGTATTTGGCACAAATAGCTATTTTGATTTATTGTTCTCAGGAAGGTCCAAACCTGGCACAAACTCTCATTTTGTTCTTAACACTGCAAATTAGGGCCCTTTTGGATACTGTCTGCTTTCAAGGAGCTCTCAGTCTAGAAGGATGAGATAGTAGCATATTAACAGAGTTGATGGAAAGAGGTGCTTCAGCTTGTTGCATACGTAGAAAGCTGCATAGCTGCAAGTCTTAAGGGAGAAGAGCATTTGGACACAGACTCCTGTTTGTTGGGCTTTTTTTTTTTTTTTTTTTTTTGTAAGGTTGGTCTGGTATTCACAAATTCTTTTTCTTTTTTTTTTGCAAAATCAAACTTCAGTTTCAAAAACAAAACCTCACTGGTGATGAGAACGGAAGTGGTGCAAACAAACTGATTTATCTAGATATTTAATAAACATTTATAGAGCATATTAGTCATTTTTAAAAAGTATCTGCAAAAACGACAAGGAGGCCACATGTTCTGACCTCCTCTAACCCTACAAGGGGAAGGCAGGATTACCAGCAGTAACCCAAGGCCTATTACTGCAAGGCCAGACATGCTGCCTCCCTCCAGCCCTTTCACCAACCGTTCCTCCCAAGGCACCCACCACCTCTCTCCTGTGTTCGATAATTCACTGCAGTGGCCACACAGAACTCACAGAGTATGGGGTTTATTAGGGAAGCACCAGGCTACAACTCAAGTTCAAGAAAAATGCTCAGTCTCTCTCCCAGCCCACCGTCCCTTGGCCAACAGTCTCTCACAGTCTCTTTCCCAGCAGCACTGGTCCCTCGGTGTCTCACTCAGCAATGCGTGTCTCTTGCGTCTCTTTCCCAGCAACGCCTGTCTCTTTCAGGGGCGCGTGTCTCTTTCGGCAGCACGTCTTCCTCAACCAGCAGTCAGAGAGAGAGTTCTGCCTCTAGGAGGCCTCCTTTTGAGCCCGGCAGGGTGGTCAAACTAGCCAATCATAGCATCAGAACTCTAAGCACCTGAGAGAGAGTGGGCACCTCCCAGAACATTATATTGTGCCACACCCAACAGAAATACTCCACTTGGATACCATTTACAATCAGCTCCTCAGTTGCTCATTCCACCACTGAGTTTACAATGACTTATGGGTAGAAAAGCCATACTAAGTAATTTACTACACTGCAGTATCTTATAAATATTATGTGATTTCCCTTTAAGATACATATTATTGACCCTAGTTTAAAAATAAGGCACGGAAATGCTAATTTATTTGCCCAGATTCCCATCTGGAACAATGGAATTGGGATTTGGGTCCAGGCAGTCTGGCACCAGAGTCTGAGTTCTTAGTCAAGGTGCTATGTGGCCTCCCATCAGCCATTCAGCCTACATTTATTAAGAACCTACCATGTGATAGGAGCTCTGGCAGTGAAGAGTTTTAAGCATTTGACTGCTAACCAAAAGATAGGTAGTTCGAACCCACCAGCCACTCTGCAGGAGAAAGATGAGGCAATCTGCTTCTGCAAAGATTTATAGCCTTGGAAACCTTAGGGGACAGTTCTACTCTGTTCTATAGGGTTGCTATGAGTTGGAGTCAACTCAATGGCTGTGGGTTGGTTTTTAGCTTGGTATCCTGTGATAATAGTGGGTTAGGTGCTAAAGCCACAATAGTGAGTAAAACAAAATATCTACACTTATGGAGCCTATATTCCAGTGTACACTCTGGAATTCTAGTATTCATAGAGTAATTAACGTGCCCCACCAGCCACTCCTCGGAAGGAAGGTTGGGCAATCTACTTCCGTAGTGATACTGCAACTCAAGGAGGGGTCACTATGAGTCTGGGCCAACTCCACTGGAAAGCACATAACAACAACAACAATGATAAGAGTGGAAATCTGATACTTCCATCACTCCTTCCCTTGCCACTGCTATTTCTCTGCAACACTAGACTTTAAATGTTCTATATCAATGTTGAGAAGATACCCAAATCCTGTTAGCTCCAAGACTCAGCAAACAGCTGCTGCCACCACCCCTATTTCAGAAACTCCTCAGTCTACCAAAGAACCTCCCAGATGCACAGCGGGCCTGCAATCAATCCCATCATAAGCTCTAAAAGATTTGTACAGGAAAGACTTCGGGTGGCAGTGCAACTGGAAAGGGGCTAGGGAACTTGCCCTAAACCTCCTTTGCACAAATGCTGTTTTTACATAGATATTACGTTTATTTGGTTAAATTTTGGAAGGCTATTGAGAGTAACTATGGAGGGGGAGCAGTTAAGATCCCTGAGTGCCCCCAACCCTCTTTGATAAATAACTGGACATCAATTACTTCACTGTTGAACATTAGAGGTAATTGGCACTCCTAAGACAAGCTTTAAAAGGAAGAAGGGACAAAGTATGCTGGAGAACAGCAAGGAGAGTCTCCCCTGGGGACTACTAAATGATATCATCAGAAGCTCAGAGATGGGCGTGAGGCCATTTGTCAGAGCAGTCATGCTTCTTCAGCACCTGCTGCTTTGACGGACAGTGGATCTTAATCCATTATAATAAATTCTTCTCATCCCAGGTGACATGTCCAAGATGCTTCATTTAGACACTGAATCAATGTGCTTAGGTCAACCTATCTCTCTCAGAGACAACCCCCACCCCCCGCCAGCTACATTTGCTCTAGAAATAAATCACAAGTAAGTCACAAAGCACTTACCAGCTTCAGACCACTTAGGTAATCGTCTTCCTGAGAATGGTGAACACAGGATATTTCTAGGAGCTCTGGTAGCATAGTGCCTAAGGCACTTGACTGCTAACCAGGAGGCTGGCAGTTCAAACCCACCGGCCACTCCTCGGAAGGAAGGTTGGGCAATCCTACTTCTGTAGTGATACTGCCTCGGAAACCCAAGGAGGGGTTGCTAAGAGTCGGGGCCAACTTGATGGCAAATAACAACAACAACATTGACAGTTAGTTAGAAGGGAGTTTCAGATATTCTTTAATTTAATTTATCAAATGTATAGAAAAGCTGAGGTCCAAAAACATCAGTGGTTTCTCCAGGTTTATTCAGCAAGACAAAGCAGAGCCTTGTCTGCCAAATCCCAGTCAGCTGACTCACTGCCATCTTCCTGTTCCTCTTTGTTTTCCTTCCATAGAATAAAGACATCAGACAGGACAGATGAGGTCCTTTCAACCAAGGCTATTTATTTATGGGTAACAGTAGAGGCAGCTGGAGGCACAAGAGATACCAGGTACCCAAAATCAAGTCCTCCTTCTTTGCAGCTATAGAAATTCAAACCCCAGACTCCCCTTAAGGAGGAAGTTGTAAGAACAAAATTTGATCCACTTCAAATGACTGTGTCATTTCTTTGTGGCTATTTTAGTGCAAAGAGTCAACACATTCTGCTTCTAACTAAAAGGTTGAGGGTTCAAGTCTACAGAGAGGTACCTTGGAAGAAAGGCCTGGTGATCTACTTCTGAAAAAAATCAGTCCTTGGAAACCCAACATGCTACTCTGATGCACCTGTGGTCACCATGAGTCAAACTCCACTCCATAGCAACTGTATTTTTCATTCTCATGATAATAATGATAATACAAGTATTTTGGAGGAAACAAAAAAAAAAAAAAAACAAACTCACTATCATCCAGTTGATTCTGACTCACAATGATCTCCACTAGGCTTCCAAGCCTGTAAGTCTTTACAGAAGTAGATTGCCCAATTCTCCTTCTGTGGAGTGACTGTTGGATTTGAACTGCTGACTTTCTAGACAACAGGAATTGTTCTGTCTAGCTATTTACTCTTTATTGACTCCTCCTTTCTTCTTTGTCAAACTCCAGCTTTATTGTTTGTAGAAAGAATGCTGCTTTTCTACTCACATACCCTCCTTTCTCTGAATCCAATGACTTAAATGGTCTTATTTCTATTAACTAACTCTTTATTTTCTAATATGAGGAATCCCTGCTCTAATCAATGTGTCTATTCAATGCAGGCCTGTGCTTGTCCCACTTTCTCAGGCTGTCTTTAGACTATGTCACCTTGAAGTCTTCTGCCATTCTGGTATTGACCAATTGCCTGGCCAGATCAGCATTTATCCAAGGTCTTACAGGCTATTTAGGTTTTGTAGGTAGCGTTGTTAATCCTCATAGAAACCTCTTGTGGCCCAAAGTGTTAAAGAGTTAAAATAATTTATATCTTAGATGAATTGAGAATACTGCATCTTCCCAAATGCTTGGAATATACTGCAGTATTCTAAGTGATTGCACATATGAAATAGTCATTAATATTTTGAATATTTTGGTATCTAACCTGGAATTTTTCATTTGCAATATGAAATTATTAAATTGACTTGCCTTACAAGAAATGTTAAAGTCTGCTACTAATGATTGCAAAGTTGTCTTTAATAATGAATTACTCCATGAACAGAATTTTAATTAACAAGGGGGAAAATATGCTGGTTAGGTGATATGTTTAAAGTAAAAAAAGAAACACACTGTTTTTAATTATACAGATGTATAAAGTTCATGATTTTCCTTAATGACAAGGTGATTTCAGTTGAGCATACAAATTCAATCAAAATGAATTGTAATTAAGAAGAAATATGCCTGATGTGATCATTAGCATGTGACTCCCATTGTAAAGAAAAATGAGTACCTTCACATTTTATTCTTTGGAACTAAATCAAGCTCTAATCCAATCCAATTCGAATTAACACAGAAATAAGTTAA
Source organism: Orycteropus afer afer (assembly GCF_000298275.1). Taxonomy (NCBI): domain Eukaryota; kingdom Metazoa; phylum Chordata; class Mammalia; order Tubulidentata; family Orycteropodidae; genus Orycteropus; species Orycteropus afer. The sequence goes on from NW_006921929.1 coordinate 1,148,202, forward strand.
CTTGTGAAAGACTCAATAAGACGGTATTATCACTAAAGAACAATGAAGAATCAGTGGATCACTTCATAACGTGGTTGTGCTTAGTGAAATAAGTCACTCACAGAAGGACAAATATCGTATATTATTATAAAAAATCAAGGAAAAGTTTTCTTGTTTTTTTCTTAAAAAAAAAAAAAAAAATCACACCCCAAGCGGATGGACATTCTGTAAGATCTAAATTGTGATGCTTTTTAGCTCCTCAAAAAAAAATTGAAGCTGCAGAATAATATCAGTATTTAATGAAGTATAATTAATAATCACATATCTTTCTCTAGCTTATAAAAATAATAGTATATTTGCTTAAAGAGAAAAGAGCCACCATATAAGACAATGACATTTTCTTATATCAAAATCAAGTCAGTCTCTCAAAATTCAGAAAATGTTTGAGGCAATTCAGCTACAGCATAGTGAAATTCAATTTCTCTCCAGAAAGAAGTATTTTGAAGATAATCAAAAAATTTATCACAAAATGTTGTGTGTGTGTGTATGTGTGTGAGAGAGAGGGGGGTGCCCATCATTTTAAAGTAGGTAGAGGTGAAAAGAAAGGAAAGGTAAGGTCACTTCCTGGGAACCCCTAAAATCTGTCTTGCTTTCTTGCTTTCTGTCACAGGGTACCTAAGTAACCCTATATTGCATCTTCATTTGATTTTAACTAGCATATGTGACTTCTAGAATAATATCAACCTCTGTAAAGAAGTTAGACAAAGAAGTTATACTCATTTCAATTTTCCAAATCAAATGCAGGCACTTCAAATCCCAAAGGGAATTCTCACTCAAGAACACAGAGACCCCTCATTCCAAGGGCTCTCAAAGAAACGGCCTTAATAGAAACAGCAATCATGAAAATTTAATTCAAAACTAATGAAAGCACCAACTTATGTAAAAATGCTGCTTTCTAAATGATTTTTGAGAAACAATATTGCCTCTGACATATTCATTTAGAGAGTACACTGACTTGGCAGAAATTCAATCCACCTTACTCTGAAATAAATAGGCCCTTCTACAGACTAAAGAAGTCAAATGGTTGAAGGGGAAAGATAAATAATAATTCAATTTTTACCTTAAAGCTATTTTCCTTCAACAAGCTTCATGTATTATTTCAGTTGCCTTTCACCACTGGGATTTGCAAAATAATGTATCATTCTTTTAAGTTACTGGATAAAATAAAAGCAAATCTGTCTTCTAGCACAGCAGCTTAAAGAATTAAATCACATCTCATCCTATTATGCCTAATAAAGCTTAATTTTAGAGATGTTGTGACTCTTGGCAAAGCATTGTGAAATACAATTTGGCAGGAGGATGAGTGGTTATGTACAGTGAATTTAATATCTAAAAATAATAGCAATTAGAAAAACTTACATGAGATTTGGCTACATATCAAAATTATTTTCCAAATCCCATTCATTTCATACAGCCAGTTAGAAAATGCCTACAAACTAGTGATTTTTTTAATGCTACAGAGTAACAACACTATAGGCAAACACTGAAGAAACAAGATTGAGAATAAAAATGAAAGTAAAATAAATGAAACATGTATATTAGAAAGTAATCAAAATCAATATCCAACAATGCAGAATTACAGAAGAAATACAGTGGCCTAAGCTCTATGTTAAAATATATCCATCTGCAAAGTTTCCCTCCTCTTTCTTTCCATTGGTGCTCAGAGTTTTAGGCAAAAGCTAAAAAAAGGTGGTATGGAGAGTATGAAAAAAACTAGAGCTCACCAAAATGGCTTTTATACTTTACAAAGTTAAAAATACCATTATTGATGAGAGAGAAGGGAAAGAAGGTAAGTGAGAGATGGGGAAGTGGCCAGACCAAGAGAAAAGGTGAAGAGGCAGAGAGGCACATAAGAGAAAAGAGTTATCTCCAGAGATGTCAATTGCAGAAATATGCCATGTCAGGGAAGTCCAGCCTTTAAAAGCGTTTTAGTCCAAGAGTCTTTTCCCTTTATACTCAGCACTTTGCAAACTGGAATTCATTCTCCCATAGAAACAATGGCAAGAGCTAAATGGATACAAGTTTTTCCATAGCTACCAGACATCTCTATTTAACTGATTAATGTAAGTAATGACAGCTAATACTTACTGACAGCTCACTCATTTCCAGGCACCATGCTAAGCTCTTAAATACATTTTCTCCTTTAGTCATCACAAGCAATCCAAGGAAAATAAAATTACTACTTCTATTTTATAGATGACATTTATAAAGGTAAATTATTTGCCCCAAATTACAAGACTAATACATGACCAGGTGCTCTGGTGGTGCAATGGTTAAAGATTTCGGCTGGTAACCAAAAGGTTAGTGGTTCAAACCACCAGTGGCTCCACGGAGAAAGATGAGGCAGTTTTGCTTCCATAAAGATTTACAGCCTAGGAAACACTATGCGACAGTTCTTCTCTGTCCTGTAGGGCCACTATAGGGTCACTCTGAATCCGAATAGACTCAGTGGTAGTGGTTTAACACATGGCAAAATCAGATCTAGGGCTCTTAAAGCCAATGTACCTCACTACTGTGAATACTGTGAATTTTAATTTGCAATAAAAATTATAATTGTAAAATATGTTCTAATATTAATAATTAATTAGCGGAAAATAATTGAATATTATACCTACTTCCAAAAATGTTTGAAGTAGGAAAAAATATGGTTAAAAATATCAATATTAAGGGCTAATATTCAGAAAAGTAAATTTTATTCAAGAAGATAAGGATCTAAGTGAGTACTTTAGAGGAGATGCAGAGAATATATGAATATTTCTAAAGGTTTGAGAAGTGGAAAAAATTAGCTTATCTATAATGACTATTTTCATCTAAAAATTTAGGTATAGGGCCATCCCTAAGGAATTAAAACACAATCACAATTACTCTCCCTATTCCTTAAGACTTGCTTAAAGAGCGAAGAATGAACAAAGTGACACCATTAATGCAGCTTCGAAGCTGGAGAAGTAGTGGCAGTGGGTGGGAAGCTCACCTCCAATAGGTGCGATTATTATCACCAGCACAACTCTTCCTCTTATGGACCATCATCTGAGAAAAACCAAAGGTCATGGTAAAATATCCCTATGGCCATTGGCCAATAATTGGAAGAAAGAAGTATGTTTAAAAAAAAAAAAAGTTAAGTATGTCTGAGATGTGGGGAGAAGAAAAAGAAAAAGGAAGCTCTAGTAAGAATAATAACTAGAAGGAGAGTAAAAAATGGCTGGGTCTCCCAACTGTGTCTCTGGTCACAAACTAGCCAGTTATCTTATGTAGGGAGAACCATGCAAGCTAGACCCTCATCTGTGTGGATACAGAATGTGGATATCTCAACCTGGGGGTGCGGGAAAAGAAGTTTATAATACTCACAAGAAAAGGGAAAATACATATTGTCTAAAACAGTATCCATATTCTCCTAATCCACATTCTCTAAAACTACAATATCATCCAAGAATATTATTAACTCCAAAGCCCAATCTGTAAAATACCAACAAAAGAAAGAAAGAGAGAGAGAGAGAAAATGTTAGGATTATTTTACACAAAGAAAGAGGTCCAAAAAAGAACTAATTGTCCCTAAATTACATATGCATGCCATCTTGTTTTTCAAAGAAGGATAATGAAGGCCTGATGTCTTTGTTAGCATATGCTACTTTAAATGTGTAAATCATTTTAGTCTCAACAAGTTAATTCAACTGCAGAGTAGGACTCATGGGACTCACCAGGTCCCTCAGCATTGATATGAATGAAATGTCTCATAATAATGTTTTAAAACACAGAAAAGCACATCATTTTGTATGAGATATTGCATTATAAATTTTTTGAAGTAAAACAAAAATTACAAATTAAAGCCAGTGCACTCCAAAACTAGATGAAAACTTCTTCCTCACAGGACTAGTCACATATTATAAGTACTATCTTGAACATCTCTTCACTATGTCAAGGCCAATATTCTAAATTAATAGTTCCCAACCTGGCAAAAACCAATGGATCCTAACACGGACCAAAGCTGGAAGTAGTGGGTCAGAACAAGGAATGGGGTAGTGGAGAGTACACCAAGGATTTCTATTTTCAAAAAATATTAATGGTTAGCAAGTTGGGGTTTCACTCTTCTGAATAATTTAGGGAATATGATTGTAAAAATTCAGTAGGCAAAACACTACTATTCAAAAATCATTAGACTGAGTTGACCACTACCTGTTATCTTTAGCAAATCTCATAGCAACTTAGTAAAATAAATAGATTACACTGTACAGTGTTTTCCACCCTTTTTTCATTATCTCCTCCTTAAGTAGCCTTTGTAAACATTTTTTGCCTAATTGTCATTCTCCCCATGATATTTCATACCACAAATGTACTGTACATTGATGGATATATTGTATGCATACTTGTACTTTATAATAAAAAAGAGTATTTGTTTTGTTTTGTTTTGTTTTCCCACCACCAAGAGTCAGTATCTGTCACCTTGAAAGAATATCCTTCTCAATGATAACACATTAGGTAGAATATAATAGTTAACATTTACCGAACAATTGGTATGCTAAACACCTTACAAGTAAAGTCTGATCTAATGCACACAACAATCCTATGAACTAAGTACTAAATACTATTAGTTTCCAATGAAAGAAACTAAATTTTAAAAATGTGCCCAACATTCATCAAATTGTAGGGGAAGAATCTGATTCTAGAGTTCCACATTTTTCCCTCTTCATTATCACACTCAACTCTCCTAATTCAAGACTCTGAAATTCTCATATTCAGTGTGTATTTCTAAGGTGTGGGCTAGAATCTACCATGTTCAATTTTATTACATTACTTGTCAATGCTTGCATTCTACTTCAGGTGGGAACCTACAAACTGTTATTTCTATGCAGTGAGCAGGAGATACTACATTAGCCAATAAGATATGCTATTTTCTGGTAGTAGTATGATGCCTATGGAAGAGAAAGGCAATTAAAAAGATCTGATAAGCTCTAGAATTTTATATTTTGTCTCTTTTGCTTCAATAGCAGTTATGGTTAAGAAGCTGTGTGGGAGGTAAGTTCAAGATGGTGGACTAGGCAGAAAGACTGCACAGACCCTCTTCAACAAAGAAAAGGGAAACCAATTAAAAGAGACACAGAAGATAATCTTGGACCCTTGAGCCTTGAAAGGAAAGATATACAAGTGGACTAAACCCCAACTAGCAGAAGAATGTGAGTGAAAATACCAAAAGAGACAGACGGAGCTGCAGTCTGGCAGAGATCCTGAGTGTTCCTGACAGTACAAACAGCTTGGAGATTCCCGAGTGGTGGTAGGACCTAAGAATTAACCTAAAAAATCACCCTGCTAGCCAGAGACTGCAGAGAGGACTG
>NW_006921929.1:1156432-1157505 GCF_000298275.1 Orycteropus afer afer
ATAAAGGAAAATAGTTTCTAACATCAAAAGGACAATTTATGTTTTAAAGTATTACAATTGTCCTCTATGAAGTAGTAATTAGAAAGAGAAAGCAATAATGAGGTGCTAACAATTATTTCATTAAAAATGCAGTTAGAAGATTTTATATTAAAAGCAGCATTGATGTATTCATAAGTTCTTAAATGCAAGTAAACATTTACTGTAATGCTGTTATTATCTATTTTAAAAGGCCAAATGAGATGAATTTTTCAAAGTAATATCAATTCTATAATATAAAAAAGGATACAGCTGAAGCAATTGTTTTGTAAACATGTATACTTTATTAATTGAGGCGCTCTATAAACGTTTTTTTGTTCTCAATGAAACACAAAAATAAAATATTTTTATCATGACTATAATTTTCAAAGGAAAAAAAAAACCTGAATGAATAGTAGTCATGGTTTTCTAGATAATATTCAGATCTCCGGCAGTTTAACATCTTTAGAGAGACTCAGTTTGTCACAATGATAAGGGAGCCATCAGCAGCTCCCTATGGGAGGTTACAGGTAATAATGCAAGACCTCCTCTATGGTCCATCATCTTAACTATCCAGAGCTGCTATCTTGCCTTCAGTTTGGCTCAGAAGAATCCAAACAGGACACGACTCCTATTTCACCATCCCCTGCTTTCTTATCTATGTCTTATCCAGAGAACAAAGCCATACCATATCCAGCAGCTTACCAGGCAATGACCAATTGTGTTCTATCTACTACTAACAGTGATGGCCAACTTATCATTCAAGTCAGTTTTCTCCTAAGAGTTATTTTATTATTTTATACTCAGTACTAATCAAGTCTCATGTATCTGCTACAGCTCTTAGAGAAAACAGAGTCTTAATCATTTTTTTTTTTAATTGACACTTATGTAGTCTGAGGAAGCTTTCAATTCCATGTCTTAAAACATAAACAGACAGATCCTACAGAACTCAGTAGCTGTGGTAGTTATGTTTGTGTGTCAACTTGGCTGGGCCTGGTTGAGTGGCTGGGCAGCTGGTGGTAGTTATTCCCCATGATGAGACTGGCAATCAACTCCAT
>NW_006921929.1:1158190-1218495 GCF_000298275.1 Orycteropus afer afer
TTGAACCACCAGCCTTCTGGTTAGCAGTTAAGTGCCTGAGGCAGGTCATCCTATTTGTGGTATATTCTTGTCAGGGCAGCACTGGGTAACCAGAACAGAATTTGGTACAGAGAGTGGGGTGCTGTTCTGACAGATATGTAAAATGTGGAAACAGGAGTGGAGTGCATCCTGGACCTGAAACCCTGGCAGAAAGACCCCGGAATATGGCATGAGAGACAGCAGAAGCAGAGCCCAGAGGCTGGAAGGAGAAATGGCAGGAGCAGACGGAAGAAATCAGCATGAGAGATGGCAGGAGCAGAGCGTAGAGACCGTCATGAGACAGTGACAGGCTTACCAGCGCACGGAGGAGAAAGTTTGATGCCTTTGGTTAGGCAGCTTACTGGTAGAGTGGGTTGCCTTCAGGTATTAATTGGTAGAAAAGACTGGCATGAAATGGAGTAGCAGGTTGGCTGGCCCACAGAGCAAAAAAACTAAATGCTTTTGGGATAGGAAGATTTCCAGCAGAGTAGATTGCCTTTGGCATTAATTGGCAGAAGCAGAGAGACCAAGGAAATGGAAGCAGAGCTCCCTCAGCCTTAAGGGTAGGACCATGGCCTTTGGGGGTGGAACCAGCACAGCCCCCTAGGTTTCAAATAGCCAGGCCTTCACCAACTTGGTTCTGGAGTGTGGGGCTGCTCATTCATGTTAGTTAGTGGGATGGAGCCATAGCCACTGCCCAAGAGTGAGGGGGCGGGGCTGCCATGCCCAAGACGGAGAGGAACAGGGCCGCCAGGCCAAGGGTGTGAGGTCATCACTTAGAGGAACTAGGGGACTGGAGCCATCCAGTGGAGGAGATCTGTACAGATACCACCCAATGACGATCTGTACAGATGCCAAGTTGACAAGGGGGGAAATTGTGGTAGTTATGTTTGTGTGTCAACTTGGTTGGGCCTGGTTGAGTGGCTGGACAGCTGGTGGTAGTTATTCCCCATGATGAGACTGGCAATCAACTCCATGGTGGGATCAACCACAAGCAGCTGAATAGCTTCCTTTGGGATGTGGTCTGCTTCCTGTATATAAGGAGAAGCCTTGGGAGCGGTCTCTAGCATATGGCACATTTGGACCTTGCATGTAGCTGGGTCATTGTTCAGCAGCCTGCTATGCTCTGCTGACCTTGGAACTTACAATGAACTTGAATTAATGGTCTGCCATGTGGTTTGGTAACATCAGGACAGTGCCTTTTTACTTGTCAACCTTGGGCTTCTGAGCCTCAGCAGCCAGCAGCTGTCTGAGTGAAGAATGCCTCTAGCTCCAGTGGGCCAGGAGCAGGAGGCAGAGCTGGACCCCAAGGTAGAGGAGCTTTCACCTGGCCCCTAAAACCTGACACTTTGAACTTGAACTTAAAGCCTCCAAATTATAAAAATAAACTCCTGTTTTTTAAGGCCATCCCATTTGTTATATATTCTTGTCGGTGCACTAAGTAACCAGAACAGTAGCCTATCTGGGATATCTTCTCCCTCAAAGACATGTGGTCTCATGAAACCTTAGAATGGAGGAGATCTGAATGGTATCTTATGCAGCATCCCATTTTTAGAAATGAGGACATCAAGGTGGAGGTGGAGTAAGAGAAGAAGGAGTCCTATTAATGACGGAGCAAGACGATTAAGGAGTCCTATCACCAGTCACTCCTATACTTCCCATTCTTTCAGGGGATATTTTGTTCTGCAGATGATCTTCTTCTCCATGAACGGATATTTCTTCTCCTTCCCAATTAGGTTGCCAAGCCACTATTGTTAAGACTGGGTCATTTACCTATACTTGAGTGTTATTACCAGCATGTTTTCAGTTGTCAAGTACCAATCACAGACACATGCACATTAAACACAACACAAAAATAGCTTGTTTTCAATAAGCAGTTTGAAAGAAATATTCTACGTATGATGAGACTGTCTACATTGTTAAATAATAATCCATGAATTTCATTAAATACCCATTGCAATTTAAAGAACTTGTCTGTTCTACTCACCATTTGAACTTCAACCCCTGAATGGTAAAAAAAGATAGTCAGCCTTCAATAAATAGTAAATACATACATAAATTAATGTGGCTACATGGATTAGAAAGAAAAGAGTTTCAGAGTAAGGATTTGATGAATGCTTGAAAGAATATAAGAATGGCTTGAAGAATCCCGACCTGCAGAGCTCCACATACAAATACAAGTTGAGCTTGCAGAAAGTCAGCTTGCCAATGGAAGAAGCAGGGCTGAAATCTAGGCCATGTTGTTCTTGCCAAGGGGTGCCCTCTGGTGTTTATCTAGAAAGGGCACCTCTTTCTAGTTATTCACTCATAGGAGGAGAAGAGACTTTTTTACATTTACATAATGATATGATATATTCTGCCCATGTCCCGGCCCATGAACAGGCTTAAAGAATAAAAAGTATCTGTCAAGTCAGGTTGGTTTAAAAGTTCCACTTGAAAATTGGAAGGCACTTCTAGAGCCATAAATCACTTTGAGTTCTTTTAAAGTTAATTGAAAATTTTGAGGAAAAAAAAATAAAAGAACAAAAGGTATGTGATATGTGTGTGTGTGTGTGTGTGTGTGTGTTTATTAAGCCACCTAGGATGGATCTATCAATCTCTGCAGTGTAGTAAATTACACAGTGTGGCTTTTCTAGCCATAAGTCTTTGCAAACTCCGTGGTGGAATTTGCCATGAGCAACTGAGTAGCTCCCGATTGTTAACGTTATCCACCTGGGGTATTTTTGTTGAGAGTGCACGAAGCAATCTTCTGGGAGTTTCACTCTCTCTCAGGTGTGTAAAATTCTGATGTTGGTAGTGGTTAGTTTGGCCACTTTGCCAGGCTCAAAAGGAGCCCTCTTAGATGCAGAAGGAATCTCTCACTGCTGGCTGAGAGATGAAAGAGACACACATTGCTGAGAGAGACACAAGAGACAGGAACTGCTGAGAGAGACCTCAAGAGACACACACTGCTGATGGAGACACTGTGAAACTCATGCTGTTGAGAGAGACTGGGAGAGACCATCAGCTGAGAGATGGCAGACTGAGAGAGACTGAGCATGTTCCTGAACTTGAATTGTAGCCTGTTGCTTCCCTAATAAACCCCATAATCTGTGAATTCTGTGTGGCCACTGCAGTGAATTATTGAACCCAGCAGAAAAGTGGTGAGTGCTGCAAGAGGAACGGTTGGTGTCAGGGTTAATGAAAGAACTGGAGGGAGGCAGCATGTCTGGTCTCAGACGAATAGGCCTTGGGCTACTGATAGTTATTCTGTCTCCCTCTTGTGAGGTTAGAGAAGGTCAGAAGATGCAGCCTCCTTGCCCCACTGGCAATCTCTCTATCTTTATATCTATATATTTAAAAGATTGAAAAAAAAAAATTAGATGGCTGATCAAAAAAGGAAATATAATATATGATACTACATAAATGGAAGCACAGTAGACAGAACTAATCAGTTACAAATATTTAGGGCTGAGATTAAGCACTATGGTTGAATAGAAATAAATTACAGAAGGCACAATGAAAAATGGCTAGTAGAAGTAAGAATAAGGTTAATACAGTCATGCATTAAAGGTCAAAATGTTAAATATATTTGTTAATGATTCTAAAGTCCAAAACTTTAAGCAGAAATACTGATAAAGTGCTCACATTAGGCCACTTATCTTCTGTAATCTTTTCACAATGAACAGTCTAATTTAAAAGGGAAAGAATACATTCTTCACAAAGGAAATACTCTGGAACCAGAAAGTACCTACTTAGCCACAGATCACTGTCAAATAGGATATGCCAACTCAGCTGTAACTAGAAGAAAAGTAGTGAATAACTAAATGCTCCCTTTCCCACACACTGCCTACTTCCTTAAGGCAAAGCAGTAATTATTCATGATCAGCCTTTTTCTAGGCCTGTTACAAAGTCCTAGAAAAGACATCACATGATTCCATGCCTTAGTGACCTTATAATTTGATAGGAGAAATTAGATCTGCACATATGGACTATTGTAAAATAGGCATACAATTAGGCATTCGTGTGCTTAGTACCTATTGTACATGATGTAGATATTTTGGGCCAAATTGGAAGCAGGATGGCAGCTCTGTATAGTTAAAGCTGATGGTCCATACAGGCAGTCCTGCATTATTACCTATAACCTCCATACATAGTTGCTGATGGCTCCCTGATCATTGTGTCAAGTTGAGTCTCTCTAAAGAGCTTAAACTGCCAGAGGTATGAATATTGTCTAAAACACCATAACTACTATTCATTCAGACAGCAGCAAGGGATTCTGGAAAAGCTTGGAATAACCTGATGTGATAGTTGGAGCTGTCTGTCAACTTGGCTGGACCCCAGTTCTGTGTGTTTGTTCCCATGATGGGATCAGATGACTGTGTTCTGAGTGTCCAATCTGCCCAAAGGGAGTTTCCCTAGGGGTGTGGCCTGCTTCCAGAATATCCAGGGACATCCTGGGAAGAGAGACATTCTTCTGTGGATCGGGACTGTGGTGTGCTACCTACAACTTTCCGTGAGTGAGCATCCCACCGTTTGGCCTGGAGATCTTGGATTCATCTTTCATTGGAGTCAACAGCCAGTGTACTGCCTGCCAGCCTTGAGCTTCTCAGCCACCTGCAGTTGCGGAAGCTAAGGCTGCCTCCAGCCTGAGGTTTCCTTTAGGGACTTTGGACTTGCCGGCTTCTATACGTTTGTGAGCCATTTTCCTAAGATATATTTCTCTCTCTCTTTATATATATATAAGCTTTGCTGGTTTTTGTTTCTCTAGAGAACCCAGTCTAACACACCTGGCTATCATTGTGAAGTTAGTTGCAGTATCCTCTCTTTTTTATTTTAGTGATGTGTTTTTTTCAAGTCATGCAGGACCCTCTCTTTGCCTTTTGGCCAATTATACATACTTTGGTAGTACACATATTTGGTCTTTTTTATACTTTGAAATTAATAATCTCTCTCCAACACATTGAATTTTCATTCTAACCATATAAATCCCTTTACTATTAAAAGTACAAAGCTACATTTTGTAGCCTAATACCAGAAGATATCGGAGGAAAAAATATTCTTATAAAAAAAGTACTTAAAAATGTACAGAAACTCAAACAATAATCTTTTTTTTTAAATTGTGATTTGGGTGAAAGTTTACAGGCTAAATTCACTTTCCATACAACAGTTCACTTACACTTTGTCTCATGACATTGACTACAATTTCCCACTATGCAACAGCTCCCCTCCCACTTCCTCTCTATAGTTACCTCTTCATGTGTCCCTCCCTCCCATGTACTCCTTACCCATGAGCTATCTCCCTGTGCATACACAGCCCTTCAATTCTCCCATGATTAATCTCTCCAAAGAGTGTATCTACCTATTGTAAATGTTCACCTCATATGCCTGTCTTTTGTTTGGCCGGAAGCCACAGGAGTGGGTTCAACTCCAGACCTGAAGGGCAACAGAGCCCAAAATCTCAGTGGCTCCATCAGGCTCTATTAGACCAGGAAACCTGGTCCACCTCCCCCTCCCACCCCCTTTTTTTTAATGATTTTGAGTTTTGTTCCACATTATTCTCCCACTCTATCCAGTATCTCCTACATAGATCCCCCTCTGAGTGGTTGACAGTGGTAGCTGGGCACCATCTAGCTCTTCTGGTCTCATAGTCATATAGGCTGAGGAGTATATGGGGTACCAGTCACTTGGACTAATTGTTTCCATAAATCTTTGGGTTTCTTCATTCTTCTTTGCTCTGCACATGGAGAGACCCATCATTGCATCTAGACAGACACTTGCAAGCTTTTAAGATCCCAGTAGCTACTTGCCAAAGTAGGATGTGGAACAATGTTTTTGTGTAGTACGTTATGCCAGTTGAGCTTGATGTCCCCTGCGACTATGGTCCCAAGCCCTTAGGTCCAACTACTCACTCCCTCTGGATAGCTGGTTGTGGCCAAGAAGTGACTACAACCTTGTCCCTTGTCATCTCTACTATATACCTGGGAATTCTTACAGAACATACCAATACTCTTGTAGAAACATTGTCTGCCAATCCTATATATGGTCTTGGGCACACTTCGCCTTGCATAGACATACTTAATAGTTCAGCCTGTCCACCTATCTATTCACCCATATATCCATGTTTGCCTTCACTGACAATGCAGTACTGTATGTGCAAAAGGGTTCATCTTTGTTATCTGTACCTCCCACGTTGTCTTCCTCTTCCCCAATGCCACCATGTTGATCACTTACATTTGGTACACTGCCCTTCTCTTCATCCAAGTCAGTACTTGTCTCTACCTATCTAACAGTGTTCCCTCCCTTCCCTCCCACCCCTGATAATCAACAAAGAAAGTTTCCTTCCATATATAAATATTTCCTTCACTTTTTACAATAATGGACTAATACATTATTTGTCCTTCTGTGATTGACTTGTTTCACTCAGCATCATGTCTTCCAACTTATGTGGTGTTTGCAGATTCTACGTTATTCTTTAAGGTTGCATACTATTCTATTGTGTGTATGTACCATAGTTTGGTTATCCATTTTTCTATTGAAGGGCACCTAGGTTTTTCCCATCTTTTGGCTGTTGTAAACAGTACTGCTATGAACATGGGTGTGCATATATCTGTTCTTGTAGCAATGGGATTGCTGGATCAAATGATATTTCTAATTCCAACTTTTTAAGAATGGCCATACTGCTTTCCACAGTTGTTGTATCATTTTACAGCCCAACCAGCAGTGTATGAGAGTCCCAATCTCTCTACATCCTCACCAGCATTTGTATTTTCTGCCTTGTTGAACTTTTCTACTAGTGCTGGGGCAAGATGGTACTCATTGTTGTTATGATTTATATCTCTCTAATGGCTAATGATCATGAGCATTTTTTCATATGTTTGTTGGCTGCCTGAATATCCTCGTGGGTGAAGTGTCTATTCATGTCTTCTGCCCATTTTTTAACAGGATTATTTGTCTTTTCGTTGTTGAGGTGTTGAGTTTTCTATAAAGTCTAGAGATAAGTTCCTTGCCAGATGTGTCATTGCCAATTTTTTTTTTTTTTTTTTTTTCCCAATCTGTGGGTTCTCTTGACTCTTTTGGATAAGTCTTTGGAAGCACATAAAAATTTAATTTTTAGAAGGTCCCACTCATCTAGTTTCTCTACTGCTGTTTGTGCATTTTGGGTTATTCTTGATAGTTTATTTATGCCATTTTTAGGGCCCCTAAATTTACTCCTAGTTTTTTTCTTGAGGAACTTTATAGTTTTAGGTTACGTATTTAGGTCTTTGATCCATTCAAACAATAATCATTTGACGATACTTCTTTTTCTAATATGTGCATGGTATTGTAAATTTAATCCATAAGTGCTTTAAAAGGATACATATAATAATCTACTTTATTGCCCCCACACCTAAAATACAAGAATGACCCAACTTTGTGATACCTGTGTATGTAGCTAGTTGCATGAATAGATTGAGTGAGGAAACTCAAATCCTATTTCAGGAAGTGCCAAAAAATATATATGTAAATTCCAGAGATATTAATAATGAAACACTCAAGAAAGAAATAAAGAAACTAGCCCTCATAATTAATAAATATCATGGAATGAAAATAGCAACCAAAACATCTTTAGAACTGAAAAACTAGGAGGATTCCTTTTTAAGTTAGAAACAAGTCAAGAATATGAGTTAACATGCTTTGAACTAATACTGTGCTAGATTTCTTAGCCAATGCAATAACATAAGAAAAAAAATAGAAATATTAAATGTGGAAAGATAAATATATCAGTAGATATATTATTCTTTATATATTTAAGAGCAGCAGGAAGAAGCCAGGGCTGATGGCCAGACCCAGGAAAGTGGTGGGAGAGGCTCCACCTAAGGCAGGAAGCAGCAAGAAGATGCCAGGGCCAATGGCTGGATCCAGGTAAGGAGAGGGAGAACCCCCACCAAGGCAGGAAGCAGGAAGAAGCCAGGGCTGATGACCAGAACATTAACGGGAAGACCAGGAAGTGGGCAGAGAGGTGTGGAACAGGTAAGGGAGATGAATTTGTCTGTCAGTTTGTTGTGGTGGCTTGGGTGTTGTTGTGAGACTGGAAGTGGTATCACTGGTGTTTAAAAGTCAGCAGGGTTGCCCATGGTGGACAGGTTTCAGTGGAGCTTCCAGATTAGGGGAGGGACCCAGGTCCCAGCCCCAACAGCCAGGAAAGCAGGGGAAAGAGAAGCCAGAGGGAACGACAGTGGAGCTTCCAGATTGAGACAGGCTCAGAAGAAGGAAGAGGCCATCTACTTCTCAAAGAATTGGCCAAGGAAAACCTCATGAATAGCAAAGAAACACTGTCTAATACATTACTGGACAACTTTATGAATAACCCTGAAATATTGTCCGATACAGTGCCAGAAGATGAACCCCTGAGGTCAGAAGACACTCAAAATACAACTGGGAAAGAGTTGCCTCATCAGAGTAGAACTGATAAAGTAACTCTTTCAGGACCTCCATTTGCCGATGTGGCATGACCAAAAATGAGGAGAAACAGCTACAAACATCCATTAATAACTGGAAAATAGAATGTATGAAATATGAATCTAGGAAAATTGGAAGTTGTCAAAAATGAAATGAAATGCATAAAGATCCATATCCTAGGAATTAGTGACCTGAAGTGGACTGGTTTTGGCCATTTTGAATCAGACAACCATATAATCTTCTATATTAGGAATGACAAATTGAAGAAGAATGGAGTGGCATTCATCACCACAAGGAATGCTTCAAGATCTATTCTGAAGAACAATGCTGTCAGTGATAGGAAAATATCCATACTCTTACAAGGAAAACTAGTTAATACTACTATCACTCAAATTTACGCACCAACCACCAAAGCCAAAGATGAGGAAATTGAATATTTTTACCAATTTCTGCAGTCTGAAATTGACCAAACTTGCAATCAAGATATGCTGATTATCACAGTGATTGGAACGCAAAAGTTGGAAACAAAGAAGAATCACTGACAGTTGGAAAATTTGGCCTTGGTGACAGAAATAATGCTAGATATGTCATGATAGAATTTGGCAAGAAATGACTTATTTATTGCAAATAACTTTTTTCAACAACACAAACAGTGGCTATACACATGGACTTCACCCAATGGAATTCACAGGAATCAGATTGACTATACCTGTGGCAAGAGACAATGGAAAAACTCCATGCTGTCAGCCAAAACAATGCCAGGAGCTGATTGTGGAACAGAGCATCCACTGCTAATATGCAAGTTAAAGTTGAAGCTGAAGACAATTAAAACAAATCCATGAGAGTTAATATATGACCTTGAATATATCCCTTCTGAATGTAGACACCATCTAAAGAATAGATTCGATGCATTGAACACCAATGGCCAAAAAACACAGGAATCATGGGATGACATCAAGAACATCATCCATGAAGAAAGCAAAATATCGTTAAAAAGACAGGAAAGGAAGAAAACACCAAAACTGATATCAGAAGAGACTCTGAAACTTGCCCTTTAATGGAAAGTAGCTAAAGCAAATGGAAGAAATGACAAGGTAAAAGATCTGAACAGAAGATTTCAAAGAGCAGCTCAAGAAGATAAAGTTAATTATTATAATGAAATGTGCAAGACATGGAGTTAAAAAACCAAAAGGGAAGAACATGCTCAGCATTTCTCAAGTTGAAAGAACTGAAGAAAAAAATTAAGCCTCAAATTGCAATACTGAAAGATTCTATGGGCAAAATATTGAATGATGCAGGAAGCATCAAAAGAAGATGGAAAGACTGTCAACCACTCGGAGTGGGATCTCTGTAAGAAATCTTCCATAGAGAGGGAGGACAGTGTGGAACAAAACTCAAAATCATTTGGAAAACAAAAAAAAGGGACCAGGTTTGCTGGTCTAATAGAGCTTGGTGGAACCACTGAGCTTATGGCCCTAGCTACTATTCAGATCTGGAATTGAACCCACACCTGTGGCTTCCAGACAAACAAAAAACAGGCATATGAGTTGAAAATTTACTTGAGGTAGATACACTCCTTGGAGAGAACAATCATGGAAGAAAGAAGGGCTATTTATGCACAGGGAGACAGGTCAGAGGGCAGGAGTGCAAGGAGGGATGGACACAGGGAAGAAGTAAGTATCAGGAGAAGGGGGAGGGGAGCTGTTGCATTGGGGTAAATTGTAGTCAATGTCATGAGACAAAGTGTGTGTGAACTTCTGTATGGAAGTGAATTTGCTCTGTGATCTTTCACCCAAATCACAATACAAAATAAAAGAAAATAAAAGAAGAAGATGGAAGGAATACACAGAGTCACTGTATCAAATAGAGTTGATTGAAGTTAATCCATTCAGGAAGTGGCATATGATCAAGAACCAATGGTATTGAAAGAAGTTGAAGCTGCACTGAACGAAGTGGCAAAAAACAATGCTCCATGAACTGACGGGATACCCACTGAGATATTTCAACAAACAGATGTTGTGCTGGAGGCACTCACTTGGTTATGCCAGGAGATCTGGAAGACAGCTACCTGGCCACCTGACTAGAAGAGACCCATATTTGTACCTATTCCAAAGAAAGGTAATCTCACAGAATGTGGAAATTATCAAACAATATCATTAATATCACATGCAAGTAAAATCTTACTGAAGATAATTCAAAAATGGTTGCAGCATTATATTGACAGAGCAATTCCAGAAATGCAAGCTGGATTCAGAAGAGGATGTGGAACAGGGGATATCATTGCTGATGTCAGATGGATCTTGGCTCACAGCAAAGAATACCAGAAAGATGTTTACTTGTGTTTTATTGACTATGCAAAAGCATACAATTGTGTGGATCATAACAAAGTATGAATAACATCGAGAAGAATGGGAATTCCAGAACACTTAATTGTGCTCATGGGGAACCTGTACATAGACCAGGAGGCTGTCATTCGAACAGAATAAAGGGACCCTGCATGGTTTAAAATCAAGAAGGGAACGTGTTAGGGTTGTATCCTTTTACCATACTTATTCAATCTCTATACTGAGCAAATAATCTGAGAAGCTGGACTATATGAAGAAATACACAGCATCAGGATTGGAAGAAGAATCATTAACAATCTGCGATATGCTGATGACACAACTTTGCTTACTGAGAGTGAGGATGACTTGAAACACTGATGAAGACTGAAGAATACAATCTGCAGTACGGATTATACCTCAATATAAAGAAAACAAAAATCCTCACAATCAGACCAATAAGCAGCATCATGACAAATGGAGAAAAGATTGAAGTTGTCAAAGACTTTATATTACTTGTTTCTACAATCAACGCCAATGGAACCAAAGACAAGATATCAGATGATATATGTTGTTGTGGTTGTTATGTGACATCGAGTTGGCCTGACTCAGAGATGCCCCCTCCTTGGGTTTCCGAGGCAGTGTCACTACAGAAGTAGATTGCCCAAACTTCCTTCTGAGGAGTGGCTGGTGGATTTGAATTGCCAGCCTTCTGGTTAGCAGTCAAGTGCCTTAGGCACTATGCTACCAGATCTCCCCAGATGATATATTGTTGTTGTTGTTGTTGTTATGTGCCGTCGAGTCAGCCCCGACTCATAGCGACCCCTCCTTGGGTTTCTAAGGCAGTATCACTATGGAAGTAGGATATATAGCACTGGGCAAATCAGCTGCAAAAGAGAGCTTTCAAATAATGAAGAACAAAGGTTTCTCCTGAGGACTAAGGTGCACCTGACACAAGTAATGGTATTTTAAATCACCTCATATGCATGTGAGAGCTGCACAATGAATAAGGAAGACCAATGAAGAGTCGATGCTTTTGAGCTTTGGTGCTCTTGAAGAATGCTGAGAGTTCTATGGACTGCTAAAAAAGAACGAACAAATGTGTCCTGCCATAAATGCAGCCAGAATGCTCCTTGGAAGCGAGAATGGCCAGAGTTCATCTCACCTACTTTGGTCATGCTGTAAGAAGAGACCATTCCCTGGAGAAAAATATCATGCTTGGTAAAGTGGAAGGTCAATGAAAGAGGGGAAGGCCCTCAACGAGATGGATTGACACATTGGCTATAACGATGGGCTCAGCTACATCAGGGGTCATGGAGCTGGCACAAGACCAGGCAGTGTTTCGTTCTGTTGTACATAGGGTCGTCAAGAGTCAGAGATGACTCAAAGACACCTAAGAACAACAGATGATTATAATTTAGAAACTTTAAAAAAAAGGTTTCAGGTAGTGTCTTTAATTTCTCAAGAGTTCACTCCTAGGTTGGTCTCTTCGTTTTCAATTATCCATGACATTTTGTGAGGATTTGTTCTCTGGTTAAAGGATATTGTTGAAATACTTTTTAACAGAGTATGGAGTCAAATGGTAAATTTATTAATATTTAGGAAGTTTCAAGTAACAGTTAAAACATAGCCATATCTGTATTTATATCTTTATTAATAGTAAAACCTGAGTTCACTTGTGTACACTTCCTAAGCACACTCTTAACGGACAAGAGTGATACCAAAGTACACTGAGCATAAGCTGGAGGCTGCAACAATGAACACCAAGAATGGAGGAGTGGCCTGACCCACGGGAGGAATACTTTATTAATATTTGCAGACACATAATATAACTAACTTATTGTTTCTTGCTTTTTATTTTGAAATAATTATATATTCACAGGAACCTGCAAAAGAAAAATGTACATGAAGAACCAACCCATGGTACACCTTTCACCCAATTTTCCCCAATGGTAATAAATTTCAGAACTAGAGTACAGTATTAAAACCAGGAAATTGTCATTGGTACAACTGACAGAGCTTGTTCAGACTTTATCAGTTTTACATGCATATATTTGTGTGTGAGTATGTGTGTGCGTGTATAGCTCCATGCAATTTTATCATATGTGTATTCATAAAGCTACTGCTACAATCAAGATAAAGAACTGTTTCATCACTACAAGACACTCTTTGCCACTTTTTGTAGCCATGCTCATCTCTCCTTATCACTAAGGCCTACTAACCACTAATCTATTCTTTTTATGATGAATTTTTTAATCATTGTTTATAAATTCTGTACAGACAGCATATCTCTTCTTGCCTGCCCCAAGAACCAACTATCTCATCTCACTTGACCAAATCGCAACTCCCTTCCTTGACTAGTAATTATCTGTACCATCTGGTCATAGTCAGGGGCTAACTCTCAGACTCATCTCCAGTCTCTTTCCCACTGTCTCACACTCCTCCATATGAGAATTTTGCTGCTTCAGGACACATTCCAAACACTGCTGCTGTAGGACTTTGTACTGGGGCAGGGGGGATCTCTGCCTGAGACATTCTTTTGCTAGACAGCTATAACCTCACTTCCTTATTTTGAGTCTCCCCTCAAGTTATCACCTCCTGAAAGAATTTTGCAGACTTTGTCATTAAGAATGGTACACATAATTAGCCACTCACTCATTATTATCTCTTTTCTCTGTTGTTAGGTGCTGTGAAGCTAGACCTGAACTCATGGTGATTCAATGCACAGTGTAACAAAACTCTGCCTGTACATTCACCAATCCTATGATCCAATCCAAATTGGACCATTGTGATCTATAGGGTTCTCATTACTTCACTTTATTTTTCTTCATAACACCTATCACACAGTGATAGGTAGAGTTCTGGTTACCTAGTGTTGCGCTGACAAGAATATACCATAAATGGGATGACTGAATACACAGTTTATTCTCTTACAGTTTGGAGGCACTATCGTATGAGTTCAAAGTGCCAAGCTCTAGGGACTAGGTTAAAGCCCCTCAAACTTGAGTTTCTGCTCTGCCTCCTGTTCTCAGCCCATTGGAGCTAGAGGTTTTCTTTTCACTCAGACAGCTACTGGCTACTGAGACTGACAAGCCCAAGGTGGACAAGTAAAAAGGCACAGTCCTGATGTTATCAAACCACATGGTAGGCCATTAGTTCAATCCATTGAAAGTCCCAAGGTCAGCAGAGCATACCAGGCTGCTGAAAAATGACATGGCTACATGCAGGGTTCAAGCGTGCCATAAGCTAGAGACCAATCCCCAAGGCTTCTCCTTATATACAGGAAATAAACCTCATCCCTAAGGCAGCAGCTACTCAGCTGCTCACAGTAGATTCCATCAGGGAGTTGATTACCAGTCTCATCATGGGGAATACTACATTCAGCTGCCCAGCCACTCAACAAGGCCCAACTAAGTTGACATACAACTTTAACTACCATAGGTAGTTTTTGTTAAACTATCCATGATCTCTCTTTCCATCAGAATGTAAACACTACAAGAATGATTTGTCTGCTTTGGTTTACTGCTACATTCCAAGTGTCTGAAACAGTCACTAGCATATAGTGCATGCTCAATAAATATTTTTAGATAAATGAATTCTCACTAATGATCATTTAAATAAATTTTAAATACTGATACTCCAGTTCTGCTTCATTTAATTGGCAAAAATTAGAAACAATGAAAATATTATTGGTAAGAATATGAAAAAACTTGCATGTTGGGACATTGTTAATGGAATTTAAATGATACACTATTTTTGGAAAAAAGTTTTGGAAGTATCTACAGAAATGTGAAATGTACAAATTCACTTCTAGCAGTCATACTAAAATATTCACATTTCAACGATGGTGTGCATAGCTAGATAGTTTCAAAAACATTATTTGTTCTGAGGGAAAAGAAAAATCCTAAATGCCTCTCTAAAGGGAATCAATTAACTTAACTAACAATATTCATACCCTAGGAATTTTGCAATTGTTATGAAGAGTATGTATATATGCACTACTATGGAAAAATCAAGTGACAAAAGGCAAGTTGCAGAAAAACATGCCAACTCTGATTTCACTTGGTAATAAGGAGAAAGTCCTAAATGTACAAGTACATGTACATGTGTGTTGCATAAGCACAGAGTTAGACCAGGGAGGATTTATGCCACTTCCTTTACAATTAATTACCCGCAATATTTTTGGACTACGCTTGATGGAAAATTTTTAAACTCTTTTACACTACATATTGCCCATATATGTTTGGGTTTTTTGCACTATTTACATTTTTATTGTTGTAAAAGTATAGATAACACAACAATTACCATTTCAACACGTGTCATACATATAATTCAGTGAGACCAATTACATAAATCACATTGTGCAACCATCACCAATATCTATTGTCTCTACATACTTTTTTTATAATAGTAGTTCTTTCACAAACAAAACTCAATTAGAAAAAAATAAAATTTAAAAAGAATGTAGTCTCATTAAATTAATTTAGATTAAGTATTTTTGACATAATATATTATAAAATATCTGGTATAATGGCTATGACACAGTGTGAAAGCACTTTGGATACTATGATTTCAAGATAACTCCTCTCAAACCAAAGGAATAAATTACTAATGGCTGTTTTTCAGCACGAATATTTCTATGGAGGGCTTCCTAGAGCATCTCACTTACATCAGTTATAAGGTAGTCTGGAAGAAACTCTACTCTATTTTACTTCATCACCCAAAATCATGACCCATTGGCCAAGCAACAAACTTAAGGGTTAAAATGTAAAGTTTAGGATAAATTGCAAAAACGCAATACAACCACTCCATGGCATTGGTCCCGACTCAAAGCAACTCATCCTTGGGTTTCCAAGGTGGTATCCCTACAGAAATAGATTGCCAAACCTTTCTTCCAAGGAGTGGCTGGCATGTTTGAACCACCAGCCTTCTGGTTAGCAATCAAAATGCCTTAGGCACTATGCCACCAGAGCTCCCTAGGATAAATTATACGAATTCGAATGACTACAAGTATGTAAAAAGGTGATCTTCTTTTTCCTCCTCTAAAGCTTCTCAATTTCAGGTGTCTACTTTGATTGGGCAGTTCCTTGTTTGCCTCATAGTCCCATTCCATCAGGGCTAGTGAGTGGATTCACATCTACATCAGATCAGCTGATCTCCATCAGGAAATATGTTAACTCGAGATTCAGAATGGAAATTTCTCTCATGACTTACTCAGTTTTTTCAGAGATAAAAATTATCAGCTGAAGAATTTATCAGATGTTCTACTAGGAGTGTGGGGATGACTAAGGGCAATTTAGTTAACATTACTTGAAAATAATTCAATGTACACACCCTATTGACCCTCAATCAACAGAACATGTACATACAGCAGGGATAGCATATCAACACAACAGTTAACAGTCAATGAATAATTATAGGTGTACTTCAAGCTGAAAATGCAAGGAAAGAAAGAAAAAAGACCAATATCACAAACCTGCAAAATAGAATAAAAGGAGGATAGAATGTTCTACAACAGTGGACAATATACTCAGTAGTACACAGGAAAAGATATTTAGGAAAAGCGGGGAGGGGAAGGAAGCTAGACATATATGAAAAGGAAGTAAATTGTTGTTGTCATTAGTTGCCATCAAGTCAGCTCAGACTCATTAGTGACCCTGTGTACAATAGGATGAAATACTTGCTGGTCCTGTAACATCCTTATAATCCTTCCTGTTCTTGAGCCCATCATTGAAGCTCCTGTGTCAATGCACCTGATTGAAGGTCTTCCCCTTTTTTATTGACCCTCTACTTTACCAAGCATGATATACCCCTCCAGGGTAATTAGTCCCTTCTGACAACATGGAGAACGTACATGAAACAACTGGCCATTCTTGCTCCTAAGGAGCATTCCAATTGTACTGCTTCCAAGACAGATGTCTATAGAATGGCACATAATAATCTTCAAAAGAAAGCAAGCGACTTGGTATTTAAAAGGAGGTAAGAAAATAACGTGTAGTTCAAACTGGTAAAACTTCCAGAATACATTGGTTTCACATGTTTTCTCAGTAAATGCTATAGTTATGCTCACTTGCTTAGAAATCAGTAAATTTAAAGCCATAGTGATTAGCACAGGGGAGGCACTAAAAAGGATGGAAGAATAACCCAGAAATAGATATTTGAAAAAGGGCTGAAATACATTAAATGGGGAAGAGATCATCAGTTTAACAGATGGTGCAGGAAAAACTGGATATTCATTTACAGAAAAATGAAACAATATCTGTATCTCACACCATACACAAAAACTAATTCCAGATGAATCAAAGGCTTAAATGTGAAACCTAAAACTATAAAGTTCCTCAAGGAAAAACTAGGGGCATATTTAGGGACACTAACATAGATAGACTATCAAGCATAACTCAAAATGCACAAACAGCAGAAGAGAAACTAGATGAATGGGACCGTCTAAAAATTTATTTTTTGTGTGTGCTTCCAAAGACTTCTCCAAAAGAGTCAAAAGAGAACCTACAGATTGGGAAAAAAGTATTTGGCAGTGACATATCTGACAAGGGACTTATCTCTAGATTTTATAGAAAACTCCAACACCTCAACAACAAAAAGACAAATAATCCTGTTAAAAAATGGGCAGAAGACGTGAACAGACACTTCGCCATGAAAATAATCAGGCAGCCAACAAACATATGAAGGAATGTCCACGATCATTAGCCATTAGAGATGTAAATCAAAACAACAATGAGATACCATCTTGCCCCAGCACTGGTAGAAAAGTTTTCTGTTAACAAGACAGAAAGTAACAAATGCCGGTGAGGATGTGGAGAGATTGGGACTCTCATACACTGCTGGTTGGACTATAAAATGGTACAACAACTATGGAAAGCAGTATGGCCATTCTTAAAAAGTTGGAATTAGAAATACCATTTGATCCAGCAATCCCATTGCTAGGTATTTATCCTTAAGAAGTGAGAGCCAGGACAAGAACAGACATATGCACACCCATGTTCATAGTAGTACTATTTACAACAGCCAAAAGATGGAAACAATCTAGGGGCCCTTCAACAGAAGAATGGATAACTAAACGATGGTACATAGACACAATGGAATAGTATGCAACCCTAAAGAATAATGTAGACTTGGCAAAATACTGCATAACATGGATGATCTTGGAGGACATGATGCTGAGTGAAATATGTCAATCACAGAAGGACAAATATTATATTAGTCTGTTATTGTAAAAAGTCAAGGAAAGGTTTGTCTATGGAAGGAAATGTTCTTTGTTGGTTACCAGGGGTGAGAGGGTAGGGTAGGGTAAGGTAGGGAACACTGTTAGCTAGGTAGAGACAAGTACTAATTTGGGTGAAGAGAAGGGCAATATACCAAATGTGAGTCATCAGCATGGCAGCATTGAGGAAAAGGAAGATATAGAGAGGTCTGTGGGAGGTGCAGACAGCAAAGATTAACCCTTTTGCACCTGTAGTACTGCATTGTCAGTGAAAGCAAACATTTATATACAGGTGGATAGATGGGTGGACAGGTTGAACTATTAGGTATATCCATGTAGGTGGGACTATGCCCAAGACCATGTATGGGGATGGCAGACAATGTTTCTACAAGTGTATTTGTATGTTCTATAGGAATTCCCAGGTATATAGTACAGCTGACAAGGGAAAAGGTTGTAATCACTTCTTGACCATAGACAGCTACCCAGAGGGAGCAAGTATTTGGACCTGTGGACTCAGGGCCATAGCTGCAGGGGACATCAAGCTCAATTGGCATAACATACTACACAAAAATATTGTTCCACATCTTACTTTGGTGAGTAGCGACTGGGAACTTAAAAGTTTGCAAGCGGCCATCTAGATGCAACGATGGGTCTCTCCTCATCTACAGCAAAGAAAAATGAAGAAAACCAAAGACACATGGAAACAATTAATCCATGATCCTCAGCCTATATGACTGAGATCAGAAGAGCTACATGGTGCCTGGCTACCACTGTCAACTACTCAGAGGGGCATATATGTAGGAGATCCTGGATAGAGTGGGAGAACAATTTGGAACAAAACTCAAAATCATTAAAAAAAAAAGGACCAAGTTTGCTGGTCTGATAGAGCCTGATGGAACCACTGACTATGGTCCCTAGTTGCCCTTCAGGTCTGGAATTAAACCCACTCTTGTGGCTTCCAGCCAAACAAAAGACGGACATATGAGGTGAACATTTATAATAGGTACATACACTCCTTGGAGGGCTGTGTATGCACAGGGAGACAGTTTGGGAGGCAGGAGTGCATGGGAGGGAAGGACACAGGGAAGAGGTAACTATGGGGAGGAAATGGGAGGAGAGTGGTTGCATTGTGGTAAATCGTAGTCAATGTCATGAAAGTAAGTGTATGTGAACTGTTGTATGGAAAGTGAATTTGCTCTGTAAACTTTCACACTAATCACAATAAAATTTTTTTAAAAAAAGGATGGAAGAAGACAATTGATTTTGGTAGATTATGATAAGACTATGTAATTGGCTTAAGAACATGGGTAACATGGTACTATTCTACACAGAAAATCCATCACAACCACCCATCAAGCAGTAAAAGACTCAAACCTGTATAAAGAAGATATACAGAGACCAATGCACACATGAAAAAGATACTCAATATTATTAGACAACAGGAAAATACAAATTAAAACAACAACGCAATACCACCACACACCCACTAAAACATTAAAAAAAAAAAAAAAACCTTGTTGTCATAGTCAATTCCTACTAGAAGGGACCCCATGTATTAGAGTGTAGAATTGAGTTCCATAGGGTTTTCTTGTCTGTAATCTTCACAGAAGGAGATCAGAGGATCTTTCTTTCATGGTGCCGCTAGGTGGATTTGAATCACCAACTTCTCTGTTAGTGGCTAAAAGTAAGATACACACACGAAAATAGTCAGAAGTGAAAAGACTGACAATGCCATATATTGGCAAGGATAGAAAGCATCCAAAATCTCATATATTGCTGTCAGGCATGTGAAATGGGACTGTTTGTTGGAGAAAAAAAAATGTTGGAGGTTTCGTTTAAACTATACCTACCCTATGACCTAGAAATTCATTCCTAGGTATTTATCTAAGATAAGTGGTAGCATGGTCCACAAAAAGCCTTGTAAAAGCATATTCAGCATACAAATAATATTAAAACAAACAGAAACAACCCTCATGTCCATCAACAGGATAATGGATGAATAAATTGTGCTATATCTATGCAATGGTATATCACTCAGCTAGTGGTAGGTACCACCAGAGTCAGAATGCAATATTCTGAGGTCAGACCCTGGTCCTCTTAGGCATCCTACAATTAATTTACCATTCAGACTGTTTTTGAAGTTATTATTAATGAAATCCTTGGTTACATCTAAAAAGGATAGAAATAACTTGGCTAAGAGGGAATTAAAATCTAAAATAGGCAAAGAGATCATGTAGCTTTTTAAAATTAAACTGAGATTCCAGCTGTAGGGAAACTATAGCCTAAAACAGAAAGCAAATTTATACAATGTTTCAACTACTGTTAGGATGTGAGAGGAGGACTACAAGGCTAGCAACTTTCTTATGGTATTGTTGTTGTTGTTGTTAGGTGTTGTCCAGTCCTCTCTGACTTATAGCGACCCTATGCACAGCAAAATGAAACACCGCCTGGTCCCGTGCCAGCTCTGCAATCTCTGCTATACTTGAGCCCATTGCTGCAGCCACTGTGTCAATCCGTTTTGTTGAGGGCCTTCTCCTCCTTTGTCAACCCTCCAGCTTACCAAGCATGACATCCTTCTCAAGGGAATGGTCCCTTCTAACATGACCAAAGTAGATGAGATGAAGCCTGGTCATTCCTGCTTCCAAGGAGCATTTAGGCTACACTTCCTGCAGGACAGATTTATTAGTTCTTTTAGCAGTCCATGCTACTTTCAGCATTCTCCTCCAGCACCATATTTAGAAGCATCGATTTTTCTTTGGTCTTTTTTATTCATTGTCCAGCTCTCACATGCATATGAGGCAATTGAAAATATCATGGCTTGTGTCAGGCACCTTAGTCCTCAAGGAGATATCTTTGCTCTTCAGCACTTGAAAGAGGTCCTTTGCAGCTGACTTGCCCAGTGCTATATGTCATCTGATGTCCTGACTGCCGCCTCCATTGGTGCTGATTGTAGAAACAAGCAATGTGAAGTCTTTCACAACTTCAATCTTGTCTCCATTCATCGTGATGCTGCTTATAGGTCCAATTGTGAGAATATTTGTTTTCTTTATATTGAGATGCAATCCATACTGCAGACTGTAGTCTTCAATCTTCATCAGTAAGTGCTTAAAGTCATCCTCACTTTCAGCAAGCAAAGTTGTGTCATCAGCATATCGCAGGTTGTTAAGGAGCCTTCCTCCAATCCTGATGCCATATTCTTCTTCATATAGTCCAGCTTCTCAGATTATTTGCTCAGCATATAGATTGAATAAGTATGGTGAAAGGATACAACCCTGATGCACTCCTTTTTGATTTTAAACCACTCAGTGTTCCCTTTTTCTGTTTGAACGACAGCCTCCTGGTCGGTGTACATGTTCCTCATGAGTATAATTAAGTGCTCTGGAATTCCCATTTTTCTCAATGTTATCCACAATTTGTTATGATCCACACAATAAAATGCTTTTGCATAGTCAATAAAATACAAGTAAACATCTTTCTTGTATTCTCTCTTTGAGCCAAGATCCAGCTGACATCAGCAATGATATCCCTCATTCCACGTCCTCTTCTGAATCAGCCTGCACCTTGGGAAGTTCTCAGTATACTGCTGCAACTGTTTTTGAATTATAGTAAGATTTTGCTTGCATGCAGTATTAATTATATTGTTTGATAATTTCCACATTCTGTGGGATGACCGGTCTTTGGAATGGGCACAAATATGGATCTCTTCCAGTCAGTTGGCCAGGTAGCTGTCTTCCAAATCTCTTGGCATAACCAAGTGAGTGCTTCCAGCAGGGCATCTGTTTGTTGAAACATCTCAATGGGTATTCCATCAATTCCTGGATCCTTGTTCTTCACCAATTCCTTCAGTGTAGCTTCAACTTCTTCCTTCAATACCATTGGTTCTTGATCATATGCCACCTACTAAAATGGATGAAGATCTACCAGTTCTTTTTGGTACAGTGATGCTGTGTATTCCATCTTCTTTTGATGTTTCCTGCATCATTCAATATTTTTCCCATAGAATCTTTCAATATTGTAACTCAAGGCTTAATTTTTTTCCTCAGTTCTTTCAGCTTGAGAAATGCTGAGAGTGTTCTTCCCTTTTGGTTTTCTAACTCCAGGTCTTTGCACATTTCATATAGTAATTGGCTTTGTCTGCTTGAGCTGCTCTTTGATATCTTTGGTTCAGCTCTATCTTGTCATTTTTTCCATTTGTTTTAGCTACTCTCCTTTCAAGGGCAAGTTTCAGAGTCTCTTCTCACATCCATTTTGGTCTTCTTTTCTTGTCTTTTTAATGGCCTCCTGCTTTCTTCAGGGTTGATGTTCTTGATGCCATCCCACAATTCTTCTGGTTTCCGGTCATTGGTGTTCAATGCATGAAATATATTCTTTAGATGGTCTCTAAATTCAGGAGGGATATACTCAAGGTCATATTTTGGCTCTCGTGGACTTGTTTTAATTGTCAACTTCAAGGTGTACTTCCATATGAGCAATTGATGGTCTGTTCCAAAATCAGCTCCTGACCTTGTTTTGGCTGAAGATATTGAGCTTTTCCATTGCCTCCTGCCACAGATGTAGTCAGTCTGATTCCTGTGTACTTCATGTGATGAAGTCCAAGTGTGTAGCCACCATTTGTATTGTTAAAAAAAAGTATTTGCAATAAATAAGTCATTAGTCTTACAAAATTCTACCATGTGATCTCCAGCATTACTTCTGTCACCAAGGCCAAATTTTCCAACTACCAGTGATTCTTTTTTTCCAACCTTTGCATTCCAGTCACCAGTGATAATTAACACATCTTGATTGCACATTTGGTCAATTTCAAACTGTAGAAGTTGATAAAAATATTAAATTTTCTCATCCTTGGCTTTGGTAATTGGTGCATAAATTTGAATAATAGTCGTATTAACTGGTCTTCCTTGTAGGTGTATGGATATTATCCTATCACTAACAGCATTGCACTTCAAGATAGATCTTGAAATATCTTTTGTGATGATGAATGCCACACCATTCCTCTTCAAATTTTAATTCCCGGCATAGTAGATCATATGGTTGTCTGATTCAAAATGGCCAAAACCAGTCCATTTCAGCTTACTAATGCCTGGGATACCAATATTTATGTGTTCCATTTCAGTTTTGAAAACTTCCAAATTTTCTAGATTCATACTTCATATATTCCATGTTTCTATTATTAATAGATGTTTGCAGCTGTTTATCCTCAATTTTTGAGTCAAGCCACATCAGTAAATGGAGGTCTTGAAAACTTTACTTTATCAATATCTGCAAGGTTGGTCCTACTTTGATGATGCAGCTCTTTCCTAGTTGTATTTTGAAAGCCTTCTGACCCAAAGGGTTCATTCTTCTGCATCATATCGGATAATGTTTCCAGAATATTCATAAAGTTGTGCAGTAATGTATCAGACAGTGTTTCTCTGCTATTCATAAGGTTTTCCCTGGCCAATTCTTTGAGAAATGGATGGCCTCTTCCTTCTTCTTAGTCTGTCTCAGTCTGTAAGCTGCATTGAAACCTGTGTACCATGTGCAACCCTGCCAACACTTGAAACACTGATGGCACAGCCTCAAGCCTCACAGCACCTGTAAACCACAATAGTACAATAAACTGATAGGCACATTTGTCTCATTTAGCTGTTTGAAACCTCTCCACCCTCCCCTTACATGGATCCCTGGTGCTGCTCTGCTTTGTTGTCCCCCAGCTTCTGTTTTCTCTATTTTTCTGGCTGGTGGGGGTAGGGCCTGGGTCCCTCCCCTTATCTGGATCCCTGGCTGCTGCTTTGCTCTGTCATCCCTTCTGGCATCTATTTCCCCCACTTTCCTGGCTGGTGGGGGTGTGGCCTAGATCCCTCCCCTTACTTGAATCCCTGGGTGCTGTTCTGATCTGTCCTCCCCTCTGGGTTCTCTTTTCCTGGCTTTCCTGGCTGGTGGGGGTGGAACCGGGTTCCATCCCCTTATCTGGATGCCTGGCTGATGCTCTGTTCTGTCATCCCCTCTGGCTTCTCTATCCCCTGCTTTCCTGGTCGGTGGGGGTGGGGCCTGGGTCCCTCCCCTTACCTGGATCTTTGGCGGCTGCTCTGCTCTGTCAAATCCTCTGGTTTCTCTTTCCCCTGCTTTCCTGGCTGGTGAGGGTATATGGTATAAAAACAGAATTATTTCAAGGCTTATTCTATGTAGCCTTAGAAAGCCCTGCTTCTCAGAATGGGTATGATGCTTCCCCTAAATGTGAAAGAGAGTCCTCATCATGGCCCACTTTCCTCTGGACTGCTGCTCCAGCTGATCAAAGTACCTGCACTCTTGGACAGAGTAAACTTTTACGTAGGATTCCCTCACTCTCCACCAGTATTATTCCTCAAGGCATTGTCAAGAAGAGTCTACAGTTCCTGAACTGTAGAAGTTCATCAATTTTACTGAAAGATTAAGGATATAATTACAACACACTAAAATATAACTAAAAAAAACCTTTAACCTCTGTCAGAGTGTAGTGGCCACATCTTTCTCAGGGAATCACCCTGCCTGGGTCTTCCTCTGCTGGGCTAATTCTACTCCCATTCCAATGGGAGCTCTCCCCTCGTGGCCCTCTGCCCTGGAGCAATGATTAGGAACATGGGCTCCAGAGTCATAAATCCTAGATCAGAATCCTGGCCCTGCCATTATGAAATTAGGCCAGTTACTATCAGCTCAAAGCCTCACTTTCTTCATGTGCAAAATGGGTACATAAGTGTTGCTTAGTCATAATGTAGTGGCTTGAGTGTTGTTTTGATGTTGGAAGCTTTGTAACCAGTATGTCAAATAACAGCAGAGTCACCCATGTGGGACAGATTTTAGCAAAGCTTTCACACTAAGTCATACTAGGAAGGCTTGGTGATCTATTTCCAAAAAGTAGCCAATCAAAACCCTGGGGATCACAGGAGAATATTGCTTGATATAATGCTGGAAGATGAGTCCCCTAAGTTGAAAGGAAATTAAAATATACAGTGACCACAACAATGGACTCGAACATACCAACAATACTGAAGGTGGTACAGGACTGGGTAACATTTCTTTCAGTTGTAAGTGGGGTTGCCTGGAGTAGGAGTCAACAAGATGGCAACTAACAAGAAGTGTTATTTATTTCATAAGAACGTTGTAAGGCTCTAATGATATGATTCATCTAAAACATTATTTTGGCTCCTACATTTCCTAGAATTCAACAAATAGTTATTTGTGTTAATTCTAGATTCTGAGATATCCAAATGTCAAGATCTAACACTATGCTGTCCAATAAGATTGACAATAGCCACATGTCACTACTGAGCATTGAAATGAGGT
This sequence comes from Orycteropus afer afer, assembly GCF_000298275.1. Classification (NCBI taxonomy): domain Eukaryota; kingdom Metazoa; phylum Chordata; class Mammalia; order Tubulidentata; family Orycteropodidae; genus Orycteropus; species Orycteropus afer. The sequence continues at coordinate 1,183,472 of NW_006921929.1, forward strand.
AGTCCAATATGAGATGTGCTGTAAGCGTAAAACATATATCAAATTTCAAACACTAAGTACAATAAAAAATTAAACTATCATATTAATAATTGTATACTGATTGCATCTTGAAATGATAATATTTTGTCTCTCAGATTCACTAACATAGATAATTAAATTGATTCTACTTATATTTTTTAATTTTTTTCTTTTTACTTTTTAGTGTATATCATAAAATCATATACCTGGCTTACATTTGTGAGTGGCAGAAAATTTCTGTTGGCAGCACAGCCCATAGCATGGCCCATTGAGCAACAGTGGTAGCATCTCTTGAAAACTTATTAGAAACACAGAATCTCTACCCGACTCCAGATCTACCAAACTAGAATCTCCATTTAACCCCAGGTAATCTGCATGCTCGTTAAAATACAAGATTGTGTTGTTGTTGTGTTGTTATGTGTCATCAAGTTGGACCTGACTCGTGGTGACCCCTCCTTGAGTTTCCAAGGCAGTATCAATACGGAAGTAGATTGGCTGGTGGGTTTGAACTGCCAGTCTTCTGGTTAGCAGTCAAGTGTCTTAGGCACTACACTACCAGAGCTACTTAAAGGAAAAACTAGTTCACCTCTTACATACTCTGCACAACAGGGTAGGGAATAACTTTTTATTCTATTAGGTAGAGAACTTTAAGTTTCACTTGCCTAACCTCCTCCTTTTCATATGCTGCATGGTTAGGAAAAAAAAAAAAAAAATGTTGTTTGCTGTTGAGTAGATTCCAACTCATGATGATGCATGTGTGCAGAATAGAACTGCTCCATAAGGTTTTCAAGGCTTTCAGAAACAGATTTCAAGCCTTTCTTCCAAAGTATTTCTGGGTAGGTTAGAACTGTCAACTTTTAGTTTAGTAGTCCAGTGCTTAACCATTTGCACTACCCACTGATATTACATATAACTAGAAGAAGGTCTATTAAAATCTCACTCCATATCTATACTTAAATGAACTTTCCTCTCTTATAGTTCTTTCAAATACATTATTTTGAGCCATACTGCATAGGGAATTTTGGAGATGGCAGTGGATAAAGAAAACAAACCAATTTTGAAGCACTGTTCAAAAACTTAAAGAGGATGGATTCCACGGCCTATTTTGTATCAGCATGATACTATGCCTAGGCATAAATCAAAGGCATATTTTTAAATAGAAAGTATCTATGCAGAAGAAAATCATGCTTTATTATGAGATGATTAGAGTTCATTAAGCATCTTTTATGATGACAGAATATAAGGAAATGACCCATGATGAAAAGTTGAAAACTAGGAGTATTTGGCATAGAGAAAAACTTTGGAGCATCAGTGTGATTGTCTTTAAATTTAGAATATGTTTTATATGAAAAATAGATTAGACTAATATTATGTAGCTTCTAACAAAGAACTGAAGAACTAGAAGTTGTTGTGGTTAGGTGTTTGTGCTAGTTCTCTAGTGCTGCTATAACAGAAATACCACAAATAGATGGCTTTACCAAACAAGAATTTATTCTTTTAGTTTAGGAAGCTAAAAGTCCCAATTTAGAGTGCTGGCTTCAGGGAATGGGTGAAGGCCCCTCGACATGGGGCTTCAGCTCTGGCTCTTGTTCCATGTGCACTGGAGCTAGAGTCATCTCTTAACTAAGGCAGCTGCTGGCTGCTAAGACTGACAATCTCAAGATTGGCAGATAAAATGACACAATCTCAGGATCAGCAGGCAACAAGGCCACTAGTTCAAGTCTAGGAGTAATCTCAAGATTGGCAAACAACATGGCAGGCCAAGGGTTCAAGTCCAGGAACTGGAAATAAAGACTTGGGCAAATGTGACAAAAAGCTAGAGATCTTTCCCAAAGCTGCTCTCTATACACTGAAAACAGACTACACCCTGAAGGTAACTCCCCTTCAGCTACTTAGCTGCTTATAGCAGTTGTCAATATGGACATGATTATAATCTCATCATGGAGAATAACTACATCCAGCAGCCAAGCCACTCAAAACCATAGCCCAGCCAAGCTGACAAAGAAACACTGCCTGATCCTGTGTCATCCTCACAATTGTTGCCACCCTTGAGCCCATCATTACAGCCACTGTGTCACCCTATCTTGTTTAGGATCTTCCCCTTTTTCGTTGACCCTCTACTTTACCAAGCATGATATCCTTGTCCAGGGACTGATCCCCTCTTACAACATGACCAAAGTACAAGAGATGAAGACTGGTCATGCTTGCTTCTAAGGTGCATAGATAGATTTTATTGTTCTTCTAGCAGTCCATGCTACAATCAATACTCTTTCCCAACACTACAATTCAAATGCATCAATTCTCCTGTGATCTTCCTTACTCATTGTCCAGCTTTCACATGCATATGAGGCTATTGAAAATACTCATGGCTTGGGTCATGCACATCTTAGTCTTTAAAGTGACGTCTTTGCTCCTTAACACTTTAAAGAGGTCTTTTGAAGCATATCTGCCTAGTGAATATGTCCTCTGATTTCTTGATTGCTGCTTCCATGGATGTTGATTGTGGATCCAAGTAATGAAATTCTTGACAACTTCAATTTTTGCTCCATTTATCATGATGTTGCTTATTGGTCTAGTTATGAGAATATTTGTTTTCTTTCGGTTGAATTATAATCCATATTGAAGGTTCTAGTCTTTGATTTTCATCAGTAAGCATTTCAAGTGTCTTTCATTTTCAGCAAACAAGATTGTATTATCTTCATATTGCAGGTTGTTAATGAGTCTTCCTCCAATCCTGATGCCACATTCTTCTTTGTATAGTCCAGCTTCTCAGATTATGTGCACAGCATACAGATTGAATAAGTAGGGTGAAAGCCATGTATTTATGATCACCTCATATGCATGTGAAAGCTGGACAATGAAAAAGAAGATCAAAGAAAAATAGATGCAGTTGAATTATGGCATTAGGGAAGGATACTGAATATACCATGTACAGCCAGAAGAATAAACAGATCTGTCTGGCAAGACGTACAGTCAGACTACTCCTTAGAAGCAAGGATGGCCAGACTTTGTCTTGCATACGTTGGACACGTTATCAGGAGGGACCAGGACTGGAGAAGGACATGATGCTTGGAAAAGTAGAGGGTCAGTGAAAAAGAGGAAAACCTCAACAAGATGGACTGACACAGTGGCTACAACTATGGGCTCAAACATAGCAGTGATTTGTGTATATGGTGCAGGACCAGGAAATATTTCCTTCTGTTGTACATAGGGTCACTATGAGTCAGAACTGATCTGATGCCATCGAGCAACAACAAAACCACTGGGAGACCAAGTAAAATAAATAAATAAATAATGATTATCTTTGTCTTTATAATAAAGTACAGATTTTCAAAGATTTTTGACATAGTATTATCACAATTAGAGTTTTTTGCAGAGTTAAGGAAAAAGCCATGTAGCTTATATAAGATGAGAACAAACCAGGAAACTGAAATCCATAAAGTCTTAGAAAACAATTAGAGTCAGCAAGTCATTAAAAGCATTGATGCTAAAGCTGCAAACCCCATATTGAGCCCTGACACCTAAAGTTATTCTCATTGGAAAGAAGTTCTTTAGGGGCTCTGTGATTCCTGGGGCTGCTTTCCAGCCCCTGTAACTTGAATAGCTGCTGAATTCACTCAGGAAGAAATTAGACTAGTCAGTAAATTAGAGGGAGGGGAGAGCATTTTAAGTAAGAAAAGAAGGTTCATGTTTTACAACCACATGAACTTTCATGCAAGGAAAATGGATGGATAAATGGCCAAGGTGTTAGAAGAATAAAGCTTGGGTTTTAAGTCTGTAACTGTTTAAATCTGAGGATTCAGGAAAGTGCCAACTATTGCAGGTCCCAATTTTCAAATTTTAGGATAAAAATACAAATGTCAGCAGGGTTGCCCATACTGGACAGGTTTCATTGAGCTTCCTGACTGAGGCAGAATTAAGTTGGAAGAAGGAACAGGCCATCCACTTCTCAAACAATTGGCCAGAGAAAACCTTATGAATAGCAGTGAAACACAGTCTGAAATATTACTGGAACACTTTATGAATAGCCTTGAAACACTGTCTGATACAGTGCTGGAAGATGAACTTCAAAATATGACTGGGAAAGAGCTACCTCATCAGAGTAGAACCAAACTTAATGATATGAATAAAGTAGAGCTTATGGGACCTCCATTTGCTGATGTGGCATGACTCAAAATGAGAAGAAACAGCTGCAAACCTCCATTAATAATCAGAACATGGAATGTATGAAGTATGAATCTAGGAAAATTGGAAGTTGTCAAAAATGAAATGTAATGCATAAAGATCAATATCCTAGGCATTAACTTACTGCCATCAAGCCAGATCCAACTCATAGCAACCCCTCCTTGGGTTTCCAAGGTGGTATCACTACAGGAGTAGATAGCCCGATCTTCCTCCCAAGGAGTGGCTGGTGGGTTTGAACCACCAGCCTTCTGGTTAGCAGTCAAATGCCTTAGGCTACCAGAGCTCCTAGATATTAGTGAGTTGAAAGGGACTGGTTATGGCCATTTTGAATCAGACAACCATATGATCTACTATGCCAAGAATGACAAATTGAAGAGGAATGGCATGGCATTCATCATCACAAACAATGTTTCAAGATCTATCCTGAAGTACAATGCTGTCAGTGATAGGATAATATCCATACACCTACAAAGAAGGACAGTTGATACTACTATTATTCAAATTTACACAACAACCACCAAAGCCAAAGATGAGGAAATGGAAATTTTTACTGACTTCAGCAGTCTCAAATTGACCAAACATGCAATCAAGATGTGCTGATTATTAGTGGTGAATGGAGTGCAAAAGTTGGAAACAAAGAAGAATGACCAGTAGTTGGAAAATTTGGCCTTGGTGATAAAAATAATGCTGGAGATCACATGACAGAATTTTTCAAGACCAATGACTTATTCATTGCAAATACCTTTTACAACAACACAAACTATGGCAATACATGTGGACTAAGCCAGATGGAGTACATAAGAATCAGATTGATTGCATCTGTGGAAAGAGGTGATGCAAAAGCTCAATATCTTCAGCCAAAACACCACCAGGAGCTGATGATGGAACAGACCATCAACTACTCATGCAAGTTCAAGTTGAAGCTTAAGACAATTTTGAAAAGTCCACAAGAGCCAAAATATGACCTTGAATATATCCCTCCTGAATTTAGAGACTATCTAAAGAATAGATTTGATGCACTGAACACCAGAGGAACTGTGGGGTGACATCAAGAACATCATCCATGAAGAAAGCAAAAGGTAATTAAAAAGACAGAAAAGACCAAAATGGATGTCAGAAGAGACTGAATCTTGAAAAAGAGTAGCTAAAGCAAATGGAAGAAATGACAAGATAAAAGAGTGGAACAGAAGATTTCAAAGAGCTTAAGAATACAAAGTCAATTATTATAATGAAATGTGCAATTAGAAAACTGAAAGGGAAAAACACATTCAGCATTTCCCAAGATGAAAGAACTGAAGAAAAAAGTTAAGCCTCGAGTTGCAATATTGAAAGACTCAATGGGCAAAATATTGAATAATGCAGGAAGGATCAAAAGAAGATGGATGACACTCAGAGTCACTGTACCAAAAGAACTGGTCGATGTTCACCCATTTCAGGAGGTGGCACATGATCAAGAACCAACAGTATTCAAGGAAGAAGTTGAAGCTGCACTGAAGGAACTGGTGAAGAACAAGGCTCCAGGAACTAATGGAACACCCATTGAGATGTTTCAACAAACAGATGCTGTGCTGGAGGCACTCACTTGACCATGCCAAGAGATCTGGAAGACAGCTACCTGGCCAACTGACAAGAAGAGCTCCCATATTCCCACTAGTATTTAGCATACCTGTGGCAGGACAAAGCATACATTTGATTATCCCCACATCGTTGTTGTTGTGCGCTGCCAAGTTGATTCCAGGGATAAACTGAGCCAAAATTGGGCAACTCATCTGCCCAAGTTAAGGATCATCATCAGTGCTATAGAAAGAATTAAATTTCAGTTCACTGAGTCCATTTGAGGGAGCTCTGGTGGCATAGTGCCTAGTAGCATTTGACTGCTAACCAGAAGGCTGGTGGGTCAAACCCACCAGCCACTCCTCAGAAGGAGGGTTGGGCAATCTACTTCTGTAGAGATAGCACCTCAGAAACCCAAGGAGGGGTCACTATGAGTCGCATTCGACTCAACGGCAGTGAGTTTGGTTTGGGACTCAGTTTGAGGAACTGTGGTGGCACAGTGATTAAGTAGCAATGGGTAATTCACAGTTCAGTGTTTCTTCCTACTTAATTCATTTTATCTCTACCTTATGTACATTTGAAATTTTCTACACTGAAAAGTTTGCTTGTTCGTTTTAAGGAATTATTAGGTATCCATGCATTTTACCTGCAAAAATATTTATGGTATATGTGCTGTATATTACATATTACATAAACAAAACCAAGTCAATGCCGACTCATAGTGACCCTAAAGGACAGAGTAGATCTGCCTCATAGAATTTCCAAGGCTATAATCATTATGGAAGCAGACTGACTGGAGAGGCTAGTGGATTCGAATCATTGAACTTTCAGTTAGCAGCCAAGCACTTCAACCACTATGCCACCAAGCTCCCTTACATATTACATTAAAAAAAAAGAAAAGAAAAGAAACTAATTGCTGTGGAGTCAGACCCAACTCATAGCGACCCCTAATTGGGTTTCCAAGGCAGTGTCACCATGGAAGTAAACTTCTGAGGAGTGGCTGGTGGGTTTGACCCACCAGCCTTCTGGTCAGCAGTCAAATGCCTTAGGCACTATATCACCAGAGGTCCTACATAAGAGGCATATATGCCTTCCCCTTAAGGGCTGGAATCTAGTTGGGAAAATAAGCCTATGCATTACAATACCAAATCCCATGAGGTAGCTACAAGATATTAAAAATCAAATGGATGGTCTAGAGAATCAAGGCCAAAGGACCTAAAGAGAAAGTAGAGCTATGGAAAATAATGTTATCTGGACAGCTTTTTCTCAGGGGAAAAGCCAGAGCAACAACATTACTAAGGAAATAAAAAGCAATAATAGAAGATCACATTCTACTTCATTCAGCATTTTCTCCTTCTAAAATATGATAAAATTCCCAATTTCCTAAGATCACATATATTCCATTTATTGAGAGAAATAGTTCTTTAAAAAAAAAAAAATGTTTCATTATCTAAACCATGTGCCTATTAATGCAAAGTTTTAATTGTGTAGAGTCGAATTTCCCGAACATCAGCTCTTCATGTCAGTGATTTGCAGAATCATTTTAAATTTCACATCTCAAAAGTTCCTGCAGGAGAAGCCAATCTGGTTCATATATGTCTGTGTTCCTAATAAAATTTCTTACAGGTTGTTGGAGGTAATTTTACGTGAATAGCTCAATACCTCTACAATGTCTATTTGATTCTGAACACACTCCCCCCAAAATGTGGACACTGTACTTTTCAAAATGAAACATCATTTTTTCAATAAAATAATTTTTGGCTTACATTTTTTGTCTATAATAATTGCCTTCTGCAAATTAATGCCGTATGTAAGACATCCAAATCCTTTACATGTGTTGTTGCTTTTAGTCATTCAAGATTCTGGAGAATGCAGAGCATTTTATTATTTCAAATAGTAGAAATAGGAACTCCTGATTATAACTGGAAAATTAGTAGATCACTCACCATGCATAACCATTATAATTACATTCTTAATGAAAAGAGATAGATTAACTTGTGTGTGTTGCTGTTGTGAGACAATTCACCCTGGGTCTCTCATATTTCTACACATCTTGTGAGCAGAGATACTGAAAGCTTTTGTTCCAGACTTTCTTTCCGATGGTGTTTGTATGACAAAAAGCCTTGGAAGACAGAGATGTCTCCTTCTGAGGAAGCTCTGGTGCCTTAGTGCCTAAAGCTTTTGACTGCTAACCAGAAATTTGGCAGTTAAAACCCACCAGTCACTTCTTGGAAGGAAGATTGGTCAATCAATTTCCATTTAGATACAGCCTGGGAAACCCAAGGAGTGGTCACTTTGAGTCAAATAGACTCAATGGCAGTGAGTTTTTTTTTTTTTTCCTGAGGTGAAGGTAGTGCACTTTTGTTATCAGCCCCCTTATATAAAAGATCAAGGTTTCTAAAGCTCAGGTTCTCTCTACCACAACCCACTAGATGTGCTGGCATGATCTAACCCTCATTATGTTGTACTATGGGAATTGGAGCTCAAGAAACAGGCACAAATAATGATACTCTGGTACTGATATTGCTGAGAGTAATAAACTAGCCATTATCTCTGGCCTAGAGGTATTGTGCCTTCTACCAGTATCTATGAAACTGTCAGGCAAACTAGTTGGTTTGCAAGTAAGGTGATATCACAGACCCTTGATATTTTTTGATTTGTTTGTTTATCAGTTTTTTCAAATTTGAAGTTACAAATTGCTCTTCCTACATTTCCTTGCCACAATTCTTTTAGAATTGTTTATTTATCAACTCCCCTTTCTATCTGTAATCTATGAAATCCTGGAGAGTCATTTTATTGCTGTCTAAAGAGCTCGGGTGGCATAGTGGATAAGGTATTTGGCTGCTAAACAGAAGGTCAGTAGTTCAAAACTACCAGCCGCTCTGGGGAAGGAAGATGGGGCAATCTTCTTCTGTAAAGATTTATAGCTCGGAAACCCATTGGAGGTTGCTAAGAGTAGGAATCGATGTGATGGCAGTGAGTTTGGTTTTGATTTATTGCTATGATGCTGAACAGGCTTCAGAGGAGCTTCCAGGCTAACATAGATTGGGAAGACAATACTGGAAATTTACTTCTGAAAATCAGCCAATGAAAACTCTAAGGATCCCAATGGTCCAATCTATAACCCATCATGGGGATGGAGCAGGACAGGGTGGTGTTTTGTTCCATTGTGCATGGGTCACCATGAGTCAGGGGCTGATTTGACTGCAGATAATAATATTTCCATTAAGTAACTTAACAACAATGAGAAAATTTTTGACAAAGTAAAAGATTGAGTCATGTGTTCTATTATATTCATTCCAAGATTATAACATCCACCACTTTTTCTGTGTCAAACGGTGAAGTCATGGTCTGTGGACTCTTCATTAGGAACAAGTGAGCTGGTTTGAATGCAGTGTTGATATACCAAATTCCTAGAGTGTAAGCTCCAAATATGTATCAGTGAATTCTGAATTCACATTGCATTTCGAGAAACTTAGAGTAGGGTCTTGTTCTCAGTGAGTAATTAACTAATTTCAAGTAGATGTTAACTGATAAGAAGCATACAGCGTGACTTCTCATCTACACCCCATACCATATGCAGGGCTGATAGCTAGTCCCTGCACATTAGTAAAGTGTCCTGGCCAGTGCCTGGGCATGTCCTATTGATTATTACTTAAAAAAAAAATTTGTTTACTCCTTCCCAGAGATAATAGAACATATAATGTTATTGTTGAAACAGCACAATCTTATTGTTGAAAGCTAGATCATATTCTAACTTATTAATTTTTAGAGACTGGCATTTTAATACATTTAATGCATTGCATTTATTCACTTCTTCTTCTAGTTTGTGTATTATTTAATCTTGCATTGAAAAATATATTGTATGCACTTAGAATAAAGTAGGGGAGCTTATGCTCAAATCTAGTAAGCCACACTTCAGAGCCAAGGTTCACAATTATTAAGCAATATGAACTCCTGTCCCTTTCACTCCTCAGCATTGAGAGTGGGCCACAATGACTAGTTTCCTCCATGGTCTGTGGAAGTCAGTTCTGAATCAACATGTTTAAATTCCCAGTCTATAAACCTCATGCTCTCTGCTCTCTGGCTAATGGAATGGTATCTTGTAGCTACAGATGAAAACTCATGTACAGAAACATGAACTAGCTTGATGAAGACCACATAGTGTGTCTGGAATAGAATGAGTCTCTAGAAGAATGGAGAAAGTTAAGGCTGCACAAGTAGGCAGCGGCCAGATCATACATGGCCATGTTGGTAATATTCAGAATTTTGAGTTCAGAGGAAGTTCCTGAACTCATTTTTCATGAGAATGGTGTATCTGGATAAGCTTTCTTATAAGATTGTTTTGGCTGGACTATGGAGAAGAAAGCTTATAAGAGTTAACATTCATATGAAGTACTTATTATATAAAGATATATTGTGTTTGTGTGTGTGAGTTAATTTAATCCTCATAGTATGCCTATGAGTTACAAACTATCATATCCCATTTTACAGACAAGGAAATTGAAGCTTACACAGCTTGGAACTGATAAAGAATTTGTACAGAAGTTGTTTATCTGCAGGGTCCCTTGGTGATAGAAACTACTTGCACTTAGCTGCTAACCTTAGGGTTGGTAGTTCAAATCCACTCAGCAGTATGCAGAAGATAGACCTGGGGATCTGTTTCCCTTATTATTACAGCCAAAAAAACAAACAAACAAACAAACAAACAAACAAAAAACATGGAGCACTTGTACTCTCCAGAACTGACTCAAAAGCAACTAACAAGTCTGTCTTCACTTGCAAGCAGCCATCTAAATGCAACGATGGGTCTCTCTTTGTCCAGAGCAAAGAAGAATGAAGAAAATCAAAGACACATGGAAACAATTAATCCAAGTGACTGGTACACTATGTGATCCTCAGCCTATATGAGTATAAGACAAGAAGAACTAGATGGTGCCCAGCTATCACTGTCAACCACTTGGAGGGGGATCTATGTAGCAGACCCTGAATAGAGTGGGAGGACAATGTGGAACAAAACTCAAAATCACAAAAAAAAAAAAAAAAAAAGGACCAGGTTTGCTAGTCCAAAGACAGAGCCTGATGGAACCACTGAGACTACGGCCCCTAGCTGCCCTTCAAGTCTGGAATTGCACATATTCCTGTGGTTTCCAACCAAACAAAGGACAAGCATATGAGCTAAACATTTACATAAGGTTTTTACAATGGAAACATTTACATTACATTTATTTTTTTGGCTGTACACTCCTTGGAGAGATCAATCATAGGAGAATAGAAGGGCTGTGTACACACAGGGAGACAGTGAGGAGGGCAGGAGTGCATGTAGGGAAGGACACAGGGAAGAGGTAACTATGGGGAGCAAGTGGGAGGGGAGCTGTTGCATTGTGGGAAATTGCAGTCAATGTCATGAAACAAAGGGTATGTGAACTGCTGTATAGAAAGTGAATTTGCTCTGTAAACTCTCACCCAAATCACAATAAAATTAAAAACAAAAAGAGTCTGTCTTTGGAAGTATAGGGGTGGTATAAATGTTTAATGTACTCCGTTGATAAGTGAATTATTCGAGGTAAAGTCTACATGGAGATGTCTCAAAAAAAAAAAAAAAAAAAAAACCCTGGAGATCTACTTCTGAACAGTCAAACCCGATGGAGAACAGTTTTACTTTGACACACATGGGGTCACCATGAGTAGAAATCAGCTGGAGGGCAAGTGGTGAAAGTGGTTTAGTTTGTCTGCACAGTGCATGTGCTGAAACACATATGCTATTCCTGTCTTTATTTGCAAAAGTTAGGAAATAGTCATCCATGCAAAAATAATGCTACAAATGAATACAGATGGAAATAAAGGCATAGAATAAATAAATAAAATATATAATTGGAGATGGAATTAACAAGATTTGGTGATAGGTTAAATGTGGTAATAGATTGGATTTTTCACAGGAATGAATAACATTAAAATATCAAGGCTATTCCCCAGTTTTCCAGCATAAGCAACTTCAGGAAGAGAGACAATTTCTATTTCCTTAGCGATATCGCCTCAGAAACCCAAAGAGGGGTCACTATGAGTCAGGTCTGACTCAACAGCACATAACAACAACAACAACAACAGAGAAGAACTCAATCTGGAGGTGTGGAGGATAATAAACAGTCAATATAGGGAACACAGAATAAAATATACCTATTACTCATTTTATTCACTGCGATCGAGTCATTTCTGACTCATAACTCCATTGGGTTTGCAAGGCTGTAAAACTTTACGGAAGTAGATCGCCCTGTCTTCCTTCTGTGGAGCAGCTGATGGGTTTGAACCACTGACCTTCCAATTAGCAGTCAAGTCCCTTAACCACTATGATACCACAGCACCTTAAAATACACCTATAGAGTATTCAAATAAAAATGGTTTGGCACTATAGCATAGAAATAATTGAGACAACTTGGATAAAATTTTGCCAAGAATCACAAATATATATTCCACATGGAGATTCACAGCATCTTGGAATAAGCACTGAGATCACAATTCAGCTGTTTTTCCGGCTTTTCTCTTGACATAGGAATCAATCCCTTCCTCAGTATGAATGAAAAAAAAAAAAAAAAGGACAGAAGAAACAAGGAGTAATTTAATCATTAAGCACACAAAAACCTTACTAAGAGACTATTCTCTCTTGAGGACAGAGCCTGATGAGAAGTTTAAACTAGATCTTGTAAAAAATGCTAAATAGTAGACCAAGTTGATGAGGAAGCTGTAAAAATTTCCTGCGAGAAAGTTTGGGCAATAAGTGAATTTTTCTTCTATATCCTACTTGCCAGTACCTTCACATATTCAACAAGGCTGGAGAAATAGATTTGGAAAAAGTAACTTTGTTTCAAAAATTGCACTGCCAAAAAGAACCTCATTACCTCTTGGCTGGGTATTTGAGAAAAATCCAGTCCAGCTGACAAAATGAAGTTGAGAGAAACACTCAACTAAAGATTGTAAATGTACTATCTCAGCATGTTTTTCCAAATGCAATCTTTTACTCTGAAAGAGTGAACTGAACTGTACGTTAATGAAGTGCAGGGGTATGTGAGCAACTGAAATGAAGAGAAAGTTGTCCCAAAGCAAAAAGAAATGCCCAAACTGAAACGGTAAGAGTATATGCAGAGGTTTTCATTAATTTAAGAAACATCTATTGAACTCTTACCTGCCTTTTCCCAGATAGTGCACAAAATGTTGTATAGTCTACCACAATTGTTAAAAGTGATCTTGCTCTCAAGATTTATACAAGATAAAAGAGAGAGGAAATTGAGGGGAAAGGAAAAGAAATGGAAAAATCGGATTATGAAGAAGAAGGGGGAAAAAATGAGGTGAGAGAGAAGGAAGAGAATGAAAATGAAGAAAGACAAGAAAGGAGAGTTGTTTACAGCTTCCACCATACTTCAAAAAGAACTTAACTGCCATCAAGTTAATTTCGACTCATAATGACCCTGTAAAACAGAGTAGAACTGCCCCCATAGGGTTTCCCAACCTATAAAGCTTTTTGAAGCAGACTGCCTCATCTTTTTCCTGGGAAGCAGCTGGTGGGTTCAAACCACAGCATCACCAGAGCCCCTTCCACCACACTTCAGGCCCCTATTATGGTCTTATCTAGACTATTGTAATAAATCTTTAAAAACAGTGTCTTTCATTCATCCTTTCAACACATAGTCTTTTAGTCTTATTGTAGCCAAAGGCCTCTAAAATTTTCTTATATGAACATGTAGTGTTAATACTATAGCTGGAAGGTGCAAGGGCAGAGCAGTGAAGAAACAATGGGAGTGAAGCAATGGTCTGTGACGTGCTATTGTGCTGGCTGCCATAATCTCACCAAACCACAAAGACATATACCAGATTACTCAGTAGATCTGTGGGCTTGGCAAACCAGATTTCTCTAGAAAGACTCCAAGAAGGAAGGGCTTATGGGAACAATATACAGGTGCACTGGGAATAACCTTTTCCCTTCTAAACTGTGCTTCCCATTGGTTAAGTTTCAACCCAAGTGGTGCTAACTCCCCCATATTTCTTGTTTGTATCTTTCAGGTTGCAACATCCAGCCCCTCAACAGCTACTGAGGAAGCCAGATCCTATGCATCACAATGTACTGCTTTATATAAGTCTGAAAGAGGACTGGCAATGCGGTACTCATACAGCACCAACAAATAAAAAGAAGATGGTAAAAAGAAATTTGGGAAGGTGAACAAAGCATCCATTCAAGGCAAGCATCTTTCATGTGCCAGATATTGTGCCAAGTGCTGGCAAAACAAGAGTGAATAACACAGGTGTGGTCCTTGACCTCAGAGAGCTTGCACAGTAGCCTGGTTCACAGTACACACAAGCAATTACAATGCAGTGAGATAAAATGTGATGATAACTGAGGAACAGTGATGCCTATGTCATTGGAAAAGGTTCCCAGATGAAACAATTTCTAAGTTGTCTGGATTATCTGGGTGATAGTTCTAAGCCAGGGAGAATGCACATAAATGTGATTAAAAAAAAAAAAAAAAACACGGAGTGGGGGTTGGGGTGGATATTGCTGTGTAGTGGCCGGGCAGAGGCTGATTACAAGCCTAAGATTGTGTAAAAAGACGTTCAGTATTGGAGTATATTGGGTTGGACAGGGATAGAAAGGGTAATAGCTCAGTTCCTATAATCTCAAAGTCTGAACATCATAAGGTTTAAGATTATGCAATGCAACCATTGTCGTGGTGTCGGATGTGACCCATAGTGACCCCTCCTTGGGTTTCTGAGGCAGTATCACTATGGAAGTAGATTGCCCAACCTTCCTTCCGGGGAATGGCTAGTGTGTTTGAACCGTCAGCCTTCTGGTTAGCAGTCAAGTGCCTTAGGCACTATGGTACCAGCTTAAAATTCTGTACCCTACTTCATAGTCCTTACCTTCATCCACCCTATATTCATGTCTGACTTGATTACTGGTTCTACTCTAAAGATGTTCCGTGACTTTATACCTCTGTTCTACTCACTTTCTTCACCTGGGACTCTGTTCCCTTCACATGTACATCCCTTCAAGGCAAGGATAAAAATCTTCTTCACAAATCAAACCTATGACTACCACACTCCATGGGTTTAATCTCTCCTTCCCCCAAATATCCATTTTCTCTTAAGGTACTTATCCCATTTTCTGTATTTATTTAACTGCCTCATCTCTCCTCCTAGACTGTTAAAGAAAGAGGTCCAAAGTATTACTGATAGAAGTAGACAGTCTGAAATCCTTTGTGGTTTTCATAATCTGTTTCCTCTAAATAACAAGAGAAGGATAAACGTGTCCTTCCTTGTGGTAGCTAAGTTGTGTGCCAATTTGTCTGGGCCTGGTTTTAAGTGGCTGGGTATCTGGATGTAGTTATTCCCCATGAGGAAACTGGTAATCAGCTCTATGGTGGAATCTACTGGAGCAGCTGAGTAGTTGTCTTAGGGATGTGGTCTGCTTCCAGTATATAAGAAGCAGCATTCAGAAAGGTCTTTGCAGCTTTTTGGAATGCTTGAACCCTGCCTGTATCTGAGTCTTCATTCAGCAGGCTACCATGTTGTCTGCCAATCTTAGGATTGTTCCTGGACTTGACCAATGGCCTGCTGAATTGCTTTTGCTTAGGACTGTGTCATTTTATTTGTGAAGCTTGGGTTTCTCAGCCTCAGCAGCCAGCAGCTGTCTGAGTTAAAAGAAGCCTCTAGCTTCAGTGGGCCGGGAGCAAGAGGCAGAGCTAAAGCTCAAGGTCAAGGGGCTTTCACCCAGCCCTTAGTGTTGGCACTTTGAACTCAGCCCTCTAGCCTCCTAAACTGTAAGAGAATAAACTGCTGTTTGTTAAAGGTACCTATTTGTCATATTTCTATTAGAGTAGCACAAGAGAACCAAAATATTCCTTTTGAAGAGATTAAATTAAGCAAGACCCACACATCACCAAAAAGGTTATATGATTCTCTCTTTTATTTTTCCAGGACAAATTTCTATTCAATGTTAGGTTTTCTGCTTGAAATACCCTGCTTTTCTCATCTTCTAAGGGTACCACTCTTCTGCTCTTGATTGAATATGTGAACTTTACTTTGAGATAAATAAATGAGGAAAATTTTAATGTTAAAAAACTGATAATTTAATAAACCCTTCAATAGTCTTACTAAGCACAGTAATTTAATAAAGATTTGCAATATAACACTAAGAAAAGTTTGTTATACTTGATTAAAAAATCAGTAAACGTAAGGTACCACTGCAATGAAACAAATCAAGTCTCAATTTAGACTCCTGGTGATCTCATTGCCTCTAACTATTTAATGTTTCTATTCTAACATTTTCTCAGCTTCTACACTTTTGGAAAGAATATGTGAACTATATTCAAATAAAAAAAAAAAAAAGAAAGAAAGCTCACTGCTGTCGAGTAGATCCCAACTCATAGCGACCCCTCCTTGTGTTTCTAAGGCAGTGTCACCATGGAAGTAGATTGCCCAGTCTTCCTTTCAAGGAGTGGTTGTTGAGTTTGAACCATCAGCCTCTTGTTAGCAGTCAAATGCCTTAGGCACTACACCACCAGAGCTCCTATATTCAACTATCATATATTATAAAATAGATATACAAATACAAATATATATATACTGAGTTGATTCGGACTCCTGGAGACCTCATACGTTGCATAGTAGAGCTGCACTCCATAGAGTTTTCTCGGCTGTGATCTTTTAGAAGTAGAGCACCAATACTAAATCTTTCTTTTGAGGTGCCTCTGTGTAATTTGAACTGCCAAACTTTCAGATAGTAGCCTGGCACTTAACTATTTGTGCCTGTGTGTGTATGTTTGTGTATATGCATGATTTATATGATTTATGTTTATCGATTTATGTGATCTCTGCTGCAATGTGGTAGGGATTAAACAATGTGATAAATGTTACTTTCACCAACTTTCATAACTTCTTTCATTGCAGATGCTTTGGGAAATCAGAGTGCTCACATCCAATCTATGGTAATGTGATGTCCTGCTTATTCTTCTCAAACAAGAAAGAAATGGAGTCAGAACTTCAGATCTGAAACATCTATAAAGCTAGAATTATATATCAATAACCTGTGGGCAAAATGGACATTTTAGTCCTAAATTCTATCCTAGAGTGTTTGTAAGCTCAAGATTTAGAAAGAAAGATGAACTGCAGCTTAAAGGAAAGAGAAGATCCCTGAGGATCCTTTGCTGTTGTTGTTTTGATTGTTAAAGACATAGGATCAACCATCTGCCTTCACTCGCTCCCCACCCAAGGCAGACCCTGCTCTATCCCCTTCCATTACTGCTTGTTAGCTGTAAAGAAACTAGAGATCTGCCTGACGCTAATTACCTTCCGCTCCCCTTTGCTGACTTTCTCCTACATTCGTGATCCAAATAATTGAGGGTGTTTCAAAGGTATAAAGATTACAGGCAAGTGCCTTGTTTCTCTTGGCCTCATGTGAACTGCAGTCAAACATCCTGCTGTTAATTAGCAAAGGTTATTTCCTTCAGTTACCTCTGCTTCTCTATTAGCATAAATTGAGAGAAAATGCTGAAACCCCACTTAAACAATTTTATTTCTTTTCTAAGGTCTACACTAAAGAAAGCTCTAAGCTCACTACTTTTCCTAATACCATGTTCTCTCACCCACATGAGCTTATTGATGTTAAAACCAATTTTGATAGACAGGAAAAGGACATTTGTGGTGTTGTTGTTATATGCCCTCAATTTGGATCTGATTCATTCCCCAGCCTTCCTTCTGAGGAGTGGCTGGTGGGTTTGAACTGCCAGCCTTCTGGTTAGCAGTCAAATGCCTTAGGTACTACACCACCAGAGTTCCTGGTGGTGGAATATCCCCTCTAATTGCTCCTTAAGAACTCTCTTCATCTGTTCAAATTGTGAATTACGTTACTTCTTTTCTCCAAGACTTCTTGGACACTCAGATAAGTTTGCAAACAGGAGATGAGTGGTCACGAAAATTCTCTTAGTGTACTGATCTTTTCACAATTTTAAGTACAGCTAAAAATATAAGATTCTTTCTCTGTTTAAAAGCTGGCAGTGGGGGTATATAAGTCTGCAATAAGCACCAATTGTCTCAAAAATAAGGACTTAACTTCAGAATGGCGGAAAGGCTTTTCTCCACTGCCACCTAAACTTCCTTGTTCCTTATGTTCTCCTCACATCACTTTATGTGCCTTCACTGAGCATATCATGACATTCCCACCCCTGTTCCTTTCTACATGTTCTTCCTCTTGCTAAGAACATCTTTTATACTGAGTCTCCAAAAATTCCCTTCCAGCATTATCTCTGCTCTGAAGATTATGTTGAGGCATCATTAAGTGGTTTTAACATGCTGAATATGTAACAATCACAGGAATTATGACACTATAGAGTAAGTGTTAGCTCAATTGCTATTCCAATGTAAAGACTATAAATTACTGGGGAGTTGGGTAACTTTTATAACATGGATGCCTCATACATAGCCAAAAACTTAGATGGCTCATAATAAATTATCTGTGGAAAAAAAAAAAAAAATGAGTGTTTGTCATCCACTTTCACTTACCAAATCTATCTATATCTATATCTGTATTTGTATCTGTATTTGTATCTGTATCTGTATCTTTATCTGTATCTATACACAGAGAGAGAGCTAGAAGGTTGTATG
Organism: Orycteropus afer afer; assembly: GCF_000298275.1. Classification (NCBI taxonomy): domain Eukaryota; kingdom Metazoa; phylum Chordata; class Mammalia; order Tubulidentata; family Orycteropodidae; genus Orycteropus; species Orycteropus afer. The sequence goes on from NW_006921929.1 coordinate 1,201,880, forward strand.
ACATTCATGTGGCTTATCAAACTTCCATACAGGACATAATTATAATGCAAAACATATCAAGTCCCCATATACTACTTAGCATTCCAGGAAATATTATCTTTTCTGATAATGCACCCTCTTAATGCAAATCTAGACCCAGCATGATAAAGACATAGTTCTTTCAAGAAATATCCAATCTCACTTGGATAGGAGGGATGGGTACATAATACAGTAAGCAATGCAAAACCAAACCCTGTCCTATTCTTAAAATAGTTGTTGTCTATGTGAGGCTAAAGCATAAATTTGAAATATGGGGTGGAAAAAAAAAAAAGCCAGGTACTCTTTTGCTAAATTATAAGTTCACCAACACCTCTTGATGATTTTTAAATTTAGCTTTATTTTGCTTCTCTATCTAAATGCATTTAATCTCTATGCCATTCACTCTTATTTATTGATATTTCAGTATCTGGCCACACTGACATGCCTAGGGTAAATTTGCCCTTACCAAATCCAGATTATAGATTTCAGGAAACATCATTCTTGCTGATATTTCTGAAATATTACTGGACACCTTGTTTCTCTTGGCCTTGTATGAACTACTGCCAAATATCCTGCTGTTAAATAGCAAATGATGTTTTGTTCCATTATCTCGGCTTCTTTGTTGAAAAATAAACCCATTTCTCTGTAAAACAATAACCCTTAAAAAAATCATAAGTACTCCTCTATATTTTCAATTTTTGTATACACTATTTAATACATCACAGGAATACTGCACAAAAGCAAATCAGGTAAATATTCCATGGGTGTATACTATTCCTCCAAACCAAAAGGAAAAAAACCAAACTCACTGCCATCGAGACAATTCCAACTCATGGCAACCCCCATTGGGTTTCCAAGGTTGCAAATCTTTATGGAAGCAGATGACCCCATCTCTCTTCCACAGAGCGATGAGTGGGTTTGAACCACTGATCTTTTGATTAGTAGCTTAATACCTTAACCACTACACCACCAAAGCTCCTTATACTATTCCTCCAGTCACCATAAATTGAAGTTGATGGGAATGGGACATCCACAAGAATAAGTCAATAACAGAAATGCATCCAAGTCAGGTTTTAGGCTCAGCATCCAGCCTTGGTCATAAGCCTTAGGGCCCTTGAAAGATAAATAGCATTCTTAGTCTTTCGTTCTGGAGTCTAGAGTGTCTATTGCATTCAATTACATAAGGGATTCATGGAAACACCTTTGCTTCTTTTCCATGATTGTGGGTTCCTCTAACATCAGGTTCTTGGGATACAAAGCAGGTAACTCTCAGTGGATAGTAGGATTTTTGTAGGAAAGAAAAGTCAAGCAATTCCACTCTAGAGGGTGGCTAAAGTATCCTTGAGTCCATGAAAAAATTAACATTGTAGGGAAAAGTCAAGAGCATTGTGACTGACAAAGAAGTCTCCAAATTCAATGCTATTAAAAAGCCTTCTCCCACCAAAATCTAACATATCTATAATAAAAATAAAAGAAGCTGATGTTCACAGAAACTGAAATGCAATAAATGTCACTAGTTGTGGTCTTTATTACTGAATTAACAGAAATGGCTAGGAATATTTATATTCTGCCTCCTTAGTTGCTTACTCATTGGTTCCTTAAGGGCTGTTTATGCACAAGAAGACAGATCAGGGGGAAGGAGTGCATGGAGGGATGGACACAGGGAAGAAGTGACTATTGGGAGGAAGTGGGCGGGGAGCTGTTGCATTGTGGTAAATTGTAGTGAATGTCATGAGACAAAGTGTATGTGAACTGCTGTACGGAAAGTGAGTTTGCTCTGTAAAGTTTTACCCAAATCACAATAAAAAAAAATATAAAAATATATCTAAAAAAACAATAAAATTAAAGCATTTATTAAAAAAAAATGAAAGTAATGATTGAACAAACCTGCTAGATCACTTGCATACAAGAACAAAATAAAGCCTTTGATGATGACTACAAAGGAAAGTAGCAAGTTATACTGTGCTTTACTGCAACTGTGACTGTGCTATACTAGGCAACATAATTTTAATCACTGTATTTAGTTAGATACAAAAGTACAGTGTAGTATTACCCTTCTATGTGTTTACATCTTGGCCTCATATGTAGGCCCTCCCTGAGAACTGGGCTGCCAGGCTTAGTGCTTTCTAAGTACTTTTCTGTTTCCATGAGAACTCAGGTATTAATGTGGAAGGGTGTCTTGATCTAAGCATGTTTTATCTTCTTTGGATGCTTAAAGATGATCATTATCAGGGCTGAGTGGTATAACAAATGAATCTGCATTTAATAGTCCTCCTCTATTTCAACCCATCTCCCAATGTAACATTGAATCCCCAACTCTAAAACACCATCCTTCCAACTTTCTAACTTCCACCTTCCTGCCTCTGTATGTTCCCATTCAGAAAGCTAGAAAAGCTTAAAAGCTGATAAAATTTTAGAACAAAGTTATCCATAAGAAAAGTTATTTTTATCAAAGAAACTTTAGGAAGATGAAAATATCAACAGAACATTAAACATTGAAGCTGAAAATAGGTAGGTATTAAAATATCAATTCTACAAAATTTTGATTTATGTGTTGATTCCAGAAGATGCTTACTACAGAAAGTAGTAGAAGGGAAGACAAAGAAGGGAAGATCACCAATGTTTGAAAAAAATAGTCTAAAGCTTTTGATCTAAATTCTGTTCCTCCTAATTCAGAAGAGTAAGCATAGTCATTTTCTGTCCTAGAGCAGAAAGTGTGCAAACTGTCATTTTCCAAAGGCAAAAACAGAGAACAAAGAAAAGCTATTGTTACTTAAAATATCTCTAGCTTTGTAAATGTAGCCTTCTGACTTCATTTGTGGAAGCAAAATGCTAAGGAGTCTGTAAAGTTTTGACTTTTAATCAAAAGATTTATCATCTAAGGCTATCATCACAGATGTCTCTGGAAGTCTGAGAGGCCATGTCACAAAAAAGGTACCTGGTATGAAGACTTTCACAGAATAAAATGAAGGCATAATATTGCAAGAGTTTGCAGCATTCCCTCTTTATCAAAGCCCACAGCAGAGAACGTATAGTTGGCAGACCCAAGGAAGCATTTCCACCTTAATTATTTCTGCAGGAAGGAGGTGTGGTAGTGCAGTGGCTAAAGCATTTGGCTGGTAACCAAAAGGTCAATGGTTCAAACCCATCAGCAATTCCATGGGAGAAAAAAAGTAGCAGTCTGCTTCTGTAAAGATTTATAGCCTCAGAAACCCTATAGGGCTGTTCTACTATGTTCTATATGGCCGCTATGAGTCAGAATTGACTCGATGGCAGTAGGTTTGTTTTCTCTGTTCCTTCTGCAGGGTTTTTTTCTGGGTTCTCTAATATGGCTGGAAGAGACCACATATTCCTCTAGAGTGGAAGTGGTGTTCAGTCTTGGCTTTTCAAACAATTGACTTACATAAATCTGGGTAAGTTTTTCACTCTCTATATGTTACCACTTTCCCACATCCTGAAACAAATGGAATAGTTCTGGGTGGTACTTGCCTAATGGAGACCTTAACATGGAGAAAGTTTCTTGTTCTTAAATAACATTTGGAAATAAAATGACAGACTCTTGACATTTGATATTGTAGAAATTGTCACATGCACAAATTAACACACATACAAAAAAAAATACTTTGAAAAAATAAAAAAAATAATGCTATTTATTCACTCTTTACTGAGTTACTCCAGCTTACTAGCCCCTTAACTTGTAGTATTCAATTCGTGCTACAAAACTGAGGTATATTTTTGCATTAAACTTCCACAAAGAGGTGTCCTCCAGTCGATTAAGATGTGTAGTTGACCTATAGAATGGAGTAGAATTGCCCCATAAGGTTTCCAAGTCTGTAATCTTTGCAGAAGCGAAGTGCTCTATATTTTTCCTGTGGAGCAGCTGATGGGTTTGTACCTCCAACCTTTAGGTTAGTAGCTGAGCATTTAACTTTTGCATCATCAGAGATCCTTAAATACCCTTTAAGGCAAGTATTATTATTGTTAATACTAGTTTAACTATTCCAAGTTACTGCTACTAGCAAAATTTAGGAGTATTGTGCAAGCAGTGGACAAAACAAAAACATTCCTGAGGGTTTGTCATTAATAAATGAATAAATATTGGAGGATGATGTGGGAGGTGATTTCCCTTGAAACCAGCAGCACCATCTGTCCCAGAACTGGCTGCCTACCTTCTTTGGCCCTCTGTGCAGAGGAGGCTGGTATGCTCTGGGCACAGTACACCTCCCGGGTCTGGATGCCACCACCACAGACAGATCCCGTCGCATGCCAGTGGGGGTCCTGCTGCTCAAGGAGGAGAGAGACTTGGCATTCTCTCCATTCAGAGGTCCTCCAGGAATACCTGTTTGGGTTTGATTGATTTAAAGAAGTGAGGAAAATGTAAAATTCAAAAGAAAACTTAAAACATGACATTAAAAATGTGTAATAATCTCTCTTTCTGGGACCAATTCAAAGTCTACTGGCTTTGAATTAATGCTGTTACTGAATTAATGCCAGACAAAGACTTTGTATTAATGTTGTTAAACAACAAAGGCTTTGAATTAATGTTGTTGTTGTTGTTGTTAATATCCAAGTTGGCCCCTGAGTCACGGTGAGTCCATGCACAATAAAACAAAGTGCTGCCTCTTCCTGTGACATCCCCATGACTGGTTGTAGATTGGAGTTTTGTGATCCATAAAGGATTCCTTGGCTGATTTCCAGATGTCGATTACCAGGCCTTTCTTCCTACTCTATCTTGCTCTGAAAGTTCTACTGAAACCGATCCAACATCACAGAAACACATAAGTCCCCACTGACAGACAGGTGGTGGCTGTGCATGAGGTATACTGGCCAGGAATCAAACTTGGGTCTTCCATGTGGAAGGTGAGAATTCTACAACTGAGCCCCTGCATTCTGCTCGGAACCAGTTGCTGTTGAGTCAATTTTAACTCTTGATGGCCCCATGTGTGTCACAGTAGAAACATATTTCACAGGCTTTTCAATGTCTGATTTTTCAGAGGTAAATCGCCAGGCTTTTCTTCCAAGGTGCCTCAATGAAGTGAACTCAAGTGTCCAACTTTTCATTTAGCAGCCAAGCATGTAATGGTATATAACACTCAAGAACTAAAAGAAGAGCTCTCTGAATTACTGACAATTCTGGGGAGAATAGTTCTATTCTGATGTACACAGGATTGCCACAAGTCAAAATCAAATAGACGGGCCTGGTGGATTTTGAATTACCAACCAAAAAAATAATGGCTGTGGAGCTGGATTCCACTTCAAATCAAATAAGCCTAACACATAGAAGCTCAATTTGTTATATTTCACATTACAAACTACTGGATGGCCCTGTGTGAAAGTAGGCCTTCCTTTGTTAATTAGTAGGATAGAGTATGAATATACAAAGGTGTGAAGATATTATTTCAAATAAACAGAGATGACTTTCAAATTTTCAGTTTTGTTGATATAGTAATCTAGTTGTACCTATTTGACCTCTTGCCATTGAGATGAAGGTGTAGCTATTAAAAATGATCTAATACCACCCCACTATATTTAACTAAGGAGCACTTTTTTACATATGCAGCCATGCTGTTACATAAACTGAATTAGAAATACTTTGCTTTAGTTTATAACTGGTTAAGAAACATAATGACATTTAAGTCACAGTGTTTAATACACAGAAACTGAGTGTAGAGAAGATGATAAAAGGTGACATTATTTTGCTTTTATGCCCAGTTCCCAAAATCCAACAGCATAGTGTGAAGGATGATGTCAATGGTTGCTTATGCTTCCAGAAACCTGGGAATTTTTCAGGAGCTGGGTCTACTGGGAAGTAGCCTACAGATATTTTATTTGCTTACTTCTGTCACAATACTTGAGGGTGTAACCCCAATTTCATAAATTTATTTACAAATAATAATAATAATATAAAATACCCATATGAAATCTTTACAAGTTGGCATAAAGTGGGGTAAATTTTATTTTCAAACTAACACTTGTATTACATACATTTATGTGCCAAGAACTCTTCTAAATACTTTACACATATTAACTCATTTAATCCTCACAACAGACCTTCAAAGTAAGTACTATTCAATCTTCATTTTACAGAGAAGAAATTGAGTTACATCACTGATAAGCAGCAGAACTGGGATTCAAACCCAGTAGCCTGCCTCCAGCATCTGGGTGCCAAACCCCTGAGCTACACTCTACTGTTTCTTTAATTGCTAGTCTGTCCTGCTGATCAGAATGACATTAACTAATCTTTCAAGGCATCATGTGCACTTTGGGAGAAGTCAATCATTAATGACAGTGGATGTAAATCCATACTTCAGATAGGCTTCTTGGTAATGATACCTGACTAGAGTTGTGTCCCCCCTGATGGAACTGTCTGTGTGCTTTGAACAAGCAGGATGGGTGCCAGCATGGCCATTTTCCTTTGCTCCTCTTTGAGTGTTCCTTTATTATCTATTCACAAGTTCTTTGTAAAAATCTGTTGAAGCTACTTGTCTATTAGGTGATGGATAATTTATTTTAAAAAGAGTCCTGGTGGTGCAATAGTTAACAGAAAAGCTGGCAGTTTGAACTCAACTAGGGGCTCTACAGGAGAAAGACCTGGCATCTGCTCCTGTAGAGATTACAGCCTAGAAAACCCTGTGGGGCAGTTTCACTCTGTCACATGGGGTCACTATGAGTAAGCTGAAACCAATTGAATGGTATCAAACGACATGAAACACACTAATAGACACACACCCACACGTGCACACACATACTTGCAAACAAATAAAAAGGGAAAACATAGTGGAATTTGTACAAAGCTTGCAAAAACCAAAACAACTATTACAACAGTACATTCATTCCTAGAGAATTATTTCAGACAGAATGTCCTTTTGCAGGTTATTACAGCATTTCTCAAACCCACAGTATTAATACAACCTTACAGCATTCACACAAATACCAGCAGTCTTATTAACTTCTGGAGCAATAAACAAAACTAAGAACATTCTTGTATCTTCTGTCACATTTCAGATTTGAGGAAAAATGTCTCAGCTTTGTGATTGCTTAAAAGAAAAAAATCGGCAATAAAAATAAGCATATGGCCATACAAAAACTAGAGTAGCATCGAAATAAGTAACAGATAATCAGAAAATGAATTTCTAAGAATTCTAATATTGATCAAACTCCATCACAATGAATGTCATCATTACAAAGAGCTTGAAGACTGAGCATCGTTAATTTTTTGAAAACCCTATTGTAGAAAATGATTTAGAAAATTCTTTGTGATTTGTTGCAACATAATTGTTCTCTTAACCTAACTACTACACTTCTTTTTCACTTGACTTTCCAAGGCTTGAACATTATTCAGTAGGCTGGACAACAGTTTGAGGTACAGACTACAGGTCCTGCTTATGTTGGGTGAATATGGACAATAATAAATTTGTAATTCCCAAACTCACCACCTGTCTGTCTGTTTGTCATACTGTGGTGGCTTGTATGTTGCTATGATGTTGGAAGCTATGCCATTGTTTTTCAAATACCAGCAGGGTCACCCACAGTGGACAAGTTTCAGTGGAGTTTTCAGACTAGGATAGACTAGAGCAATAAGGCTGGTGATGTACTTCCAAAAATTAGCTAATGAAAATTTTATGGATCACAACAGAATACTGTGCAATAAAGTACTGGAAGATAAGCCCCCTAGGAGGATAACACTTTACAACAGCTTCAACAATGAGCACAATGTATCAATAATTATGAAGACGGCCCAGGACCAGGCATGTTTTGTTCTGTCATACAGAACATCACCATGAGTTGAAGCCTACTTAACAATGGCAACTAACAACAACTGCCAGATGCAAGGGATCAGGAGACATCCAGTTCTTCATTTCTCCAGAGACAGTTCTTCTCCAGAGGCGAAGCTCCAGAGCCTATCTCCTCACTCTGACAGAGCTTCACCGCATTCACTCAAGCAGGGCTCTTTTCTCTCATGTCCGTGTCTAAGGGCACAATAATAGGTCTGTATTCTAGGGAAAAATGCAATGTGATAGGGATATGTCAGGGTAAATTGATACCAGATTCCCATCTCAAACCTGCTTCTCCAATGGATTCACTAAAAGAAGAACTCTCTGGCTATTAGGCAAGAGGTGAGAAACAACCACTGACTATGATATTCCCACAATGTAGTTAGTGAATAAGATTGGGGGTCATGTGGTATCAAAAACAGGCAAGATCTCCAGTTCAACTAACCTGGTTTAACTCTGAAAATTGCCACTTACAAGCGATGTGATTTTGGCCCAGTTCTATTGTCTTATCTATAAAATGTGGGTAATAATACCAAACATTGAAACTGGCAGATAATAAATGCACATACATGTTCATTCCCTTTCTTCATATGTTCTTCTGCATAAATGGTTTGTTCCTTGCTGCCACAGAAAACACAAATACATGCACACACAAATACGATTCACATTTTATTTATGAGGATTTCATCAAAGGCCCTAATATTAGAGATTCCAGACTCTCCGTGGTCTATGTTCAGCCACTGAGGTTAAGCAAAGAGTATAAAAGAAATATAAAGTTCAGGCTTACAGGAAGTCATGGTAATTTGTCTGCTTATTGAAAAAGAATAAGCCATACTGTATAAGATGCTTTTTCAATTACTTTATCTCAACCCTACAAGAATTAGCAATGGAGGGGTTTTGAAGTCATTACAAAGAAAAATGAAAAGGAAAGTTGAATGACTATTGTTTTCTATAAAGTAACAAAAACGTGTTGGTAACTCTTTAACCAAAATCACCCAACTTTCATTCAATGGTAGAGGACATATTCTCTAAAGAAATGCAAGATATTTATCACTATTGCTATTGTTTACCACCCCAGAGAAAATATCAACCCAGCAAGAAGCACAGGAAAAAAGCAAACCAGTAAAGGGCTTCTCTCTTCCTTTTAAAAATGTTGGTCTTTTCATAGACTTTGTTCATCTCTCATTTTTTTTCAAAAGCCTTATCTATGTTTAGTCACAAATCACCCAGCATCCATAAAAACAGAAAATCTCAAACTCCACCAACCTGAGAAAGTGTCTCTAGGATCTGACAGAATAAGAAATCAAAGGAGTCCGCTCAGCTAAACGCTACTTATGTTCTCCTTTAGAAGTTGTTACAGTGATAGTTCTTCAGCCTTCAGAAAATGTGGCTTTGTGACTGCCTGGGACTATCTCTTTAATGGCTCACACTTGTGTCAAAGACCAAGCCTATTCAAACCCTATCTCTCAACTCCAATGCCTTTCAACTCCTTCTCATTCACACTCCAACTTAGGAGGGGAATATAGGAAGTCTCAAAGGTCAGGTCCTACCTTAGAAGGGTAAACGGCATTTTGAAATTGTCTGCCTTAAGTAGAGTAGATGGCCATAGAATGCAGGAAATAAATTAACCCTCATAGCTCCTTATCAATGTACGTGGGTAAGATTAACTTGCTTTATTGCAAAGAGTCTTAGCTGAACAGTATAGACAAAGCCTTAATTTATTTGAGCTTCCAGTATATCATGCTACATTTTCCAATTAACAATAGGAACAGTGCACATTTACTTCATACTTACTCTATGCCAGGTACTGTGCAAAGCACTGTATGTGCATTGCTTCATTTGATCCTCCCAACAATTCTCTGAGGAAAATATTATTTCCCATTTTATAGGCAAGAGAATTGGCATAGAGAATAAGTAATACTTCCAAGGTCACAAAGGTAAGTGAAAGAGCAGGATCCAAAGACAGGCTTAATTGATTCTAAAATATATATTCTTATTTCTTTTTCTAGTTGTGGTAAATATATATGTCACAAATATTTGCCATTTCAACAATCTTCACATGTATAAAAACCACCACCCACTGCCACTAAGTTGATTCCAACTTATATCAACCTCCATTAGGTTCCCAAGGATGTAAAGCTTTACCAGAGTAGATTGCCTCATCTTCCTCCTGACGGACAGCTGGGGGACTTGAATCACTGACCTTCAGGTTAGCAGCCTTACCCACTACACCATCAGAGCTCCTTCACATGTATAGTTTGGTGATATTACATTCACCAACCTGAGAAGTGTCTCTAGGATCTGACAGAGTAAGAAATCAAAGGAGTGTGAGCCATTAAAGAGAAGGTCCCTGGCAGTCACAAGGTGACAAAGTATTCAACCATCACACTTATCCATTTCCAAATTTTCCCATCACCTTTAACAGATGCTCAGTGATATGCTAATAAATTTTAAAAAATAAACAGCAAAACGCATGAAGCTTGGTAAGGGTGGTATGCAAAGCAAATTCATTCAACAATAGACTATCCAATTAACCATTATTATGAAAAATAAATGTTAGTCTCAGAGGAAATGTATTCTGGATCCAAACATAAATGCTCTCTCAGTAGGCTCTGTTGGTGATACTGTCAGTGGCAACTAACCAATAATATTTCACACTGCCAAAATAAAATTCTCTTCTAAACTCAAACACAAATATATACTTTGTGTAATATTTCATATTCAAATCTTTCTCTAATTTTACAACTTAATTATAACTTCATAATTACTGTACTTATGATCACCTAGGGTCAAATTTTAGAGTTTCAGGAGATATTGTTTTGCAGGTTAGAAAGAGAAACCAAATGTAAGCCAAATAAAGGAATTTCTAATTATGAATTTAGTTCCCATTAACATGTGCAGAATATCAATTTTTGGAGAGGAAACTTTCTCAAGACCCTTGAAGTAAAAATTCCCACATTACTCTCTGATCATTCTCAGTGTTAGGCAAACTTGCCATTCTTCCTCATGGAAACAATTTTGATATTCCTACTGTTAGTTAAAGAGCCATGTTGTTAGTCATTCTGGGCTCTCCAAACTTTTGAGGTAGGAACTGTTGGTAATTCAAATTGTGAATGCACAGAGGAAACAATGCCTAAAAGGAAATTTAACTAACATAAAGATAGGCAGGAGAGATTAAACCCAGAAAGGGGTTAAAAAGCAAGTATGACAAGAAAAAGAAATGAACCTTCACAATTGGTGAGTGAATTATCCACTCATACATGCCTTCATTCATTCTTTCTTTCAACAAGGAATGCGGATGCTCCAACTCTATACCAGGCAATATTCCAGCCAATAAGGAGCCTTGGTAGTGCAATCATTAAGTGCTTGGCTGCTAAGTGAAAGGCTGACAGTTTGAACCCACCAGTCACTTGACAGAAGAAAAGACCTGGTGATCTTCTCATATACAGATTACAGTCTAGGAAACATTTTGGGGCAGTTCTACTCTGTCATATAGGATCATTATGAGGCATAATCAACTTGATGGCACATAGAAACAATTCCAGCCGATAGAAATGCACAGTAGTGAACAAGACAAAGTTCCCGAACATGTGAAGATTACCTTCTGTTGGGGTAGACAGATACAAATGCATCAGTACACGAGAGAAATGAAAGGGAAAGCAATTTCAGTGCTATGAACAGAGATGATCTCTGAGCTAAATAAAATGAAGGAGTAAGCGTAACAAGAGTAGACAAGCAAGGAGTAGTCTACACAGATAAAACAGCACATTCAAAGATCCAGGGAGTGAGAGTGCTTGGCACTTTCCAGGGACAGTACAGAAACAAATCTGGTTGGGATGGGTGGCCAGGGAAAGAGTGATAGAAAATGTGGGCTTATATAGAACTTTGTAGACTGCGGGAGGAATCTCTGGGTGGTGCAAATGGTCAGTGCTCTCAGCTGCTAACTGAAAGGCTAGGAACCCAGGTTCCGGAGGTGCCCCAGAAGAAAAGCCTAGTGATCTACTTCTGAAAAATTAGCTATTAAAAATCGTGTGGAAGCAAAACAGAGTCCTATTCACCGTGAGTTGGAAATCAATTCAATGACAATTAAAAAAGGCTAGAGTAAGGATTGTGAGTGCTGGCCAAATATGTTTTGAAAACATTGGAGGGTTTTACAGAGAGGTAACATGATGATGGAACTTAAAACTTCCTAAGATCACCCTGCCTGCTGAAGGAAGAATAGCCTAGTGTGGAGCATGGGGATGGAAAGAGACAGACGAGTTTAGAAGCCTTTACTGGTCCAGGAGAGATGATGATAACTTCGATTGGGGCAGTCACAGTGAATGTGGTGAAAAGTGATCAGCTTGTGGATACATTTTGAAGGTGGAGACACTCTTCTAATAGATTAGATGTGGGATGGGAAAGGAAGAGACGCATGAAGGATGATTTTTTTTTTTTTTGGCTTGAGTATTTACACAATTTCTGGGCAGTGAATTCACAGGTGATACAGTCCAGGAAAAGGACAACAACCCAGACAGACATCAGAGCCACCACCCATTATAATTGTGAAGCTCAGAGTTTCTTTATTATCTTCTAAAATTTGCTTTCTGAATCTTTCTCCCCAGACCTGAAACTCATTACCCAATTACTTCATATTTTCTATATGGTTTAAGACTACTCTGAAAAAATGGACTAATGAATGTATTCTCATAAGGTAGAAGTACTTCACATCTAATATGTTTTCATTCCCAGGAAGTATTTGTAGAACAAAAGGAAAAAAAAAAAGATTCATTCAAAGAAAGGCCTCTTCTAATTGTGGAAATAATATGACCAACATAGATACAGGAGACATATTTTGGATTGGGGAAGCTTACTTGAGGCCTTGAAATTACTCATCTGAGTAACCAACTTGTATTCCAATAATAGTTGTAAAGCCTAAGGAATCCCATAATCAAACTATTCTCTGAATTGATGGGGGGATGGGAATGAAAAAGCAAGAAAGTCATTACTATGAAGCAATGAGTAGAGACATCCTAAATTAGAAAAGTAGGCAGAGTTGTGACTATTTTTAAAAGGTCTCCATGGTACTAATGTGACACAGAATGACTCAAATAGCAATAAGATGGCAGGACTATCACGGGTTTACAGCCACCTCTGCCCTTTAGTATCCATGCTTCATTACTTTCATAAGGTTTAGAAATGCTTACAAAATGTAATTTCTTTTCTCCTTATCCTAAAGGCTTAGATATAAAGCAAAGCAACATAGAATCACAAGTAATTCATGATGATAGACTGAAAGAATAATTACATTAGTTAATGATCATGTTTTGAGTATGCACGTACAGATTTGCAAACACCCTTAGAATCGAAACCCTAGTACAAGGTATTCAAATTAAATGCTCGTGTGTGTTAAAAACCAGTGTACCGCAGCATAACTAATTTATGATATGTCTGTTGTCCTTTTAAAGTTGTAAATGCATTTAGAAAAGAATTAACTTGTCATTTTTTCTGAACAGATGACCAAAATAAAGGGAACTGATCAAGCTTTACACATTTTATGTTCTAATTTTTTTTTTTATCATATAGAGTGAAACTATGGATTATGAAGAGCTACACTGAAGTGCAAAGCTCTTTACTCTTCAGCAGATGGCTTTGCTAGCCAAACTCTACATGTGTATTATTAATAGACTTTTATCGTTATGCATAGCACTTAGCAGTACATTAACTTTCTCACACTAAACAGGGAACAAAATCTTCAGTCCAGGAGGAACTTAAAATAAAATGCTGTAACAAAGATTCACAAAACTACATTTATCAGTAAAAAGATAGAGTCAATGATTTAGTTATCCAGCACTGCTACAAAAGAAATACCACAAGTGGGTGGCTTTAACAAACAGAAATTTATTCTCTTACAATTTAGGAGGCTAGAAGTCCAAATTCAGGGTACCAGCTCTAAGGGAAGACTTTTTCTCTCTGTCAGCTCTGAGGGAAGGTCTTTGACTCCTTTCAACATCTGTGAGCCCAGCATTCCTTGAAGATGTCTGTGTGTCTTCGCTTCAATCTTTCCCTTGGTTGAGGAAGTTCTCAGCATAGAGATCATGGATCTAATGGACATGCTCTTCTTTCTTGGTAGAACTGAGGTCCTTCTCTCCATTTATTGTGATGCTGCTCATTGCACCAGTTGTGAGGATTTTTGTTTTCTTTATATTGAGAAGTAATCCACATTGCAGACTGTATTCTTCAACCCTGATCAGTAAGTGCCTCAAGTCATCCTCACTTTCAGCAAGCAAAGTTGTATCATCTGTGTATCTCAGGTTGTTAACGATTCTTCCCCCAATTCTGATGCCACTTTTTTCTTCATATAGTCCAGGTTCTTGAATTATCTGCTCAGCATATAGGTTGAATAAGTGTAGGGAAAGGATACAACCCTGACACATTCCCTTCTTGATTTTAAACCATGTGGTGTCCCCTTGTCCCATTGGAATGACAGCCTCCTGGTCAAGGTACAGGTTCCTCATGAGTACAATCAAATGTTCAGGAATTCCCATTCTTCTCAATGTTATCCATAATTTGTCATGATCCACACAATCAAATGCCTTTGCATAGTCAATAAAACACAAGTAAACATCTTTCTGGTATTTTTTGCCTTGAGTCAAGATCCATCTGACAACAGCTACGATATCCCTTGTTCCACATCCTCTTCTGAATCCAGCTTGCACCTCTGGAAGTTCTCTGTTAATATACTGCTGCAACAGTTTTTGAATCATCTTCAATAAGATCTTACTTGTGTGCAATATTAATGATATTGTTTGATAATTTCCACATTCTGTGGAATCACCTTTCTTTGGAATGGGTACAAATATGCATCTCTTCCAGTCAGTTGGTCAGGTAGCTGTCTTCCAAATCTCTTGGCATAACTGAGTGAGTGCCTCCAATGGGGCATCCGTTTGTTGAAATATCTCAATCAGTATTCCATCAATTCCTGGAGCCTTGTTCTTCACCAATTCTCTCATTGCAGCTTCGACTTCCTCCTTCAGTAAGTACCTTTGGTTCTAGATCATATGCCACTCCCTGAAATGGGTGAAGATTGAGCAGTGCTTTTTGGTACAGTGACTCTGTGTATTCCTCCCATCTTCTCTTGATGTTTCCTGAATCATTCACTCTTTTGCCCATGGAATCTCTCAATATTGCAACTCGAGGCTTAAATTTTTTCTTCAATTCTTTCAGCTTGAGAAATGCCAAGCATGTTCTTCCCTTTTGGTTTCACACTCCAGGTCTTTTTACATTTCATTATAGTAATTGGTTTTGTCTGCTCAAGCTGCTCTTTGAAATCTTCTGTTCATCTCTTTTATCTTGTCATTTCTTCCATTTGCTTTAGCTACTCTCCACTCAAGGGCAAGTTTCAGAGTCTCTTCTGTCATCCATTTTGGTCTTCTCTTCTTTTCTCATCTTTTTAGTGATCTCTTGCTTTCTTCATGGATCATGTTCTTGACATGCTCCCACAATTCTTCTCATTTTCAGTCGTTGGTGTTCAATGCATCAAATCTATTTTTTAGATGATCTCTAAATTCAGGAAGGATATATTCAAGATCATATTTTGGCTTTCTTGGACTTGTTTTAATTGTCTTTAACTTCAAGTTGAACTTGCATACGAGCAGTTGATGCTCCTGGTCAGCTCCTGGTCTGGTTTTGGCTGAAGATATTGAGCTTTTCCACCACCTCCAGCCATAGATGTAGTCAATATGATTCCTATGTGTTCCATCTGGTGAAGTCCATGTGTAGAGCTGCCATTTGTGATGTTGAAAAAAGGTGTTTGCAATGAATAAGTCATTGGCCTTGCAAAATTCTACCATGCGAGTTCCAGCATTATTTCTGTCACCAAGGCCAAATTTTCCAACTACCGGTTATTCTTCTTTGTTTCCATTTTTGCATTCTAGTCACCAGTGATAATTAATACATCCTGATTGCATGTTCGGTCAATTTCAGACTGCAGAAGTTGATAAAAATCTTCAATTTCCTCATCTTTGGCTTTGGTGGTTGGTGCATAAATTTGAATAATAGTCATATTAATGGGTCTTCCTTGTAGGCATATGGATATTATCCTATCACTGACAGGATTGTACTTCAGGACACATCTTGAATCATCCTTTGTGATGATGAATGCCACACCATTCCTCTTCAAACTGTCATTCCCAGCATAGTAGATCATATGGTTGTCTGATTCAAAATGACCACAACCAGTCCATTTCAGCTCACTAATGCCGAGGATATCAATCTATATGCATTCCATTTCATTTTTGACAACTTCCAATTTTCCTAGATTCATAGTTCGTATATTCCATGTTCTGGTGATTAATGGATGTTTGCAGTTGTTTCTCCTCAATGTGAGTGATGCCACATCAACAAATGGAGGTCTTGAAAGCTTTACCTTATCCATATGAGTAAAGCTGGGTTTACTCTGATGATGCAGCTCTTTCCCAGTCCTGTTTTAAGTGTAAGCATGGAATAAAGTATCCTGTGCATAATATTATTCTGAAACTGCTCTGCATTTGAGCATACATTCATTCACCCATTCAATGTTTACCAAGCATTTACTATGAACCAGAGTATTTGGGTAGTGAAAATAATTAACAAATACACTTTTCAGCTAACCAAAAGATGGGTGGCTTGAGTCCATCCAGCAGAGCCTTGGAAGAAAGGTCTGGAGACTACTTCCCAAAACTTAGCCATTGAAAACTCTATAGAGCACAATTTTACTTTGGCACACAATCAACTTGATAGCAAATGGGAAAAGAAAAGAAATGAAAACAAGCAACAACAAAAGAAAATATGAGGCAGGTAGTG
>NW_006921929.1:1218649-1223169 GCF_000298275.1 Orycteropus afer afer
TACTGCCTCGGAAACCCAAGGAGGGGTCGCTATGAGTTGGGTCCGACTCGACGGCACATAACAACAACAACAACAGTGTAATAGGTACTACCATGTCTAAGATAAGAAAAAAAAAAAAATCATATCTATGGGATAATGTGTGAGAGCATTATTACTTATTAAACACTCAGAGGACATGGTCATAGTGTTCTAGATGCTCTAGTTTTCAAAGAGTATATTACAAAGACTATTGAGACAAATAATCAAAGTGAACAGAAACTGAAAGTCTTCAGGTTTCTGAATTCTCCAGTCACTAAAACATTGACAGGTCCAAGCAGGTTTGAACAAACATTTCTTCAAAACACAGGAATCCCAGTACTAACTCTATTCCAGTGGGCAAAGGAAGCAAACAAGCAACCCGAGCATTTCTCCACCAACCTCTTCCTTGGCTCTATCCCTGGCTTCACTAGTCATCTAAATAAGTTCATCAACAAATCCCCAGAGTTTTCTCAAGGAAAATCTAAAATTTAGTTAATGTTCAAAGAGATGTTAGGGAAAATTAGGCAGGTCTCAGGGGTGCTGGAGTCCCTGAGTTGTGCAAATAGTAAAGGTGATCAACTCCAACCAAAAGCTTGGAGGCTTGAGCAAACTCAGAGGTGTCTCGTAAGAAAGGTCTGGCAATCTACTTCTGAGAAATCAGCCATTTGAAAACTCTATGGGTCACAGTTGTACTGACATATGTGGGGTTGCCAAGCCAAGATTCAGGGTCACTATCAGTCAAAATTAACCTAGTGGCAACTGGTTTTTGATCTCAAGGTTATTTTACAAGCAAATCAACGTGGGCTGCAGAAAACACAGATACACATCCCAGTATGATCTTCCACAGACTTTTTGTGAAGAATGTCTTGCTTATCCATAATAAAGATAAATTCACACATATCAGAAACAAGAAGTGATGGATTCAAAGAGCCCATCCATTCAGTGCCAGACTAGAGTATTGAAGTAGTATTTTACAAATTGGTTTTTCTGTGCAATAATATCACAAACTCTATAGAATACTATCCACCAGACACCTTCTGCCTTGAGATCTTAAAAGTTTTACTCTATATCCATCACTATCACCATTTAACAGTGATTTCTTATGTTTGATTTCAAATTCAAAATGATCATTCAAGAGTAGAATAGTCATCTTCTTATGAAAACTGTTGCCTCCTGGTAGGGTGATTGACAATACTCCAGATTACCTGATGTGTCATTTCCACGAAAGATGTTTGCAGTTGACATTTTTCAATATTCTTGTGTGATACAGAGTCTTCAGCCAGAATGAGCATTTCCTCATTTAAGTTAATGTGATCAACTGTTTCAGAATTAGAGTGTGCTTTGGCTCTCTGATATTAAGAAGTTAGGAATATTATAGCCTCCGTGTTTTCTGTCGTTCATTATCTACTAAATAGAATCATCTCATCTCTCATACTCTATGGTCTCAGAATTATTTTCACCTTCCCCTTCATTGAGATGTAGGATTTAAGACATTAGATGTTAATTTAGACATAGAAGAGGATCCAGGTCCCAAAGTGTGTCAAAACTGGCATCTTTCAGTGTTTGGGGGCACAGGATAAAAGACTACACATTGTCATGATTCCCAATAAGATGGAAGATGATTACCAAGAGAGAAGGTGTCAAATGGAAGGCAGATATTTTTCTCAAGTTTCTTTATCTATCTCATAATACACAGTAAAACCTGTGAAAGTTGGAATCTGTTTAAGGGAGAAATTTGTCAAAGAAGGAAAACTCACTAGGTGTTTATGAGGGGGGATTTTTTTTTTTAACTTATTATAATATAGGTGAAAGTTTACAGAGTAAATTCGTTCTCAATTCAACAATTCATACACATTTTGTTTTATGACACTGATTGCAGTCCCCACAATGTAACAGCATTCTTCCCACTTCCCACTTCCTCGTTGTGCTTACCCTGTGTTTATGCTATGTTCTATCCTTTCCTGTCTTCCTAGCTTTATTCTTGGGCAAATGCTACCTTTTTGATCTCATATAGTTCACTTTCCTAAGGAGTGTGAACCTCTCTAATAACTGTCTATCATTTGGCTGAAAGTTGAACCACATGGGTGAGTTCCATTCCAGGCTTGAGAAATGTCTAAGGGCCAGAGTCTCAAGGGTTCCACCAGTCTCTATCTGGCCAATAAGTTTGGTCTTTTTATGATTTTGAGTTTTGTTCCACATTTTTCTCCCACTCTATCCAGAGTCATCAGCATAGTAGCTGAGCACCATCTAGTTCATCTGTTTTCAGAGTCATGGAGACTGTGATTCACATGGTCCATTAGTCCTTTTGGACTATTTCCTCATGTCTTTGATTTTCTTCAGTCTTCTTTGCTCCAGACAGGGAGAGGCCAATAATTACACCTTAGATGGCTGGTCATAATCTTTGAATCTGGTCAGTTGCTACTCACCAAAGCAGAATACAGAACACTGTCTTTGTGGACTATGTTACGCCAATTGACCTTGGTGTCCCCCAAGACTATAGTCCTGAGTACACAGGGACTCATTCCTTTAAGATATTTTGTTATGATTAAGAAGTTTTCATAACTTTGTCTCCTGTATGTTCTACTATATCTTGGATATATTTGTAGCATATGCAAAATATCCTCCATCAAAGACATTTATGTTCATGGGTGTAGTACCATTCCCTTTCTTAACAGAAGGCAATAGAAAATTTTAAGTAGTCCATCAAAGACAGAAAACTTGCGAGATCCAATAAAACAAAGCAGTGCCTTAGAATTCTGGCTCTCACAGGGTTCACTGTACTATGTGACTATTTTGTGTGAGGTTGGAGGTGGGGCATAAAATTATAAGGAGACTGTGCTCTGCTGAAAGAAGATGTTTCTTGTTATCTATATATATTTTGGTCAAAAATCACAAGCCTGAGGTATCAAAACAATAGTTCTAAAATTTCCAAAGTTATCATTATGTAGACTATGTTTCTGTCACCTTTTAAGTTAACTGAGGACTGCCTAGGCAACATTCAAAGTGTTCTAATCCCAGGGATTGTGACATGGTCTCCTCTTCACCACAATTCCTTTCTTGAAATAATGATACTCTGTTATTAGGGAATGAAATACAATTTAAAGTTAAAATGGTTGATGGAATCCAGTTGGTGGAAAAAGTACAACCAAAGCTATGAAACTGAAGAAACAAATAATTTTTTTCAGCAATATTAATAAGGATGAGAGTTCTCTTCAAGGAACCCTGGTGGTACGGTGGTTTTAAGTACTTGGCTGCTAACCAAAATGTCAGCAGTTCGAACCCACCAACCACTGCACAGGAGAAAGCAGTCTGATTCCATAAAGATTTACAGCCTTGGGAAACCCAGGAGGCAGTTCTATTCTCTGCTATGAGTTGGAATTGATGCCATAGTTCTGGGTTTGGTTTGGTTTTTGATTAGAGTCCTCTTCTAACTTAGGGCTTTTCCTCTCACTATACTTTCTTCTTGGAATAGTCTTCCTGTAGCTAATTATATGGCCAATTTCCTCACTGCCTTCAAGTCCCTCCACAAATCCTAAATTTTCAGAAGAAGCTTACTGTAGCTACTTTTGAATTGTGGTGTTGTGGTGAAAGTAGCATGGACTGCCAGAAGAACTAAAAAATGTGTCCTGGAGGAAGTGCACCTACAATGTTCCTTTGAAGCGAGAATGGCCAACTTCGTTTCACCTATTTTGGTCATGTTGTCAGAAGGTACCATTCCCTAAAGAAGGATATTATACTTGGTAAAGCTGAGGGTCAGTGAGAAAAAGGAAGGCCCTCAATGAGATGGATTGACACAGTGGCTACAACGATAGATAGTGTTTCATTCTGTTGTACATAGGGTTGCTGTGATTTGGAGCTGACTCAACAGCACCTAAAAACAACAGAAAAACAGAGCCTATGCTGAACCCTACAACACCATATTAAAGAGATCCACTCCTACCCTTCTCTCATGTAT
The DNA here is from genome assembly GCF_000298275.1 of Orycteropus afer afer. Lineage (NCBI taxonomy): Eukaryota > Metazoa > Chordata > Mammalia > Tubulidentata > Orycteropodidae > Orycteropus > Orycteropus afer. The sequence continues at coordinate 1,222,623 of NW_006921929.1, forward strand.
TTGTTTGTTTTCTTGTTCATAGCACTTTCATAAACAATAAAGTTTATTTCTTATATTTATTGAGTGAGAAAACCATGCTGGTCTCAGGGGAGTTGAGAGTCATTAAGTGATGTGAGAAGTCAATGTGCTCAGCACATGCAGGTTGTAGGCTTGAGCCCACCCACTTGTACCTTAAAAGAACAGCCTGGCCATCTATTTCTAAAAAATCAGCCATTAAAAACCCTATGGAGTCCATTTCCACTCTGACACGTATGAGGTCACCATGAGTCAGTGTTACTTGACTGGGGTCAACTCAATGGCAACTGTTTTTGGTCTCAAGCTGATTTACAAGCAACTCAAAGTGGGCTGCAGGAAACACAGAGAGTCTCTCCGTATGACTTTCCACATAGACATTTTGTCTGTAAATGATAAAGATAAATTCATACATACTATGAACAAGAGGGAGCTCTGGTAGCATAGTGGCTAAGGCACTTGACTGCTCACCAGAAGGCTGGCGGTTCAAACCCACTAGCCACTCCTCGGAAGGAAGGTTGGGCAATCCTACTTC
>NW_006921929.1:1223839-1235196 GCF_000298275.1 Orycteropus afer afer
TTGTTCACAATGAATTTTAAACACTGATGGCAAGCTAGAAACAAAAGTTAACACATAGCCTTTATGCTTTCCTGTGGTAGAGGTCACAGCCCAGATTTCAGACAAAGAAGAAAGCCAGTCAATGTTAATTTTGTTGCTGTTATTTATGCATTCTCCTTCCCACAACCAAATAGAATCATTATTTAACCCTTCAGGTTCCTAGGAAACACTGGTTGGTATTTCAGTGGATTCTCCAAGACTTCTATTTCCTACAGATTCACCATTTGAGATTTTTTTTTCATAAAATGTCAAATTCAGCAACATTTTCTGACTAGAGGGCCAAGTTTATCTCTAATGAAATTTGTCAGCCTTTATTTTCAGAGTTTAAGGTTCAGTCAAATGAAGATCAATAGAGAAACTTCATCTTGAGCATGTCCTGAATTATTACTATTTCTTATTTTGCTGAAAAAAAAGTTTCATGATATATATGAACACATGTATATGTGTACAGAGTCTGCATGGGGTACAGATGATTAACATATTCAGCTGCTAACCAAAAGCTTGGAGGTTTGAGTCCACCAGAGAGCCTCAGAAGAAAGGCCTGACAATATACTTCCAAAAAATTAGCCATTGAAAACCCTATGGAGTAGTTCTACTCTGACACACATTGTATTGCAAAGAGTCAGAATCAACTCAACAGCAACTGGTTAGTATACATAGTATACATGCACATACATACATTTACCCTGATTTGTTCTGTTTACTATGGTTATCATGAGGTGTGGTTTAAAAGAAAAAAAAATTCTGATTTTGGAGCTAATTGGACTTGAGTTTGAATCCTAATGATGCCAGTTTACATCTCTTTAAATCTCAAAAATATCCCATTTGGACAATAAACGCTTTTACTTTAAACAATATTTATAAAATTTCTAATATGGTTATTGGTCAGTAGTAGGTATTCAATAAAATATAGCTATTAATGAACAAATATAGATGCAACTCAGCTTCCTAAGAATCTTCTGGAAGATGCCACTCTGACTGTCATGAGAATTGTCATAGTTATTAGTAAAGAAAAAAGAAAAGAGAAAATGGAGGGATATTTATAAATCAACAAAATGTTAAAAATAGAAGGAATTCACTAGCCATTCCATGCAAGGAATGAAGAAAAGAGGCATTAATATCATTAATATCAAGGTAATCATTAAACCCAGATTCTATTCCTGTTTGCCTACCATTGAGAACTCTTCTTATTTATGCTTTTATTGGGGGGGTGATTTCCAAATTGCCCAGAAGAAATAAGTTTCTAGCCCATTAAATTTCTACAGTGTACCTTTCAAGAAAAGGAGGAATTCTGCTAAAAGAAAAGAACATAATTGCAAATAGCAACAATAATGGTCATAATTCATGCAGTGTCTCCTATGTGCTAAGCATTGTGCCTGGCATTTTACATACCTGGTCTCTAGCTTTACACAAGCAGTATAATTAGATGTATTTTATTGAAGAGGTAAATAAGTCTTAGAGAAAGTACATAGATTGTCCAGAGTCATACAGCTAGTTAAGTGATAGAGATACAAATTTAATCCAGATCAATTCAGGTCTCACTCACACATCACTCACTGCCTTCGAGTCTTTCCCGACTCATAGGGACCCCTCCTTGGGTTTCTGAGGTTGTAAATCTACAGAAGTAGATTGCCCAATCTTCTTTTCAGGAAGTGGCTGGTGAGTTTGGACCTCTAGCCTTTTGTGTTCAAAAAGGAGAGAGATCCTAGGATTCTTATACCCAAACCCCTGTTTTGCCCCAAAATTAGTGTTTTGAAAGTTCGGACAACTACCAAACACAACTAGGAAGGATTCTGTAAGACTCATAATATGAATTAACGTGTAAAGAATCATTCATGAATCACATCTACCTTCTCTGAGGAGTGATTAGAATCTAAGAGTCATCTTAGTGAAAAATGAGCAATGAGAATACAAGAAGCTGGGGGAGTGAGTGACTAAGAATCTGACAAAAGGAACTTGCTTCTCTAAGCAATACCCATGCCACCAGTACACACATCATGTTAGGTCTAAGGAAGAGCCAGGCCTTAGCCCATCAATGGCACCTGCTGAGTTGCAATTCACCTAACCTTTCATGTATCAGTGATCAATGTATCAGATGATCAATTTTTCCAAGACTTTTTTTTTTTTTGCCTCATTTTATTTTTCACTGGAAAAATTATTCTCAAATCTTAGAGAATATAAGAAACTGCTAGAAAAATACCTATCTTAAATAGCTAGACATTCGACAGATACAATTTGGACATCTGTCCAGCAGGAATCACCACAAATTCATCCCGTATGGCCTTCAAAACAGCTAGCCTCAAAAGAACTTATTTCTTTCATTATCAGCCTGTCCCCATCATGAGCTAAAAACCCAAAGGAAAATACATTAGAAGCTTTTTCCAGGAGTGTTATGCCCAGGCAAAATATAATCAATATCAGGATATTAAAATACAGCTAGTAACCTATGATAACATATTTTCCAACATTGTCTGTCTCCCTAGGGACTCCAGAATAAAGATATTTCCACTAAATGGTCATGAGATTTGGAGACAGAACTGGCTTAGAATCAGCGGTCTGTCATCATTAACTATATAAGTTTGGAAATTATTCAGTCTCTCTCAGCATTAATTGACTCATTTGCAAAATGAGAATGCAATGAATAGTTTTATAATTTGTTACAAAAATTAAGTGATATATAATCCGGTAATAATGGGTAATGAAGTATTTACCAAGTGTCAGGAACTGGATGAAATAAGTACCACTGGTAGATGAAGAACCTAAAGCATGAGAGATTAAATAACTTGCCAAAATTCACATAGTTGGAAAGTCACAGAAATAAGACGAATAAAGGCCATGCTCTTAGCCCACTATCCTATAATACCTAGGATGGAACTTCTGTACCGAGAAAAGATTAAATAAATGTGCACTGAACTTACTACTACTAACATCTCCATCGCCACATCAAATGAAGTAATATATAACATTAAATACACCAAAGAATTCACAATACCTGGGACAGGGCTGTAAAAGTTCTCCCTCGACAATGCAGGCCTCTTTCTCGAGAAGTTCAGGGCACTCTTTTCCATCTCCAATAGCCATGTGCTTTACATTCCGGCTCCTACTCCTAAAACCAGGAGAGAGACTCCCTGACCGACACGTCTCAGAGCAAGGACTCCAGGAGGACCACTCAGTGGTTTCACAGTCTTTCGGCATGATGCAGGATTGAACAGTCAAAGGGAAGGAGTCTTGCACACACAAGCTGAGAGAACAGAAGCAGAAAACAGAAGGTCATCAATTAAACAGATGCAACCAACAGTGCCTAGTATGAGAAAAAATACTGAAATCTACTTTAAGTTTCCAAACACACACACACACACAAATAGCTGTCATCAAGTCAAATCTGAATGACTCACAGAGACCTCACATGTTTCAGAGTAGACCTGTGCTCCATAGGGTTTTCAATGACTGATTTTTTTGAAAGTAAGATCATCAAGGCTTTCCTCTCAGGGCACCTCTGGATGGACTCAAACCACCAACTTTTTAGTTGGTAGCCAAGAACTTAACTGCTGTTTATAACACTCAGAGACTCCCAAACCTCCAAACAGGAGGATTTTTATAAATGTTTAAGACATCATGATAAAATATTGGAGGGCATAATATTTTAAGAATGTCAACTCTATTTCATCTGAAATGGTGAACCTGTTTCACCCTAGTAAGATAATCAAATGCACAGTAGGTCAAATGCACCTGGAACTTGGATCAGTGTGCTTTAACCTATGTTACAACCTATGTTCAACTTACCATGTATTGCTTGGGTCCCAGGTTCTACACATAGTGCAACACTTTACAGACACTTTCTCACAACAATGTTATGAGTTTGGATATTATTACATACATTTTGCAGAAGGGAAAACTCAAGTTCAAGGAACTTAAACGATTTATCCTAGTTCAAACCAGCCCTGTTGGAGCAGTGGTGAAGCATTCAGCTGCTAACTGAAAGGTCAGCAGGCCACACTGACCTTTCACACCACAGAAGAAAGACAAAGCTAGCAGTCTGCTTCCATGAAGATATACACCTTTGGAAACCCTGTGGGTCAGTTCTACTTTCTTCTAAAGGGTCCCTGTGAGTTGGATTTGACTTGACAGCAACAGATTTAGATTAATCCAAGGTAAAGGCAAGCTTTAGAGTGTTAATCTATTTGTTTTTAAAAACTGGGCTATTTAAAAAATGTGATACTGATTATGCTTCCCTACACTCTGAGGTATAAGATTGTTGAACATCAATTTCTCTATCTGCAAAACTGGGAACTATCAAGTACTAACAGTCTAACTGGGAAGCAGATAAATAAATAAAAAGGTAAGATACACGTTAATGTGATGAATTCAACATAAAAACATTTATAATGATGAGGAGAAGTACTAATGAGGCAGTGATGGACCATCTGGGAAAGCAAGGGAACTCAGAGAGAAGGATAGCTCAGCTGTATTTTTAAAGATTAATGGGAACTTCTCAGGCACACAGGGATAACTATCCTAAGACAAAAAAAAAAATTGTATTTTCAAAGCTTTGAAATAATACCTCATGGAATAGAACCAATGTCTTACTGAAATTGGCTTGTATGGGCTTAAAAAAACTGAGCATTAAATTATCAGAGATTTTGCAAGCCATTTGACTTCATGTTAGCAACTTAAAATTGGGCAAGGTGAGAGTATTTAAACTATTGAAATCAACAAACATTACTCAAATTCCTAACACAACCTTCCACTTATGCCAACTCCACCCACCTCCCATCCCCAAGCTGGCTGTTAAACATTTACAAACAAGTAGATAGATATTTGGTAGTGATTTCTTCAAAAGCAGTTCTGGAAAGTCTTTGTGTTACAAACTAAGAAGCTTAAATTTAATTGTGAACACCAAATGACCTTACGTGAATGAAAATCTGTTAGAATCACATAGGTAGATAACATTTCAAATACTAATTGGCACGCTTTTCTTTTTCATTTCCTTGCTGCTAGCCCTTCCCATAGGGCAATCTACTTCCATAGTGATACTGCCTCGGAAACCCAAGGAGGGGTCGCTATGAGTTGGGTCCAACTCCACGGCACATAACAACAACAACAACAGCCCTTCCCTTATTCAGTTGAAGGTGTCCATTACTTTGGGGAGAAAAAGGATCATTTCAACAGAAAAGTAAACCAAAAGGGTCAATGTTCAGTTACTGACTTCCAAATTGAGCCTACAAAGGCTGGTGGAATAATGAGTTATGGACAGAAATTGGTAATGGTTCATTTATGTGTAGTGAAAAAGAGGAAGAAAAGTTAAATAGTTTACTGGTTTCTCACTTGAAAAAAAAATATGTAAGGGAACAACCAACAGATAAATGAATTACAAAAGATGATGTTCAAGGGTGAAAAAAAATATGCACACATTTGGCCATAATGAGGAGTGACTTATGGTAAACTGTCCATATTGACATCCCCCATTAAGGTGATACTGACTGTTGCTTTCATAGAGAAAAAGGTAGCATGATACAAGACAAACCATTGGTCCAATATTTTATTTTTAAAAATCTATTTAGATCATATTAACTCCTTCCAAATGAAAAAGTCAATGCATATCTTATTACCATTACTCATTCAATATGTCATTGTAGGGCCTGGGATCTAAAACGCACCAGGAAGAGCATCTCAAAAATGCCCCCACACAATACAGAATGTATTATCACTGTCATTATGCAATGTGGAGGTGGGGTAAGGGATCATCTCCCTCTACTGTGAGACAGAACAGAAAGCTTGTAATTATTAAGAGCTTTCTAGATTTTGGCTTTTTGGAAATTTAATAAAATTCGACAACTTGTATAAGTTTTTAGAAAAACAGTTTCTATTTCCACAATGATTGTCTTCTTCTTTTATAGAGAAAGCTTTGCACTACTTAGTTCTCAGCCTATACTGTGAAGTAGTGATTTGGTTCTTTGGATTGAGCAGATTTCACTTTTTAGTGTTCACCCTTCCAGCACTGACTTTTGCTGCTGGACTAGTAGAAGGGAAAATAAGTCTTGAACAGTAAAAACACTTGCAAGGAGTTGCAGTGATTCATCAAGGCTTTCAGAGTTTTGACAAGGGCTCCTATCTGGTATATTGTGACAACAAATGGCATATGTGATGTTGACTACATATTTACTTATTATTAATGAATTTTCACTAACTTCCTCCCTTGTTGTTGTTGTTAGGTGCTGTCGAGTCATCACGGACTCATGGCGATCCTATGCACAGCAGAACAAAACATGGCCCAGTGCTGCAACAGCCCCATGATCCTTGCTATACCTGAGCCCATTGTTGTAGTCACTGTGTCAATCCATCTTGTTGAAGACCTTCCCTTTTTCATTGACCCCCCACTTTACCAAGCATGATATACTTCTCCAAGGAATGGTCCCTTCTTAAAACATGACCAAAGTAGGTGAGATGAACTCTGGCCATTCTCGCCTCCAAGGAGCATTCCAGCTGCACTTCTTCTTCCAGGACAGATTTGTTAGTTCTTTTAGCAGTCATGGTACTTTCAGTATTCTTCACCAACATCACAACTCAAAAGCATCGACTCTTCTTCGGTCTTCCTTATTCATTGTCCAGCTCTCACATGCATATAAGGTGATTAAAAATACCATGGTTGGGTTAGGTGCACCTAGTCTTCAAGGAGATATCTTTGCTCCTCAGCACTTGAAAGAGGTCTTCTGCAGCAGATTTGCCCAATGCCATACGTCTTCTGATATCTTGACTGCTACTTCCATTGGTGTTGATTGTAGAACCAAGTAATATGAAGTCCTTGACAACTTCAATCTTTTCTCCATTTATCATGATGCTGCTTATTGGTACAGTGTGAGGCTTTTCATTTTCTTTATATTGAGGTGTAATCCACACTGCAGAGTATAGTGTTTAATCTTCATCAGTAAGTGATTCAAGTCAACCTCATTCTCAGCAAGCAAAGTTGTCATCAGCATATCACAGGTTGTGAATGAATCTTCCTCCAATCCTGATGCCATGTTCTTCATACAGTCCAGCTTTTTGGATTATTTGCTTAGCATATAAATTGAATAAGTATGGTAAAAGGATACAACCTTGATGCACTCCCATCTTGATTTTAAACAATGCAATGTCCCCTTATTCTGTTCAAATGACAACTTCCTGGTCTATGCACAGGTTCCACATTAGTATAATTAAGTGTTCTGGAATTCCTATTTTTCTCAGTGCTATCCATAATTTGTTATGAACCACAACAATCAAATGCTTTTGCATAGTCAATAAAACACATGTAAACATCTCTCTGGTTGTTTACTGGTGACAGCCAAAGTAGACAGCTGGAACAAGTAGGGGGAGAGCCCCCAGGCTGGAAGCAGCAGCTAGGGCAGACAGCCAGAACAGGTAGGGGGAGAGCCACCAGGCAGGAAATGGCAGCCAGGCAGATGGCTGGAATGGATAGGGAGAAGGCCAAGAAGTGAGCAGAGTGGTTTGGAACATCTAAGGAAATAAACTTGTCTGTCAGTTTGTCATACAGTGGTGGCTTGTGTGTTGCTGTGTGGTCTGTGCCACTGGTGTTTCAAACACCAGCAGGGTTGCCCATGGTGGACAGGTTTTAGCACAGCTTCCAGACTCAGAAGAAGGAAGAGTTCATCCACTTCTCAAAGAATTGACCAATGAAAACTTTACAAGTAGCAGTGAAACACTTGCTCTCTTAGTTAAATAATAATAATTATTAATATTATTATTACACCAGGTCCAAGTCTAATTTGCTCAGTGAGACTGCACAAATGGTTGGAAATGTGAATTTACCATGGGGCGCCACAGAAGAGTGGCTTACCAATTTGCTTCCATAAAGTCTAAAGCAAAGAAAACACTATGGAGCAGTTCTACTCTGTAACACAGGGGTTGCCTTGAGTCAGCATTGACTTGATGGCAAAAAGTTTGGTGTTTTTTTGAGAGGAGCACTAGATTATGAAACAAAAGTATCTGAGTTCTAAATTTTGCATAACAATAAATTCATATGATCTTAATCTCTGGGATGTTCAGTTTCATTATCTGTAGAAGAAAAATAATAAATTGTTCTCTGCTCACTCCCTAGAGATCTCATAACCTTTAGAGTCAGTGAAATCAGTTTATAAACCTACAGCAAACAACAGGAATTATTGTTCACACACAAAAATGGCAATCAATTCTATCATAGAAGGTGATGTGCCTTTTTCATGAAATAAATATATACTGTTGACTTTTTAAAAGAGATGCTATAATAATTATAACCCCTTGACATTTATAGAGCATGTTGTCATTTGTAAATTACTTCACAAGCATTCAACTGTAAATGAAATCTTTGAAACTAAAACTTACTCTAGTAATTCTTACTTTCTCTAGAAATGTGAGGAAACTTCTTTACTTAATAAAATAAGGGCAGAAACTCTTACAAAATAAAAATCAACAAAAAAGTATCCCAACTACATTACTAAACATTTCAAACATACACAAAATCAGGGTAGTATAATAGAAACCTCCACATCTTATTAATGAAGGTTAAAATTTTCTTCAGACTTCTTTAAACTAATATAGATTTACAAATTCAGATTAAATTCCCAATGCTATCTGCAGGCCTAGTTTTATCTACCAGTTCTGCAACTATCCTGTTGATATGCATTATTCTAGACCGTCTTTATACTGTAACTAAATATGTATACATTAATAAAGAACTTACAGAATTATTTTAGCAATGCTCTTTAAAAAAAATAAATTATATATATATATATATATATATATATATATATATAAGCAAAATGGGGGTGGGGGCCTGGGTCCAAGATGGTGGACTAGCACATACACAATTCAGACCCTTTACAAGAAAGCCTCAAAAGAACAAGGGAATTGGGTACGAATGGCAATCATAGCTCCTAGACTTTCAAAGGAAAGGACAAAAAAGTAGGTCAGATAACAATGAGAGGAAGAGACTGAATGAAAATAGTGAAGAAGGAGTAGTAAACTGCTAACAGACACAGCATGGCCATTTTGAATTACTGCAAGCAGCACTCCCATCAAAGCAAGAACCAAATAACTGGCTCCTCTTGCCCAGGACTGCCCCAGCAACCATATCAGTGATCAAGTGACCAGCGAGATGCTTCCGCCCCACTTACCACGCACCACCTCTGAGTGAACAAGAGACCTAGCCCTTCTCATCCGCATTTCCATCCATCTAGTGCTGGTCAAAAGAGCTCTGGTAGCATAGTGGCTAAGACACTTGCCTGCTAACCAGACGGCTGGTGGTTCAAACCCACCAGCCACTCCTCGGAAGGAAGGTTGGGCAATCCTACTTCCGTAGTGCTACTGCCTCGGAAACCCAAGGAGGGGTCGCTATGAGTCGGGGCCAACTCGACGGCACATAACAACAACAACAACAGTGCTGGTCAAAATTCCCCTACTGTCAGTTAAGGGCTTCTTCTTTTTCTTTTTCTTTTTTTAAAATCTTTGCTTAGTTCTTAGGTCCTTTCGTTTTCCCTGAAAAGTAGGAGCCTCTCCTCTGCTGCCCATGCAGCTAGCAGTGCCTTTGCCTACCATGCCCTGGTCAGAGTAAGTGGTTTGGCAGAGAGAGCACGGCAATCCTGCACAGCCATGTCTGGGCGTTGTGTTTTTGACAGTACCTTGATACTTTTTTTCTTTCTTTTTTTTTTGGTATTTCTTTCTTCTTAATTCTTCCAACTTGTTCCCCTTCTTTTCTTTGTCTTTATTCTCTTTTGTTTCTCTCCCTCCACTCTTCATTTTTCTTTTTTTTTCTATTTGTCCCTGACCCCACTCTGTGGTCAATAGCAACTGGCCCCACCCCTCCATGGATGGCCATGTGCGCTCTCCCAGAGTGAGCGCCCTGGCACAGCTAACACTGTGCTAGTTTTTTTTCTTTCTCTTATCTTTTTTCCTTTTCTTTATTCCCTTCCTCTCATTCCTTCCTTCTCCTCCTTTGCTTTTTTCTCTTCTCCTTTTCCTCCTCCATAATTCTTTTTCATCTGCACCTCAGTAGTGCACACTTACTCTCCATATTTGGTACTGTGCATTCCCACAGAACATGTGCCACATTTCTTCTGCAGTTGTATTTGGTAGCTATCACTTGTGCCATTACTGTGCCACATTTGTTTCTTTTTTATGTTTTTTTTTCCCCTTCATTTTTCTCCTTTTTCTTCTTTTTCTTTCTTCTTAGGTCTCTCCTCCTCAGTGTTCCTGTTCTTTTGTCCCCCCTTTTTAAATTTCCTCTCCCCATTGTATCCCCCCCTTTTTTTCTTTTTATTTTTTCCAAGTGGTAGGGAGCAAGTGACCCGATCCAACCAAACACATACATACCTGCTGCCTCAACTTCTGCGTGAGTGTCACAACCAGCTCTAGTATTAGTGGGACAACAACAGATGGTGGCCAACACCCATCTATTCTTCCCTCAGCTGCTCTGACCAATCATTAACCAGAGACAAGTACTCACACTCCGACCTGTTACTAGATCTACCCAGAGAGAGGTGGTGGGTGCCCCAGTGCTGCCAAACTAGTGACCATTGTAACATGACTACTCTGTTGCCTGTATACATTAAAACAGAACAAAACAAAAAATCAGGGTGAAGCAAATCAACTTGCAATCAAAAATTAATACAATAACACTACAGTGTCTTGGAGGTAACAGACAACTTCAAATCACACACACACACACAAAATGGACAAGCTGCCCGAAACAAGTGACCAAAGTAGGTCCAGAAAAATCTTCCAGAGGAAGAAATGTTAGTAGAATTATCTAATAAGGAATTCAAAAGAATTATATTTAGGTATCTTCAATGGATTGAAAGAGAGAATGAGGAAACTACAGACAAAATCAAGGAAAACACAGATGAAACTCTAGAAGAATTTTAAAAAATGACACAAGAACAAGTTGACAAAATAAATGGTGCATTAGAAACCACACAAAAGCAGAAAATAGAAATCCAGAAGATTAATACTAAAATTTCAGAAATGGATTAAGACACTGGAGGGATAGATGAGTACACAGAATTAGTGATACTGAAGACAAATCTGTCAACACCAATCTGTGGGAAGCACAAACAAACAAAAAAAAAAGAATGAAAAAAAAAATGAAGACAGCTTAAAATTCTTTTGGGATATCATCAAGAGGAATAACTCACATGTAACAAGAATTCCAGACCAGGAAGAGACACACCCACCCTCAAAAAAAAAAAAAAAACCAAGAAAATTGAAGATTTGCTGAAAGAAAACTTCCCAAATATCATAAAAAATGAGAAGATATGCAATGAAGAAGCTCAAAGAACCCCAAATAA
>NW_006921929.1:1235616-1256585 GCF_000298275.1 Orycteropus afer afer
TAAAACACTGAAAGAAAAAACTGCCAACCAAGAATTATATATTTATCAAAACTGTCTCTCAAATATGATGGCAAAATTAGGACAATCCCACATAAACAGAAATTAAGGGAATTTGCAATAACCAGACCAACATTACAAGAAATGCTAATGGGAGTCCTCCAGACAGAGAACCACCAATGGCAGACAACAACCAAAGATTAAGACATACAGCAACATAACCTGAAATCAACCCAGATATAGAAGTATCAGAAATAAAATAAATCTACAAGACTGATGATAGGGAACCAGTGATGTTGATTTTTAAATGATGACAACTACAAAGCAAAAAGAGGGAATAAATGATGTAGTCACAAAACTTCTAAATGGAGAGGAAGTCAAGAGGATAGTAAGATAGAACAGATTGCTTTAAACTTGGGAAGATAATAATAATAAATTACAGTGTAATCACAAAGAAAATTAATAAACCTTCACATCAAAATAAAAAAGAAGAAAATCATAACATCACAGTAAACACTAAAACAATAGTAATGAAGGAAATGAGAAGAAAATCCATAAACAAAATCAGATGAGCACAGAAAAATATATGGGACGAAGAAACCATCAACACCCCATACACAAACACACACAGCAAAATGGCAGCAGTAAATTCATACCTATCAATAAATACCTTGAACATAAATGGATTAAATACACCAATCAAGAGACAGAGAGTAACAGAATGGATAAGAACACATGAGCCATCAATATGTTGTCTGCAAGAGGCACAAAGGAAAAGCAAAAAATCAAAGGATGGAAAAACATATATCAAGCAAATGGCAACTGAAAAAAGAGCAGGGAAGGCAATACTAATTTCTGGTAAAGTAGACATTAAGGCAAAAGCCAACAAAAGACAGAAGGACAGACATTATATAATGATTAAAGGGTCAATTGAACAAGAGGAAATAACCATAATAAATATCTACTCACCTAATGAAAAGCAAAAACCAAACCCACTGTCATCAAGTTGAGTCTGACTCACAGCAAGCACCACTGGATTTCCAAGGTGGTAAATCTTTACAGAAGTAAAATGCCCCATATTTCTTCCACAGGGTGGTTGGTGGGTTTGAACTGCCAACCTTCTGGTTAGCAGTCAAATACCATAGGGACTGCACCACCAGAACTCCTTATCCCCCAATTAAAGAGCCCCAAAGTACATAAATAGCACTTTAACAAAATTGGAAATAGAAGTAGACAACTCCACAATATAGTAGGGTATTTTAATGAAGCACTTTTGGAGAAGGATAGAACTAGAAAGAAATTTAACCAAGATTCAGAAGATCTAAACAACACAATTAAATAACTAGACTTCATAGATGTATAAAGAACACTTCCCCCTACAACTGCATTCTATACATTATTTTCTAGTGAGTATGGAACTTGCTCCAGAGTATACTATTTTTAAACCACAAAGCAAGCCTCAATAAATTTAAAAACATTCAACTACTGAAAAGCATCTTCTCAGATCATAATGCTATAAACTTAGAAACCAACAACACAAGATCGAAGAAAAAAAAAAAAAATCAAATACATGGAAACTGAAAAACTCCCTGTTTAAAAACTACTGGTTAAGAGAAGCAATGAATAAATGTAATAAAAAAATTCTTTGAATCAAAGGAGAATAAAAACACAACATAGTAAAAATTTTTTGGATGCAGCAAAAGCAGTGCTCTGAGGGACAATTTATAGTATTAAATGCACACATCAAAAAAGAAGAAGCAAAATCAGCACCTTAACTCAAACTTTCCAAATATTATTAAAAGAAGAGGAAAAAAAATAACTCTATACTCATCAGAAAAGGAAAATAATATCAATTCGAGCAAAAATAAATGAAAAACAATAGAAAGAATCAACAAGACTAGAATTTCGTTCTTTGAAAAGATTAATAAAATGAGCAACCTAATTGGTAAATTTAACAAAGGAAAAGAAGGTGAAAATGCAAATAACATGAATAAGAAATATATGGGCAATGTCACAACAGAATCTACTCAGATACTATGAAGAAATGTACCCCCAAAAATTTGAAACCCTAAAAGAAGCGGAAGAATTTCCAGAAACACACTACCTACCCAAACTGACACTGAGGTAGAAAATTTAAACAGAACCATCACAAAAACACTAACTGAACAAGTCATAGAAGAATCCCCAACAAAAGAAGTCTTGGCCCATATGGCTTCTCTGGTGAATTCTACCAAGCATTCAGAGAAGAGCTAACACCGATACTACTCAAACTATTACAGAACACAAAAAAGGATGTATACTACCAGCCTAATTCTATGAAATAACATAATCTTGATACCAAAACCAAGCAAAGACATCACTAATAAAGAAAATGACAGACCAATATCTTTCCTGAACATTGATGCAAACATTCTCAACAAAATACTAGCCAATAGACTCTAATGACACATCAAAAATAATAATAATAATAATAATACATCATAACCAGCTGGGATTCATACTAGGTATGCAAGGAAAGTTCAACACTAGAAAAATAATCAACATAATCCACCACATAAATAAAACAAAAGAAAATAAACACATAATCATATTAATCCATGAAGAAAAGGCATTTGACAAAATTCCAAACCTATTCTGAATAGTGGCTAAGACACTTGCCTGCTAACCAGACGGCTGGCGGTTCAAACCCACCAGCCACTCCTCGGAAGGAAGGTTGGGCAATCCTACTTCCATAGTGATACTGCCTCGGAAACCCAAGGAGGGGTCGCTATGAGTCGGGGCCGACTCGACGGCACATAACAACAACAACAACAACATTCTGAATAAAAACACTCAGCAAAATAGGAATAGAAGGGAAATTCCTCAACATAATTAAGGACATATACACAAAACCAACAGCCAATATTATTCTCAATAAAGAGAGACTGAAAACATTCCCTTTGTGACCAGGAATGAGACAAGGATGCCTTTTATTATCACTCCTATTCAATATTTTATTGAAAGTCCTAGCTAGAGCAATAAGACAAGAAAAACAAGTAAAGGGCATCCAAATTGACAAAGAAGTAAAATGATCTCTATTTGCAGATGATATGATCCTATACATTAAAAAATCCTAGAAAATCAACAAGGAAACTACTGGAACTAATAAAAGGCTTCAGCAATATGACAGAGTAGAAGCTC
Source organism: Orycteropus afer afer (assembly GCF_000298275.1). NCBI lineage: Eukaryota > Metazoa > Chordata > Mammalia > Tubulidentata > Orycteropodidae > Orycteropus > Orycteropus afer. The sequence continues at coordinate 1,238,794 of NW_006921929.1, forward strand.
AACATACAAAAATCAGTCAGATTCTTCTACACTAACAAAAGAAAACTGGAAAGGAAATCAGGAAAACAATACCCATTTTTCATAGCTATCGAATAGATGAAGTACTTAGGAATAAATCTACCAGAGACACAAAAGATCTATACAAAGAAAACTAAAAAACATGACTACAGGAAACCAAGAGACCTACATAAACGGAAAAATATTTCATGCTCATGGATAGGAAGATTTAACATGGTATAAACAACAATACTACCCAAAACAATCAACAGATATGATGCAAAGCTGATCCAGATCCCATCATTATTTTTCAAAGAGATGGAAAAACTAATGACCAACTTTATATGGAAAGGAAAGAGACCTCAGATTAGCAAACCACTACAAAAGAAGAACAAAATGGGAGGTCTCACACTACCTGATCTCAAAGCCTACTATACAGCCACAGTAGTCAAAACAGCCTGGTATTAGCACGATAATAGACACATAGACCTATGGAACAGAATTGAGAATGCAGATGTAAACCCATCCATCTATGGACACCTGATCTTTGAAAAGCAGCCGAAACCTATTAACTGGTAAAGAAATATGGTGCTAGCAAAATTGGACATTCATTTACAGAAAAATGAAACAGGATTCATAGCTCCTACCATACACAAAAACTACTCAAGATGGATCAAAGACCTAAATATAAAACCTAAAACCATAGTGGGTTAACAAAGGAAAAATAGGGGCAAACACAAGGCATAGATACAGCATCAAAAATAACTAAAAATGCACATTCAGGAGGAGACAAACTAGACTACTACTAGGATCACTAAGACCTCCTAAAAATTAAACATTTATGCACATCAAAAGACTTCATCAAAACAGTAAAAAGAGAACCTACAGACTGGGGGAAAAAATGCCAAGGATATATCGGACAAAGGATTAGTCTCTAAAATTTATAGAAAACCTAAACACCTCAACATCAAAAAGACAAATAATCTAATTAAAAAACGAGCAGAGAACAACAATAAACACTTCACCAAAGAAGACATTGCACCTCATCACATGGATGAACACTATGCTGATTGAAATTGGTCAATCACAAAACTACAACTATTGTATGAGCCCACCACTGTAACAAGAAAAGGTTTACACACAGGAAGAATCACTCTTTGAAGGTAACCAGGGGTGGGAGGGATAATCACCAACTAGAGGGTAGATACCTATTAACTTGGGTGAAGGGGAAGGTAATATACAATACAGGGAGGTCAGCACCAAAGGATCAAGGGTCCATGATTCTTGTATTCAGAATAAAATAGTCTATATACTATGGGAACTCTGGTGGTGTAGTGCCTAAGGATTCTAATTGCTAACCAGAAGTCTTGTGGTTCAAATCCACCAGCCACTCCTTAGAAGGAAGATTCAGCAGTCTATTTCTACAGTGACACTGCCTCAGAAACCCAAGGAGGGGGTTGCTATGAGTCAATAAATGCCAAAGTGTTAATGATTTAACAAAATAATGTTCATTTTCTTTCACATTCAAAAACCAAAACAAAACTCACTGCCATCGAGTCACATCAGACTCATAGTGACCCCTCCTTGGGTTTCCAAGGCTGTATCACTACGGAAGTAGATTGCCCAACCTTCCTTCCAAGGAGTGGCTTGTGGGTTTGAACAGTCAAATCCGTAGGCCTTACACTGCCAGAGCTCCTTTCACATTAAGTTTGATTAAAAGAAAAAAATTGCTCTCCTAGAGGGCACTCTTGTAAGTGAAGACTAAAGGATCCAGGCTATGTGTACGTTATAGTTTCACCATCTAGAATGTGTGGCATTTAAGTTCACCTTTAGCAAAGAAAGGGAGGGCTAGTTCAGGATAATTGAAGGTTTTGGACTAGAAGTTTCCAAAGCTCCTTCTGCCCACATTTTTTGGCCAAATCTTCATCAATGGACTCCATTATAACTGCAAAGATGATAGTGACATATATTTCTATTTGACACAAAAGAGCCACAAATATGATCTACACATAGCTTTGAGTCTGATACAGTTGTACATCCAAACTGATTTGCTTCATGCAGGTCTTCTTTTAGGATAGCTTTCAGTTTTTTCCATTCTGTTAGGGAAATTATCGCACATCCATCTGCTTTCTGACTCCCAACATTTCTTATACTGTGTTTGCAGCTGTCATATCCTAGCTTTGGTGGCATTGTGCCTAAAGCATCTGACTGCTAACCAGAAGGCTAGCAGTTCAAACCCACCAGCCACTCACGGGAAGGAAGGCTGGCCAACCTACTTCCATAGGGATAACACCACAGAAACCCAAGGAAAAGGTCACTAAGAGTCGGATCCAACTCCATGACAGTGAGGTGTTTTTTTTGTTTTGTTTTGTTTTTAAGGAATATACACCTTTTTATATTCCTTTACAGTAATTTAAGTGTGATACCAAAATACAGCAAATATAAAAGGTTGTGTTCATTTTGTCATCTTTAACCAGATACACGAAAAAATATTTGACACAAAGCTAAAGTCCTCAAATAATTCAATCTATAAATCAACTTACTCCTAGAGAGTTAAATCTACTTTCCACATGAAAAAAATAATAAAATACTGACTAGAACTAATTTTAAAATGTATGTTTAACTACAGTATATTTATATTTCTATTATTCTTGCTATAAATCATGTCCTGTTTGACTATAGAATTTACTAATTCTAAAAATATATATTACAGTTAAAAAGTTTGGTTTTTAAAGGTGAAATTGTAACAAACTAAAAAAGCACTTTATAGACTCTTAATAAAACATCTGGGCCATTCAAAACTTGGTTATTCTAATTATGTAGCAAAGACACTGCTATCCATATGACAGCAGCTTACCCAAAATGATAGCATAATAACAAGGGAACAGTTGCCTCTAGAACTTATAGATTCTAACTCGGAGAATGATTGCAATATCACGTCATGAAAATAACACCAAGGAGTAAAATATAAATGGAGAAATGAACCAGAACTGAGACAGGCTGAGAAGAGAATAGATTTGGGAAATCAAATGAAACTTATGCTAATTCTTTTAAGGATTTTGACTCGAAACTCTTAGCATTTTTCAGCCACAAGTCAAACTAATGCGACTACCTGGAAAAAAAAAAAAAGATTAGAATGATAACTTGAAGAAGGAAAACATGAGTATACCAAAGTTTATGTGACATTCCTATCTGTTGTACAAAAATTAGACCAAGAAGTGAGCATAGCAATTACCATAGAAACTTCAGCAAATAAAGACACTTGAATAAGTAGAGTTTTATAAATGTTGTGTGGAAGGCTATTTTAAAAATGTATGAAGTAATTTAAATTACTAAGAAAAAACATTAATGATCACTGAGAAGTTTTAGCCAAAATTTTTACTTTGTCTTTTCTCTATAACCTCTTATGTAAGTAATAATAATAAGTTCCCAGTAAGTTCTATTAATTTTTTTCTAGTAGACTGTATTCACATATTTTATTTCTTTTGTAGTTATTTCTATATTTTTTTTCTTTGCCAAATTAAACTAAGACAGAAACTAAAAGCAGGTAACTTAACGTCTTATTTGACAGAAACGATATTTACTTAAGTTAGAATTTACAACAAATGGAAGATTTCTCCTTGAGAAATACAACTTTTTCTTTCTAATTCTTAACAAAAATAAAAAGGAGTTATTAAGATGCTTCTTAAGTTCTTTGCACTTATTCAAGCTCAAACTTGTAATAAGCAAGAACCATAAAACTATGCAGTAAAGCTAAAATGGAAGTATGAAATTATATTTTCATTACGCTATTTAGTCGCCTCTGTGTAATAGAGACAAAGAGAGAGAAACATACACATATACTTTAGTAGTAAATTATTGAGAAGGAATAGCCTTGAGAGTGATGTTACATCAAAATGGAATGTTTCTAATATTGTGATCATTTGCTGTTACCAGAAAATGTAATTCAACAGACATTTGAAATGCAGTGCAAAGTCTCAGAATAAAACATGGTTTTTCTCCAATTTCTTAGGGTAGTAGAGTGATATGTATGCACAATTTTGTGGGTGTGTGGGTAAAATATTAGAGGAGAAAGCAGTATCAACAAACATCAATGGTGTAGGCCACTATTTTCATTTTATGGTGAAGGAAGCAGAGGGCCAGAGATTTTAAGTGATCCACTAATGGACACACAAGAAAACTGGAGAACAGCCAAGGCTAAAATCGAATGCCCCTGTCATATAGACCTAAGCAATGTTTACAGTTAATCCACAAGAGAGCATTGCTTGTTACAGGCTCTAATATAACTAAAGGTGTACTAAAACAAAAGAAAACCAAACAAATACCAAAGTCAACTTGTAAGGGTAAAGAAGAATGCCAGTTGCCTGATACTGAATCTCACCCACACTTCCCTCCCCCCTCTCAAAAAAATGTGAACAAGGAAAACAAATAAAATCATATATTACCCCTGTATTCATCATTATTGGAGTCAGAGTCACGTACACTTACAAACATACACACACTCACACAAAAAAACATTCCAAATTAAATATGTTGTTGTTGTTGTTATGTGCCATCAAGTCGGCCCCGACTCATAGCGACCCCTCCTTGGGCTTCTGAGGCAGTATCACTACGGAAGTAGGATTGCCCAACCTTCCTTCCAAGGAGTGGCTGGTGGGTTTGAACCGCCAGCCTGCTGGTGAGCAGTCAAGTGCTTTAGCCACTATGCTACCAGAGCTCCTAAACAACAAATTAAATATAGATATGATAAAAAGTATACTGAATTTCCTAATGACCACTTACTGATGCAATCATGCAGGTGTGGAAAGAAGGGGAGGTAACTATCTTAAGAGATTCTATGAAAAAGAGAACATAGCAGTAAAAGATTTAGATAAAGCAAAGATGAAATTATTTCTAGAAAATATAGTTCAGTAGTAACTGCAAAATACAATCTACAGGCGAGAACTTAGTAACACAGATATAGAAAAGGACCTTGAAAGTGTGTGACACTAGAAGAGGCAGCATTAGAGAAGTATGTCTTTGGAGGATAATTATACATTGAGAGAATGACTTGGAGATGAGGCAGTGACGAGAAAGAAAGAAAAAGAGAGAGGAAATGGAAGACCCTGTAGAAAAAAGAGAATATAAAAGACACAACCTTTCCCCACTATCATTACCAACACCAACATCCTACATGAAACTAAACAAAAGAGGGTAGCACTGAGAGAAGAAAGTGTTTCTGAAAAAGAAACTCTATTCTTAAAATGAATAGGAATAGAAATAAACCAGACTACACCCACACAAAGCTACAGTGAAAAATCAAAAATGCAAAAGATTTTATGCTGACAAAAATGTCCCACAAGCCACCAACCACAACTTTGGAGGAAAAAAAAAAAAGTAAAATAACAGTTGAAACTGCAGTAGATATCCTCAAACAAAAATTGGGACATATGAAGAAAAAAAAAATCAGAAATGTGAAATCTAATAGCATACAAAAACCAACAACCAAATTCACTGCCATCGAGTCAATTCCAATTCATAGCAAACCTATAGGACAGGGTACAACTGCCTCATTTGGTTTCCAAGACTATAAGTCTTTACAGAATGAGACTGCCTCATCTTTCTGTCATGGAGCAGCTGTGAATTTGAGCTGCCAACCTTTTGGTTAGCAGAACAATGCTTTAATCACAGCACAAATGTAAATGGAGAATAGAAACAAAGAAATGAAATGAGAGTTGATATAACTCAGGAAGAAAATAAAAGGATAAAGAGAAATCATGTAAGAAATGAATACTAAATGTCAAGATGCCAAGGAAGAACAGATTGAAAAAAACTCAATAAAGGACATAGAAGGAAAGTAGGAAATAAAGAGAATTAAAATGACATAAAGAAAGAAATAAAATGAGTCAGAAATTATATGAAATAGAAAACAGGCAGGGATGCTCAACATTCATATGTTTAATGTCTTTGATTAAAAAAAAAATTAAGACAAACTAATACTTTAAATTATAATCCAAAAAAGTAATTTATAAAAATAAAAGAATACCTCATCTGTAGAATGAAAGAAAAATCTGACCCAGAACAAGAAGGTCTGAGACATAAACAAGGAAATCTATCAGATTTTACAGAAAAAGAAGAAAGAAAAAAAAAAAAAGAAGAAAGAAAAGAAAAAAAACCTCAGGTTCAGGCAAGAAGATGAAATAACTTTCAAATGCAAAAAATTAAACTGGCAGCAGACTTCTCAAAAACAGCATACAAACCAAGCATTCAGTGGAGGAGCATCTTCAAGTAACATAAAGAAAACATGTACATAACAGTATTCTATCCCACTAAGCTGTTCTTCAAATAGTTTTGAATCTGCCAAACTCAGGAAATACTATACACTATGACTTTCTTAAGAAATCTAATAGATGTTGAGCTTCTAATCAATGGATAGCATGAAAATAATTGGCAAAATGATGAAGTTAAGCTTTCCATATATACAATCTCAGAAGTAAGACTAAAATGAGGATTGGGTCATGAATAGAAAAAAGTGAAGGCAGTGTATGTCCAGGAAAAAGTAGAAATAAAAGGGGAAAAATAGAATCAGACTATCAGCAATAAATGAAAGTCATTTAAAATAACATAATATGAAGTAATAAATTAGGTTAAAAAAGAGAAGGATAGTTAGGGGCACTATCCACCAGCCACTCCTCGGAAGGAAGGTTGGGCAATCCTACTTCCGTAGTGATACTGCCTCGGAAACCCAAGGAGGGGTCGCTATGAGTCAGGGCCGACTCGACGGCACATAACAACAACAACAACAACAAATAAAAAGAGTTGTTGTTAAGTTCCATTGAGTCAGCTCTGACTCCTACCAACCCTATGTACAACAGAATGAAACACTGCCAGGTCCTGAGCCATCCATACAATCCTTGCTATTCTTGCATCATTGCAGCCACTTGGTCAATACATTTCACTGAGGTCTACCGTTCTTTTGCTAACCCTCTTCTTTGTCAAGCATGATACATTTTCCAGGAAACGGTCCCTTCTGACAATATGACCAAAGTAGGTTTGACAAAATCTGGCCATTCTCACTTCTATGGAACATTCCAACTGCACTTCATTCAGATGAATTTGTTCCTTCTTCTGGCAGTCCATGGTATTTTCAGTATTCTATGCCAAAAACACAACTCAAAATTCATGAATTCTACAGTCTTCCTTAATTCACTGTCCAGTTTTCACATGCATATGAAGTGATTGAAAATACCACGGTGGGGAGTTCCAGCAAGATGGTAGAATAGGCAGACAAGCTACACAAACCCTCTGAAACAAAGCAATGAGGAACAAATTGAAACCAATACAGAAGACAATTCCAGAACCCTCAGCTTTGAAGGTGAGGATAAAGAAGTGGATAAATACCAAATAGAAGAACTTAAGTGAAAATAGTAAGCAGACAAAAGAAGCTGCAGAGTGTCAGCTGTTTTGAGGGCACAGCCATTTTTGGATATGTCCTGGCAGGAACCTAAGAATCAGTTCTGCTCACTAAGGAATGCATAAACAAGGACTGCATTGGTCCCTGACACCCAGAAAGGAAAACAGCAAAGAAGGAAACAAACAGACTTATGGAGTGTCAGCAGTTGTCCTGAGGGTGCTGCTATTTTGAATATTTGCAAGTGGCAGTCATGACCATTTTGAATATATGCAAGTGGCATTCTTACCTGGGCAGAGACATAGGAGGGGGCTTTCCTTGCCAAGGACAGCACTGGCAGACACACTGGACACTGAGGAATGGAAAGGAAGGATATTCCCCCTTATTATTCTTAAACCCCACACACTGTTGGTGAACAGAGGTGTAGCCATCCACTGATCCACCCACTTTCTTGACCAGCAGGAATTCCATTCATGTCTGTGCCCTCACAGAGCCAGGGCACTGTGCCTCACAGCCCACAGTTTTTTTGTTTTTTTGTTTTTTTTTGATTGTTTGTTTTCAAATTATTCTTTTTATCTTCCTCATTTCTTCCAATTTTTTTCCTTTTCCCTTTTCTTGTTTTTTTTTTTTTTCTTTCTTCTTCTTTCTTTTGGTTCTTCTCATCCCTTATTCTTCTTTTTGCACTTTTCGCATTTTTATTTTACTATTCTTTTACTCTTGTTCCTTTCTCTCAATCCTCCTTCCCCAAATATTGTGGCTTTTTTTAATCACTGTTTCTCATTATCTTTCTTTTATCTTTTTTTTAAACATATTTTGGAATTTTTCTTCTCATTTATTTTATTTCTTTTATGTGTATATATGTGTGTAATTGATCCTGTTTGTTTATGCACCTTAAGTTTTTTGTTCTCTTGTTTTTGCTTTGTCTGTTTGTTTTTTAGATTTTTTTTTTTTTGTCTGAGTGGAAGACAACAACCATTCCAACACAACACGACTATACCTACACCTCCTGCAACCTCATCCAATGAGTGAGGGCTACTAGTTGGTTTTGTACCAATTAACAAATGACAGATGGCAGCCAATATCAGCTCAACTCACCCTCAACTGCTCCTTATGAACACCTTACAGAAATACATGCACACACTGTCATTCTCTTTCACACATTTGACATAAATACAACATCACCACAATGTTTCAGAGACAACAGATCATTATAGTCCATACAAAGAAGCAATATATAGTAGAAAAAAGGGACCAGGATAGAAACCCAGAAAACATCCCTGAGGAAGAAGCAGCATTAGAACTCCCTGATAAGGAATTTAAAAGAATTATATTTGGGTACCTTCAATGGATTGAGAGACAGATCAAGGAAAACAATAAAAAGATCAAGTAAAACACTGACAAAATTAAGGGAAACACAGACAAAAACCTACAACAATTTAGGAAAAGAATACAAGAACAAATTGACAAAATAAACAAAAAATTGGAAATGATACAAAAACAAGAAATAAAAATGCAGCAGATTAATACTAAGATTTCAGAAATAGCACACTGAATGGGCAAAGGAGTAGAATTGAATCAATGGAAGAAAAAATTAAAGAGATTGAAGACAAATATCTCAATAATTCTTTGTTAAGAGATCAATCAGAAAAAAGATCAAAACAAAATATAGAAAGCCTAAGATTAATGTGGGATACCACCAAAAGAAATACCCTACATGTAATCTGAATTCCAGAACAAGAAGAGACAAATAAAACCAGAGAAAATTGTCAAAGATTTGTTAGAGGAGAACTTCCCTAATATGATGAAAGACAAGAATATATCCATCCAAGCAGTTTGATGAAACCCAAACAGGATAGATCCCAAAAGAAAATCACCAAGACATATCATAATCAAGCTCATAAAAGCCAAAGACAAAGAAAGAATCCTGAAAGCAGTGGAGGAAAAATGAAAAGTTACCTATGAAGGGCAACCAATAAGACTAAGCTCTGCTTTTCCCACAGAAACCATGCAGGTGAGAAGGCAACGGGATGATATATATAAAGTCTGAATGATAAAAAAAATCTCCAACCAAGAATTATATACCCAGCAAAAGTGTCCCTGAAATATGAGGGCAAAATTAGGACATTTCCAGATAAACAGAAATTAAGGGAATTTTTAAAACCAGCCAGCACATAACAATAACAACAAATCTCACAAGAGATGGTAAAAGGAGTCCTTCTGGTAGAGAATCAGAAATAGCAAACAACCACTGATTATTAACACATGTGGTGACATAATGCAGAAAACAACCTAGTAATAGAAATATCCAAAATAAAATTATCTTACAGGACTGTAAACAGGGAAACAGAGACATCAATTGCTAAGGGAAGACAACTACAAAACAAAGAGAATGAATAAATAATATAGTTACAGAACTTCTAAATGGTGTGGAAGTCAAGACAATTGAAAGATAGAACAAACTGTTTGAAACTTGTGAAGAAAATAGCAAATCAAAAGGTAACCACAAAGAAAAATAACAAACATTTGTATCAAAATAAAAAAGACACAAGCACAAATATTTAGCAAATACTAAAACAATATCAATGAAGGAGAGGATAACACTATTCATTAGAAAATGAGCTCAGCACAGAAAACTATATGGAATGAAGAAATCAGCAAAACAGTGAAAAAAAAAAAAAACACATAACAAAATGACATCAATAACTTCTTACTTGTCAATAATTGCATGGATGTAAATGGATTAAATGCAGCACTCAAGAGACGGAGGACTGCAGACTGGATAAGAAAACATGACCTATTAATATGCTTTCTACAAAAAACTCACATTAGACACAAAGACAAAACTAGACTAAAAATCAAAGTTGGAAAAAGATGTGAAGGAAATGGCAACTAAAAAAGAGCAGGAGTCACAGTATTAATTTCTGATGAAATTTGATTTAAGACAAAAACCACTACAAGAGACAAGGAAGGACATTATATGATGATTAAAGGATTCATTGAACAAGAGGACATGACTGATCAATACACACAATGAAAGAGCCCCAAAATACATAAATCAGACCTCAACAGCATTGAAAGGAAAAATGAATGACTCCATAGTAATAGTAGGAGAATTTAATACGCCACTTTCAATAAGAGATAGAGCAAATGGAAAGAAATCCAAAAAAGATGCAAAAGAACTAAACAATAAAATCAACCAACTTGATCTTATAGACATCTACAGAGCACTTCACCCAACAACAACAAAATATACATTCTTTTACACCACACATGGAGCATTCTCCAGGATAGACCACATGTCAGGGCACAAAGCAAACCTCAATATATGTTAAATCATTGAAATATTGCAAAGCGTCTTCTCAGATTACAATGCTACAAAATTAGAAATTAACACTAGGAAGACCAATGGGGGGGGGAGGGAAGCAAACCCATGGAAACTGAATAACACTCTCCTTAAAAATGTCTGGGTAATGGAAATAAAAAAGGAAATTAAAAAATTCCTTGAATCAAATGAGAATTAAAAAAATACAAAAATATTTGGGATACAGCAAAAGCAGTGATTGCAGAGTAATTTATTGCAATAGATGCACACATCAAAAAAGAAGAAAGAGCCCAAATCAACACTTTAACTCAACATCTCCAAAAATTAGAAAAAGAAACACACACACACACACACAAAAAAAAAAAGGCTACAGGCACCAGAAGAAAAATAATAAGAAACATATGAGCAGAAATAAATGAAACAGAAAATAGAAAGACAACAGAAAAAATAAACAATAGTAGAAGTTGGTTCTTTGAAAAGAATAATAAAATCAACAAAGCACTGGCAAACTTAAAAAAAAGGAAAAGAAAGAGAAGATGCAAATAACACAACTAAGAAAATAAGTGAGCGATGTCACAACACAACTAACAAAAATAAAAAGAATATCAGGATACTGTGAAGAACTGTACTCTAACAAATCTGAAAATATAGAAGAAATGGACAGATTTCTAGAAACAAACTACTTGCCAAAACTAACACAGACAAAGGTAGAAAGTCTGAAAAGACACATAAGAAAAGAAGAAATTGAACAGGTTATAAAAAAATTGCCAACAAATGAAAAAGTCATGGCTTAGATGGTTTCACTGGAGAATTCTACCAATCATTCAGGGAAGAAATGACACCAATCCTACTCAAACTATTCCAAAACATAGAAAAGGATGGAATCCTCCAAAATTCATTTTATGAAGCAAGTATAACCTTGATACCAAAACCACGCAAAGACATCACTAGAAAGGAAAGCTACAGACCAATATCCTTCATGAATATAGATGCAAAAATTTTCAACAAAATCCTAGCCAATGGACTCAAAAAACATATCAAAAAAATAATATATCAAGGATTCATACCACATATGAAAGGATGGTTCAAAATTTAGAAAAACAATCTGTGTCATAAATCACATAATCAAAATAAAGGAAAAGAATCACATGATCATACCAATCAATGCAGAAAAGGCATTTAATAAAATCAAACATCCATTCCTGATAAAAACTCTCACAAAGATATGAAAAGAAGGGAAATTCCTCAACATAATAAAGGGCATATATGCAAAACCAACAGCTAACATTATTCACACTGGAGAAAGACTGAAATCATCTCCCTTGTTAACAAGGAACCAGACAAGGATGGCTTCCATCACCACTTCCATTCAACATTACATTAAAGTCCTAATCAGGGTAATAAGGCAAGAATGAGAAATCAAAGGCATCCATATTGACAAGGAAGAAGTAAAACTATCCCTATTTGCAGAGGGTGTGATACCATTCTCAGAAGGAAGACTAGGCAATCTACTTCTGTAGAGACTTGGCAAGAAAACTACTAGAATTTATTGAAAAAACAAGCACAGTGGCAGGATACAAGATCAACTTAGAGAAATCAGTTGGATTCCTCTATACAATCAAACAGATCTGTGAAAAGGAAAGAAGGAAAAAAATCCATTCACAATAGCTACCAAAAAAACAAGTTACTTGGGAACAAATCTTACCAGGAGCACAAAAGACCTACAGAAAAATAAATAAATAAATACTATTTCAAGAAGATATAAGAGATCTACATAAATGGAAGAACATAACATGCTCATGGATAGGAAGATTGAAGACTGTGAAAATGTTAATACTACCCAAAGCAATCTATACTTCCAATGCAATCCTGACCCAGATTCCACTAACATTCTTTAAAGACAAGGGAAAATCAATCACTTATTTTATATGGAAAGGAAAGAAACCTTGGATAAGCAAAGCACTGCTGAGGAAGAACAAAGTAGGAGGTCCAAATCTCAAAACCTTCTATGCAGCCACATCACTCCTTGGAAGGAAGGTTGGGCAATCTCCTTCCGTAGTGATATTGCCTTGGAAACCCAAGGAGAGGTCGCTAAGAGTTGGGTCTGACTCGACAGCACATAACAATAATAACAACAACAACAACAGCAACTATACAGCCACAGTTGTCAAAACAGCTTGGTATTGGTACAATGACAGACACATAGACCAGTGGAACACAATTGAGAACCCAAAAATAGATCAACTGATTTACAGTCAGCTGATCTTTGACAAAAAGGCAAAATCCATTTAATAGAAAAGAGATAGTCCCTTACACAAATGCTGCTGGTAAAACTGGTGTCAATTTACAGAAAATGTGAAACCTGCAACTATAAAGTTCATCAAAGAAAAAATAAGAGGTAAATTCGGAGGTCCTAATTTATGGCATAAATGGATTAGCAAGCATAGCCCAAGATACACAAATAGCAGAAGATAAACTAGATGAGTAGAACCTTCTAAAACTTAAATTCTTATGTGCCAAAAGAGTAAAAAAAGAACCTACAGAATGGGGAGGGGGAAAAAAAAATGGCTATGATATATCTGGCAAGAGATTTATCTCCAAAATTTACGGAAAACTCCAACACTTCAACATCAAGAAGACAAATAATCCAATTAAAAAATGGGCAAAAGGCATGAACAGACACTTCACCAAAGAATATATTCAGGCAGCCAAAAAACACATGAAAAAATGATCATTAGCCATTGTCGTTATTGTTGTTATGTGCCGTTGAGTCAAACCTGACTCAAAGAGACCCCTCCTTGGGTTTCCGAGGCAGTATCACTATGGAAGTAGGATTGACCAACCTTCCTTCCAAGGATTGGCTGGTGGGTTTGAACCGCCAGCCGTATGGTTAGTAGGCAAGTGTCTTAGCCACTATGCTACCTGTTAGAGAGATACAAATTAAAACAACCATGAGATACCATCTCACCCCAGCATTAATAGCAAAGTTCAACAAGACAGAAAATAAGAAATGCTGGTGAAGATGTGGAGAGATTGGGATTCTCATACATTTCTGGAGGGACTGTAAAATGATACAACCACTGTGGAAATCAATAATGGCAGTTCCTTAAAAAGTTGGAAATAGAGATATCATTTGACCCAGCAATCCCATTACTAGGTATATATCCTAAAGAAGTGAGAGCCAGGACATGAATAGATATATGCACCACCCATGTTAATTGCAGCACTATTCACAATAGCAAAGAGATGGTAACAACCTAAGTGCCCATCAACAGAGGAATGGATAAACAAACTGTGAAACATACACACAATGCAATACTATGCAACCCTAAAGAGTAATGTAGAATCTACAAAACACCGCATAATATGGATGAACTTGGAGGACATTGTGCTGAGAGAAATAAGTCAATCACAGTAGGACAAATATCATATTAGTCTACTATTGCAAAAAGTCAAGGAACAGTTTATATATGCAAGGAAAATTTCTTTGTTGGTTACCACGGATGGGAGAAGGGAGGGAAATTTTTTAGATAGGTTAAATAAATAAATAAATGTATGTGTGTGTGTGCACATACAAATGCACATACATATAAATATATATGCCAAAGGTTATTAGTAGTTACCAAGGGTAGAGGGATGGGTAAAGGGGAAGCTTTTGTTTGAGGGGCATTGAGTTTATGCTCACAGGTGATGGAATATTTTGGAAAAGGATAGCTATAATGGTAGTACAACATGAAAGATGTCAACAATGTCCCTGAAATACAAATGTGGAAGTTACACTGGTAAACATCTTGTTCTGTGTGTTTTCACCACAATAAAAGTTTAAAAAAAAAAAAAAAAGGAAGATGATAAGAAAATACCATAACTTGAGTCAGCCACACTTAAGTCCTCAAAGTGACAGCTTTGCTTTTTAATACTTTAAAATCTTTTGCAGCAAATCTGTCCAATGCAATGTATTGTTTTGTTTCTTGATTGCTGCTTCCATGGGCATTGATTGTGGATCCCAATAAGATAGAATCCTTAATAAATTCAATTTCTCCATTTATCATGATGTTGCTTATTGGTACAGTTGTGAGGATTTTTATTTTCTTAATGTTGAGGTATAATCCATACTGAAGTCTATACTCTTTGATCTTATAAAAAAGTGCTTCAAGTCATGTTCACTTTCAGGAAGAAAGGTTGTGTCATCTGCATATCATCGGTTGTTAATGAGTCTTTCTCCAATCCTTATGCTGCATTCTTCTCCATATAGTCAAACTTCTTGGATTATTTGCTCATCATACAGATTGAATAAGTATGCTGAATAGATACAGCCCTGATGCACACCCTTCCTGATTTTAATCCAAGCAGTATCCCCTTGTTTTGTTCTAATGGCAGCCTCTTTGTCTGTTTAGAGGTTCTTCATTCATCAGAGCACAATTAAGTGTTCTAGAATCCCATTCTTCACAATATACCCATGATTTGTTATTATCCATATAATCAGATGTGTTTGCATAGTCAATAAAATGCAGGTAAACATTTTTCTGGTATTCTTTGCTTACAGTTAAGATCCATCTGACATCAGCAATGCTATCCCTCATTTCACATCCTCTTCTGAATCCACATTGAATTTCTGGAAGTTCCCTGTTAATATATTGCTGCAACTGTTTTTGAATTATATCCAGCAAAATATTACCTGCCTGTGATATTAATGTTATGATTTGATAATTTCACATTATGTTGGATCACTTTCTTTGGATAGGCACAAATATGGATCTCTTCTAATCTGTTGGCTAGATAACTGTTTTCCAAATTTCTTGGCATAAATCAAAGTGCCACAGTGATGCATCCATTTGCTGAAACATCTCAGCGAGTATTATGTCGATTCTTGAAACACTGTTTTTTGCCATTGCCTTGGATTTCTTCCTTCAGTACCACTGGTTCTTAATCATATGCTACCTCCTGAAATGGTGAATGTTGAGCAATTCTTTTTGGTAATGTGACTCTGTGTATTCCTTGCATCTTCTTTTGATACTCCCTGCATCCTTCAAGGGAGTTCTGGTAGTGTAGTGCCTAAGGCACTTGACTGCTAACCAGAAGGCTGGCGGCTCAAACCCACCAGTCACTCCTCAGAAAGAAGATGGGGCAATCTACTTCCATAGTGATACTGCCTCGGCAACCCAAAGAGGGGTCGTTATGAGTCGGGTCTGACTTGACGACACATAACAACAACAATAACATTCTTCAATATTTTGTCCAATATTGCAACTGAAGGCTTGATTTTTTTTTTTTTTTTTTCAGTTCTTTCAGCTCAAGAAATACTGAGGGGTCTTCCCTTTTGGTTTTCTAATTCTAGGTCTTTGCACATTTCATTGTAAGAGTGTATTTTGTCTTCTCGATTTGCCCTTTGAAATCTTCTGTTCAGCCCTTTGATTTCATCATTTCTTCCATTTATTTTAGCTACTCACCATGCAAGAGACATTCTTGATGTCATCCACAACTCATCTGGTCTTGGTCATTGGTGCTTAATGCATCAAATCTATTCTTCAGATGGTCTCTAAATTCAGGTGGGATATAATCAAGGTTGTATTTTGGCTCTCATGAACTTGTTTTAATTTTCTTCAGCTTCAACTTGAACTCATGTGAGCAATTGATGGTCTGTTTCACAGTCAGCTTGGCCTTGTTTTGGCTGATGATATTGAGTTTCTCCATTGTCTTTTTCCACAAATGTAGTTGATTTAATTTCTCTGTATTCCATCTGGCGAGGTCCATGTATATAATCATCATTCATGTATTGAAAAAAAAGTATTTGCAATTTATAAGTCATTCACAATGTAACAAATGCAATGTGACAAACTGCATTGAGTCAACCCTCCTTGGGTTTCCGAGGCAGGATCACAACAGAAGTAGATTGCCCAATCTTCTTTCTGAGGAGTGGCTGGTGGGGTTGAACCACCAGCCTTCTGGTTAGCAGTCAAAAGCCTTAGGCACTCTGCTACCAGAGCTCCTTTATAAGTTCTTGGTCCTGCAAAATTCTATCATGACATCTCCAGCATCATTTCTACCACCAAGACCATATTTTTCAACTACTGATACTTCTTTTTAGTCTCCAGCTTTCATATTCTAATCACCAATAATTTACAATACATTTTAACTGCATGTTTGGTCAATTTCAGACTGCAGATATTCATAAAAATCTTCCATTTTTCATCTTTGGCTTTAGAGATTGGTGCATAAATTTGAATAATAGTAGAATTAACTGGTGTTCCTTGTAGGTTGTGATAGTTAACTTTGTGTGTCAACCTGGCTGGACCTGCTTGAGTGGCTGGGCAGCTGGATGTAGTATTCCCCATGAGGAGACTGATAATCAGCTCCATGGTGGAATCTACTGTGAGCAATTGAATAGTTGCCTTAGGAATGTGGTCTGCTTCCTGCATATAAGGAGAAACCCTGGGAAATGGTCTCTAACTTATGGCACTCTTGAATCCTGCATGTAGCCATGTCATTGTTCAGCAGCATGCCATGCTCTGCCAACCTTGGGACTTTCAATAGACTTGAGTTAATGGCCTGCCATGTGGTTTGGTAACATCGGGACTATTCCTTTTTACTTGTCAACCATGGGTTTGTTTGTCTCAGCAGACAGTAGCTGTCTGAGTGAATAAAAGCCTCTAGCTCCAGTGGGCCAGGAGCAGGAGGCAGAGCTGAAGCCCAAGGTTGAGGGGCTTTAACCCAGCCCGTAGAGCCTAGCACTTTGAACTCAGACGTAAAGCCTCCAAATTGTAAGAGAATAAACTCCTGTTTGTTAAGGCCATCCCATTTCTGGTATATTCTTGTCACAGCGGCACTAGGCAACCAGAACCATAGGTGTATGGATATCTTCCTATCATTGACAGCACTGTACTTCAGGATAGGTCTTGAATGTTCTTTTTGATGGTGAATGTAATGCCATCCCTCTTCAGTTTGTCATTCCTAGCATAGTAGACCATATGACTGTCTGATTCAACATGGTCAATACCAGTCCATTTCAGGTCACTAATGGCTAAGCCCCAGGGATACAGGTGAGGAGAGACAACTCAGGGATGCCCAAAGAAGCAGGCCAGAAGA
>NW_006921929.1:1259725-1261299 GCF_000298275.1 Orycteropus afer afer
ACAACTTCCAATGTACCTAGATTCATACTTTGTACATTCCATGTTCTGATTATCAATGGATGTTTTCAGCTGTTTCTTTCCATTTTGAGTTGTGCCCATCAGCAAATGAAGGTTCCAAAAACTTTACTCCATCTATTTCACTAAGGTTGACTCTGCTTTGAGGAGACAGCTCTTTCCCAGTCATATTTTGGGTGTTTTCCAACCTGAGGGGCTCCTTTTCATTCACTGTATCAGACAATTGTTTCTCCACCATTCATAAAGTTTTCCGGTAATATATCTGACATTGTTTCACAGCTATTCATAAGGTTTCCACTAGCCATTTTTTTCAGAAGTTGATAGCCCCATCCTTCTTCTCAGTCTGCCACTGAAACCTGTCTATCAAGGATGACCCTGCTAGTATTTGAAACAACCTACAAATACCTGCTGGTAATTGAAATATTGGTGGCTTAGCTTCCAGCCACACATCAACACACAAGCCCCTACAGTATGATAAACTGACAGACAAGTTGTGGTATAAAAAGTAGTAATATAAAAATAACTCCAAAATAAAAAGTTCAAGTATTTCTAAATCCCAATAAAAATTGTAAAGCAAAGATATACACCAAATAGAGAAAACACAGTAAATGTAACATTATGCATAGTGTAATTACAAAATAAGATAACATTATTATTTTGATCAAACATGTCTGTCATATAAACAAATGTGAATAAGTGAAATTCATTTATTGAAATAAACTCAGTGGTCACAATGACCTATAAAGTAAAGCCTAATTTATGCTGATGCTGAATGTAAGAGGTAAACTTAAGTGCAATGATTCAAAAAGCCAAAACTTAAAGAATGGACAAAGATATATAAGGAAAATGAAAATAGTGAGAAAGCAATATTACCATCCTCATCTTAGACTAGTTAAAATTCAAGCCAAATATATTAGAAGCAACAACAAAGGGCACAGTGTAAAGTTAAAAGCCACATTTCACAATGAAAATATAACAATTTTGAATATATATACACCAACTATGATAGCAATCCTGTACATAAAACAAATACATATATATATATATATATATATATATCTTGTGTGTACATCTATGTACATGCGTGTGTATATATATGTATACACATACATAAAATGTTGTTAGTTGTCATTGAGTCGAGTCTGACTCATGGTGATCCCAAATGTACAGAGTAGAACTGTTCCATAGGGCTTTCAAGGTTGTGACCTTTCAGAAGCAGCACCAGGCCTATCTTCTGAGGTCCCCATAGGTGTATTCGAACCACCACTCTTTCAACTAATAGTAGAACACTTAACTGTTTACACTACCCAATCACACACACACACACACACACACACGGGATGAGAAATATAGATAAATGCACCACTAATAGCAGGAAAGTTTTAGATCCACTTTCAGAAGATAGGTCAAGTGAAAAAAATAAAATAAACTATATATATGGGAGCTCTGATAGCATAGTGGCTAAGATACTTGCCTGCTAACCAGACAGCTGGTGGTTCAAACCCACCAGCCACTCCTCGGAAGGAAGTTTGGGCAATCCTACTTCCATAGTGATACTG
>NW_006921929.1:1261889-1276433 GCF_000298275.1 Orycteropus afer afer
TGAGTCGGGTGCGACTTGACAGCACATCACAACAATAACAGAGGCTATAACTACTTCTCAATTGCACCTAGAACATTCACAAAAAATGATCATCTATTCATACACAAAGAAAACATTAGTAGGTTCCATAAAGTAGAAATATTATGAATAGCAGTCTTTTATCAAAATGCTATAAAGGTAGGAATTAAAAATAAAAAGGGAAGTTTCTTCTACTAGTAATTTAAAAGATCTGGTATTTAGAAACTCTTGGATGAAAGGAGAAATACAAGGAAGTACATGGAGTACAAGTATAAGGAGAAACTATAGAAGTTATTAATAAAATATGATAATGAAAATAGTACACATCAGAATATATGGGATGCATTTACAGTGATGAGTAGAGAAAAATTGAAAACTTTAAATATACACATCAATATAAATGAAAATAAATATCCATTTAAACTTTGGAAAAAAAATAAATTTCAAAGAAAAGACAAGAAATACATTACAAAGATAAAAGCAGATATTAATATGGAAGAGACCATCAAAGTAACAGATAAAATTAGTAAATCCAAATCCTGGTCTTTTTTCTTTTCTTTTTTTTTTTTTTAAAGTCAACAAAATACAGAAACCACTAGCTAATCACAAATATGTGAAAACAAGAAATTACAAGATGTAAATAACTCTGGATGCAGCATGCATATCTATACAAGTAAATTTAAATATCTAGACAAAATGGTTAATTTCTTAGAAGAACATATTTTACTAAACTAACCTCAGTAGAAATGGCATGCATTAACAGACCAATCTCCATAGAAAAGCTAGAGAAAAAATTCCCCAAAAATAGAAAAAAGCATCAGGTCCAGATAGTTTCACAGAGAAATTTTACAAAACCTTTATTGACCAGATGATTTCAACTGAACACAAACTGTATAGAACCCAGAAGAAAAAGGGAAGTTTATGAAGCAAGTGTAACTATGCCACATCAACCTGATGAAGAGAGAATCAAGAATAAAATGATATACTGGAATATAGACTATCACCGCAAGTATGGTTCAATATTAGAAAATGTGTTAATACCATATTAGAAGACCAAAAGAGAAAAATCATATGATTTTTATCCCCAAAGATGCTGAAAATATCTTTGCAAAAGTCAATATTCATTCCCAGAACAAAAGGACCTCTAGTAATGCAGTAGTTAAGAGCTCATAGACTAACTTAGGCTTAAAATGTGGCAATTTGCTTCTATAAAGATTTACAACCTTGATTGGAGGAAGATGGAGTCCACGTGCTTGGTTCCTCTGTCAACAAAGATTTTGAGAAACTAGATAAAGCAGATGCACATATTGATACTGGAGTTATGAGCAGCTGATGAGAAGACAAATTATTAGATCCATTGAAGGTAAAAAAAGGGAACAAGTTAAGCTTCTGGGAAAATTTTAAAAACTCTCCCAACAAGTGGAGCTGAAGAGAAGTCCTTAGAAAAACAAAGGACATAAGTTAATACAAAGGAAGTTGTTATTCTTGTTATTGTTATATGCCGTTGAGTCAGATGCGACTCATAGAGACCCCTCCTTGGATTTCTGAGGCAGTATCACTACGGAAGTAGATTGCCCAACCTTCCTTCCAATGGGAGGAACATATTAACCCTCTGGTGGTGTAGTGCCTAAGGCATTTGACTGCTAACCAGAAGCCTGGCAGTTCAAACTCACCAGCCATTCCTCAGAAGGAAGATTGGGCAATCTATTTCTGTAGTGATACCACCTTGGAAACCCAAGGAGAGGTGGCTATGAGTCGGATCCAACTCAATGGCAGTGTGATTGGTTTCACTGGTTTAGTCAGCTGTAGCTACTACACTGACCACTTCACCCAACAGACAAGTAATGCCAATAGCTCCTTTACCACAGGTTCAATGACACATGATGGACAACACTTGCTCATTCCAACTGCAAATCCTCTTCACAATGAACAGAGACCTGCACCCACATCCTCACCAGTGATTTCACCTACACAGAGGAAGCTGTGTTTACTGAAAAAGTGATCCAGTAAAGCCAAGTTAGCAACCAAAAAAGTACATCTGATCCACAGTTCCAGATATAGCAAAACATAAAACCAGGGTGAAACAAGAAAGTACATAACTAACAAATAAAGACAATGACTTCAAAATATCTAGGAAACAACAGACAACTTCAAATCCAACTAAAGAACAGGAAAAAATAGTAGAAACAAGTGCACAAACTAAAGAATTAAGCAATCTACCTGAGGAAGAGCAAATAATAGAACTATCTGATAAGAAATTCATAAGATATGTACATACATATGTCCCTCCAAGAGCTCAAGGAAACCATAAACAGAAACAATGAGAAGACAGACAATACTCTGTAAGACTTCAGGAAAACCATTCAAGAACAAAATAACAAAATAAATACACAATTAGAAATCATACAAAAACAGACATTGGAAATCCAAATGAAGAACACTAAAATTAAGGAGATAGATAACTCATAGGAAGGACAAAGATATACATAGTAGATTATATAGTCAATATATAATAGACTATACTAGATATATTTAGTAGTATGTAGTACTCTATAACTGGTGAAAGAACATATTTCCAAGCTAGAAGACAAATGCTTTGATGCCAGCGTATATGAGGAAAAACCAGAAAAAAGATTGAAGAGAAATGAAGAAAACCTAAGGGTTACATGGAATGACATGAAAAGAAACAACATATGCTTGATTGGAATCCCAGAACAAAAGGAGACAGAAAAACAAAACAAAAAAACACTGAGAAAGTTGTCAAGCACTAGCTAACAAAAAATTTTCCACATATTATGAAAGAAGAAAGATATTCATCCCAGAATCTCAATGAATTCCATACAAGACAGATTACAAAAGAATGTCACCAAGACATATCATAATCAAACTTTCCAAAGCCACACAAAGAAAGAACCTTGGGAGCAGCTTGAGAAAAACAAAATGTCACCTACAGTGGGCAACATATAAGAATAAGCTCTGATTTCTCAGCAGAAATCATGTAAGCAAGAAGGCAATGGGATGGCATATATAAACCTTGAAGGAAAACAATTGCCAACCAAGAATTATATATCCAGATGTGCAAGATGGCAGAACACTCAGACAAACTGCACAGACCCTCTTCAACAAAGAAAAGAGGAATCAATTAAAACAGAAATGGAAGATAATCCTAGAGCCCTGAGGTTTGCAGGGAAGAATATATACATGGACTGAACTCCAACCAGCATAAGAACCTGCATGAAAACACCAAAAAAGGAGATATAAGGAGCTGCAGTCTGTCAGAGATCCTGATGGAACAAACAGTGTGGAAATTTCAAGTAGGTTTACGACCTAAGAATTAACCTAAAAATTGACACTGCTAGCCAGGGGCTGCACAGAGGACTGTACTGGGGGCTGGTGAATACAAGGGGAATCAGTGAAGAGGAAGGTGGGCTGAAATGTGGACTTTTGCCTGTCCAGAGGGTGCAGCCATTTTGAATGTTTACAAGTAGTTTGACTATTTTGGATATTTAAAGAGACAGCATTCTCCCAGATTCCAGGGACTTAAGGATAGGCTCCACTTGTCAGGAAGCACAAGGACATTCAGGACATAAACAACTGGAAAGGTGTGATATCCCCCTTGTTACTCTTAGACTCCACACCCAGTTGGTGAATAGAGGTGTGGCTATCTCTCACTCCCACCCAACTTCTGGACCTGTAGAAATTCCATCCCAGGTTGTGTGCTCAGACAGAGTCTGGGTGCCCTGCTCTGCCCTGCCCAGATTCTTTTTTTTTGTTTGTTTGTTTTTTGTTTTTCTCCATTTCAAAATTCTTCATCTTCTCCTTCCTTTTTGTCCTTTTTATTCTTATTCATTATTCTTCCCTTCCCAGTTTCTAGTTTACAGCTTTTTGTTCTTTTTGAATTTATCCCATTTTTTTCTTCATTATTTTCCTACTCTGCCTTTTTCCTCCTATTGTCCTCTCCCCAGATAGTGCAGATTTTATTTTTCTTACATTTTATTTTTGGGTGATTGTTTCTGTGTGTTTACATGGTGGTTTTTTTGTCCACATACTTTTGCTTTTTTGATAGTTTTTCAATTTCTGTTGTTGTCTGTGTGGGAGACAGCAATAGTGCCCACACAACACAACTACATCTGCACCTCCTGCAGCTCCACTTACTGAATGAGTGCCACCACTTCATTCTCCACCAACTGGCCAATGATAAATGACCACCAAGAAGAGCATGACTCATTTTTAGCTGCTTTTCACAAACAGTTAATTGAGATCAAAATACAATGTCACAAGGACTGGGAGACAACAGACCATCACAATCCACACAAAGAAGCAAGATAAAGTGGTAGAAACAAGGGAATAGTATACAGACCCAGAAAACATCCCTGAGGAAGAAGCAGCATTGGAACTCCCTGATAAGAAATTCAAGAGAATTATATTTAGGTATCTTCAAAGGATTGAGAGATAGATCAAAGAAAGCACTGACAAAATTAAGGAAAACATAGACAAAACTCCAGAACAATTTAGGAAGAAAATACAAAAGCACAATCACAAAATAAATGAAAAATTAGAAATGATACAAAATCTACAGATAGAAATCCAGAAGATTAACACTGAATTTTCAGGAATAGATAACACACTGAAAGGCCAAAAGAGTAGAATTGAATCAAAGGAAGACAGAATTAATGAGACTGAAGACAAATGTCTGAATACTTCTTTGGAAAGGGATAAATCAGAAAAAAAGATCAAAACAAAAATGAAGAAAGCCTAAGGTTCATGTGGGATACCGTCAAAAGGAATAACCTATATGTCATTGGAATGCCAGAACAGGAAGAGAAAAGTAAAACCACAGAGAAAAGTTTCCAAGATTTGTTGGAAGAGAACTTCCCTGATATGATAAAAGATGAGAATATATCCATTCCGGAAGTCCAATGAACCCCAAACAGGACAGACCACAAAAGTAAATCACCAAGACATATCATCATCAAACTCATCAAAACCAAAGACAAAGAAAGAATCCTGAAAGCACCATATAAAAAATGAAAAGTTACTTACAAAGGACAACCGATAAGAATAAGCTCTAATTTCTCAGCAGAAACCATGCAAGCAAGAAGGCAATATGATGGTATATATAGAATGCTGAAAGAGAAAAATTTTCGACCAAGAATTATATACCTTACAAAATTGTCCCTAAAAATATGATGGTGAAATTAGGAGATATCAGGATAAGCAGAAATAAAGCGAATTTGTTAAAATCAGACCAACTTTATAAGAGAAACTACAGGGAGTCCTTTGAACAGAGAACCAATAATAGCAAACAAAAATTGACCATTAATACACAAAATGACATAACTTGGAAACCAACACAGCTATGGAAGTATTCAAAGTAAAATAAGCTTAACAAGATTGTGAACAGGGAACCAGAGACATCAATTGGCAAATGAAGACAACTACAAAGCCAAAAGAGGGAAAAAAAAGTGTAGTTACACAACTTCTAAATGGTGAAGTTGAGAGAGTTACAAGATAGAATGGTCTGTTGTAAACTCAGCAAGAAAATTATAAATCACAGCATACCCTAAAAGAAAAAAATGAACTTTCATATCACAATAACAAAGAAGACAAACACAAATATTTAGCAAATACTAAAACAACAGCAACAAATGAAATGATAAAATTATTCATAAACATAATGAGCTCAGCACAGAAATTATGTGGAACAAAGAAACCAACAACACCATGAAAAAACACATAACAATATGACAGCAACCAATTCATACTTGACAATAATTACACTGAATGTCAATGGATTAAATGCACCACTCAAGAGATGGAGAGTTGCAGACTGGATAAGAAAACATAACCCACCAATATGCTATCTACAAAAGACACACCTTAGAGACAAAGACAAAAATAGACTAAAAATCAAAGGTTGGAAAAAGATATGTCAAGCAAGTGGTAACCAAAAAAAGTAGGAGTGGCAATATTAATTTCTAATCAAATTAATGTTAAGACAAAAACCACCATACGAGACAAGGAAGGACATTATATAATGATTAAAGGAACCAGTATATATAACCATAATAAATATCTGTGGACCCAATGAAAGAGCCCCAAAATACATAAATCAGATTTTAAAAGAGCTCAAGAGGCAAATAGATGACTCCATACTCATAATGCGAGACTTTAATACACCACTTTCAATGAAAGAGAATAACTGGAAAAAAACTCAACAAAGATGCAGAAGAGCTAAACAGTATAATCCACCAACATGACCTAATAGATATCTACAAAGCACTTCACCCAACAACAGCACAATACACATTCTTTCCCAGTGCACATGGAACATTGTCCAGGAACAACCAGGTATTAGCCCATAAAGCAAGCCTTATCAATTTAAAAACATAGAAATACTACAAAGCATGTTTCCATATCACAATGCTACCAAATTAGTAACCAACAATAGGAAGATCAACAGAAAAAGAGCAAACATGGAAACTGAACAACATCCTCCTCAAAAACTACTGGGTAATTGAAAAAATAAAAATTGAAATTAAAAAATTCTTTGAATCCAATGAGAATAAAAATACAACATACCAAAATTTGGGGGCACAGCAAAAGCAATGATCAGATGGTAATTGATAGCAATAAATTCACACATCAAAAAAGAAGAAAGAGCCAAAATCAATACCTTAACCCAACGTCTCCAACAATTAGAAAAAGAGCAGCAGAAAAAGCCTACAGTCACCAGAAGAAATGAAATAATAAAGAATCGAGCAGAAATCAATGAAACAGACAATAAAAAGACAATAGAAAAAATAAACAAGACTAGTAGTTGGTTCTTTGAAAAGATTAATAAAATTGACAAACAACCGGAAAATTTAATAGTGGAAAAGAGGGAGAGAATACAAATAATATAAACAAGAAACAAAATAGGAGGTATCACAACAGAATCAACTGAAATAAAAAGGATAATATTGGGATACTATGAAGAACTGTAGGAGCTCTGGTAGCATAGTGCCTATGGCACTTGACTGCTAACCAGAAGGCTGGCAGTTCAAATCCACCAGCCATTCCTCAAAAGGAAGGTTGGGCAATCCTACTTCTGTAGTGGTACTGCTTCAGAAACCCAAGAAGGGGTCACTATGAGTCAGGGCCGACTCAATGGCACATAACAACAACAACATGAAGAACTGTACTACAACAAATTTGAAAATACAGAAAAAAATGGACAGATTTCTAGAAACACACCACTTACTTAAACTAACACAGAATGAGGTGGTAAAGTAGAGAAGATCCATAAGAAAAGAAGAAATTGAATAGATCATAAAAGAATTACCAACAAAACAAAATCCTGGCCCAGATGGTTTCACTAGAGAATTATACAAATATTCAGAGAAGAACTGATACCAGTCTTACTCAAACTATTCTAAAACACAGAAAAGGATGGAATCCTCCCTAATTCATTTTAAGAAGCAAGCATAACCCTGATACCAAAACTAGGCAAAGACATCATTGAAAAGGAAAACTACCAACCAATACCCCTCATGAATATAGATGCAAAAATCTTCAACAAAATCCTAGCCAATAGACTCCAACAACATACCAAGAAAACAATTCATTATGACCAAGTGGGGTTCATAGCAGGTATGCAAGGATGGTTCAACATTAGAAAAACTTTTAATGTCATCCACCACATATATAAAACAAAGGAAGAGAACCACATAATCATGTCAATGGATGCAGACAAGCCATTTAATAAAATCCAACACCCATTCCTGATCAAAACTCTCAGCAAAATAGGAATTGAAGGGACATTTCTCAACATAATAAAGGGCATATACATAAAACCAACAGCCAACATACTTTGAATGGACAGAGACCTAAGCCATTCCCCTTGCAAACAGGAACCAGACAAGGATGCACTCTATCACCACTTCTATTAAACATTGTATTGGAAGTACAGCCAGGACAATAAGGCAAAAAAGGGAATTCAAGGGCATCCAAATTGGTAAGGAAGAAGCCAAACTATCCCTATTTGCTGATGATACTGGGAGCTCTGGTAGCATAGTGGCTAAGGCACCTGACTGCTAACCAGAAGGCTGGTGGTTCAAACCCACTAGCCACTCCTTGGAAGTAAGATAGGGCAACTACTTCCATAGTGATACTACCTCGGAAACCCAAGGAGGCGTCGCTATAAGTCCAGTCTGACTTGATGGCACATAAAAACAAAACCATGATCCTATACCTGGAAAACCTGAGAGACTCATGGAAAAAAAAAAAAAAAAAAAAACCTACTGGAACTAATTGAGAGGTTTGCTATGGCGGCAGGATACAAGATCAACCTCCAAAAATCAATTGGATTCCTCTACACCAACAAAGATACACCAACAAAGAGATTACTGAAAAAGAAATAAGGAAATCAGTACCATTTACAATAGCTACTAAAAAAATAAAATGTTGTTGTCATTGTTGTTGTTATTTGCCATCTAGTCAACCCGACTCATAGCGACCCCTCCTTGGGTTTCTGAGGCAGTATCACTACGGAAGTAGGATTGCCCAACCTTCCTTCTGAGGAGTGGCTGGTGGGTTTGAACCGCCAGCCTTCTGGTTAGCAGTCAAGTGCCTTAGGCACTATGCTACCAGAGCTCCCAAAAAATAAAATACTTGGGAATAAATCTTACCAGGGACACAAAAAACTTGTACAAAGAAAACTATAAAAGACTACTTCAAGTAACCATAAGAGATCTACATAAATGGAAGAACATACCATCCTCATGGATAGGAAGACTGAACATTGTGAAAATGTCAATTCTACCTGTGTTAGGCCAGGTTCTCTAGAGAAACAAAAACCAGTAAAGCTTATATATATATGTGTGTGTGTGTATATATGTATATGTATATATAGAGAGAAATTTATCTTAGGAAAATGGCTCACACACTTATAGAAGCTGGCAAGTCCAAGGTTCCTGGATCAAACGTCAAGCTGGAGGCTTTTCCTGGCTCTTGCAACTGCAGGGGTTGAGGAGCTGT
The DNA here is from genome assembly GCF_000298275.1 of Orycteropus afer afer. NCBI lineage: Eukaryota > Metazoa > Chordata > Mammalia > Tubulidentata > Orycteropodidae > Orycteropus > Orycteropus afer. Next base: position 1,270,926 of record NW_006921929.1, read on the forward strand.
ACACTAGCTGTTGACTCCAACGAATGATGAATCCAAGATTTCCAGTCTGAATGGTGGACTGTTCATTCACAGATAGTTGTAGGCAGCACAACAGAATCCCGATCCACAGAAGAATGTCTCTCTTCACATGATGTTCTTGGATATACTGGAAGCAGGCCACACCCCTAGGGAAACTCCCCTTCAACAGACTGGCCACTCAGAACATAGTCATCTGATCCCATCATGGGAACAACCACACCACAACAGATCAAAGCACACAGAAATGTGTTCCAGCCAAGTTGACACACAGCTCCAACTGTTACACTACCCAAAGCAATTTATACATTAAATGCAATTGCAATTGAGATCCCATCTATATTCTTTAAGAATATAGAAATTGCCATGACTGCTAACCAGAAGGCTGGTGGTTCAAACCCACCAGCCACTCCCTGGAAGGAAGGTTGGGCAATCTGCTTCCATAGTGATACCGCCTCAGAAACTCAAGGTGGGGTCAGTGTGAGTCAGGTTCAACTCGACAGCAGCATGTCTGGTTTTTTGTTTATAAAGAAAAGAAAGAGACCTCAGAAAAACAAATTAATATTGAAGAAGAACAAAGCAGGCGGTCTCACACTGTCAGATCTCAAAACCTACTGTACAGCTACAGTAGTCAAAACTGTCTAGTATTGATTCAATGACAGACACATAGACCAATGGAATAGATTTGAGAACCCAGAAATAGATCCATAGACCTATTGTCAGCTGATCTTTGACAAAAAGCCAAAATCTAATAAGTGGGGAAGAGATTATTTAATAAATGGATATTTATTAAACTGGATGTCCACTTGCAGAAAAATGAAACAAGATCTGTATCTCATACCATACACAAAAAAATATCTCCAGATGGATCAAAAACTTGAATATAAAATCTAAAACTATAAAGTTCCTCAAGGAAAAACTAGGGATAAATTTAGAGACCCTAATATATGGCATAAATAAGATACAAAGCATAAGCCACAATGCACAAACAGTAGAAAAGAAACTAGATGAATGGGACCTCCTAAAAATTAAATTTGTATATGCTTCCAAAGACTTTTCCAAAGAGTCAAAAGAGAACGTACAGATTGGGAAAAAAATATTTGACAATGACTTATCTGACAAGGGACTTATCTCTAGAATTTATAGACAACTCCAATACCTCAACAACAAAAAGACTAATCCAATTAAAAAATGGACAGAAGACATAGACACTTCACCAAAGAGGATATTCAGGTGGCCAAGAAACACATAAAGAAATGCTCACGATCATTAGCTATTTGTTGTTGTTGTTGTTATGTGCCGTTGTTGGACCTGACTCATGGCGACCCCTCCTTAGGTTTCTGAGGAAGTACCACTATGGAAGTAGATTGCCCAACCTTCCTTCTGAGGAGTGGCTGGTGGATTTGAACCTCCAGCCTTCTGGTTAGCAGTCAAATGCCTTAAGTACTATGCTTCCAGAGCTCCTCATTAGCCATTAGAGAGATGCAAATCAAAACAACAATGATATACCATCATGTCCCAGCACTAGTAGCAAAGTTCAAACAGATAGAAAATAACAAATGCTGGGCAGGAGAGATTAGACCTCTCATACACTGCTGGTGGGGCTGTCAAATGATGCAACCACTGTGGAAAGTAACATGGTGAATGCTTAAGAAGTTGGAATTAGAAATACCATGTGTCCCAGCCATTCCATTACAAGGTATATATCCTAAAGAAGTGAGAGCCAGGACAAGAACAGATATATGCACAACCAAGTTCAACACAGCACTATTTACAATAGCCAAAACATGAAACCTAGGTGCCTATCAACAAAAGAATGGACAACCAAACTATGTTATACCGATACATGGAATACTATGCAACCCTAAAGAATAATGTAGAATTTGCAAAACACTGCATAACGTGGATGAACTTGGAGGACATTTTCCTGAGTGAAATAAGTTGATCACAGAAGGATAAAATTGTATTAGTCCATTATTATCAAAAGTCAAGGAAATGTTTATACATGGAAGGAAATTTTTTTGTTGTTGGTTACTAGGGGTGGGAGGGTAGGGTAGGGAACATTGTTAGATAGGTAGAGACAAGTATTGATTTGGGTGAAGAGAAGGGCAATATACCAAATATGAGTAATCAACATGGTGGCATTGAGGAAGAAGAAGACATAGAGAGGTTCATAGAAGATATAAACAACAAAGATGAACCCTTTTGCACATATAGTACTGCATTGTCAGTGAAGGCAAACATTGATATATGGATGGATAGATGGGCGGACAGGCTGAACTATGCAGGGGGGATTGTGCCCATGACCATATATAGGGTTGATAGATAATGTTTCTACAAGTGTATTTGTATGTTCTGTAAGAATTCTCAGGTATATAGAAGAGCTGACAAGGGATAAGGTTACGGTCATTTCCTGGCCAAAGCCAGCTACCCTGAGGAAGCAAGTAGTTTGACCTGTGCACTTGGGACCATAGTCTTAGGGGACATTAAACTCAATTGGCATAACATACTACACAAAAACATTGTCCCACATACTAAGTTTAGTGAGTAGCAACCGGGATCTTGAAAGCTTGCGAGTAACCATCTAGATGCAACAATGGGTCTCTCCTTATCCAGATGAAAAAAAGAATGAAGAAAACCAAAGATGTATGGAAACAATTAGTCCAAATAACTGGTACCATGCGATCCTCAGCCTATATGACTATGAGACCAGAAGAACCAGATGGTGCCTGGCTACCACAGTCAATCAATCAGAGGGGGTCTCTGTAGGAGATCTCAATAGAGTGGGAGAACATTATGGAACAGAACTCAAAATCATTAAAAAAAAAAAAAAAGGACCAGGTTTTCTGGTCTGATAGAGCCTGATGGAACCACTAAGACTGTGGCCCCTACCAGCTCTTCAGGTCTGGACTTGAACCCACTCCTGTAGCTTCTAGCCAAACAAAGGACAGCTATAAGAGTTCAACATTTACATTAGGTAGATACACTCCTTGGAGAGAACAATCATGGGAGAATAGAAGCGCTGTATATGCACAGGGAGATAGCTTGGAGAGCAGGAGTGCATGGAGGGAAGGACACAGGGAAGAGTTAACTATGAAGAGGAGGTGGGCAGAGAGTTGCTGCATTGTGGAAAATTTCATCAATGTCATGAGACAAAGCATATGTGAACTGCTGTGTGGAAAGTGAATTTGCTCTGTAAACTTTCACCCAAATCACAATGAAAAAAAAAATTATATATTCAGTCACACGGTCCCTTAAATATGAGGGTGAAATCAAGATATTCCCAGACAAACAGAAATTAAGGGGATTTGTGATAATCAGACTAACTTTGCAAGAAACACTAAAGGGAGTCATTCCAATAGAAAACACAACAGAGAACAACAAATTAAAATCAGGACACTTCACACCACCACCTAGAAACCAAACCAGAAAAAGATTCTCAAAATAACCTTACAGAATAATGCCCATAGGAAAATTGGGGAGTCAATCTGCAAACGTACCAGCAACAAATCAAGTAGAGGAAATAAAATTTTTAATTACAAAATTTCCAAATAGAGAGGAAAACAGGACAATGTCTTTGTAGAACAGACTGCTCCAAACTTAGGGAGATAAGAGTTTACTTCAGGGTAACCACAAAGAAAATTAACAATCCTTCTAACCAATAAGAAAGAAAAAAAAAATCACAAGAACTCAGTAAGCACAAAACTAACAGTAATGAAGAAAAGAGAAAAAATATTTGGGAACAAAATGAAATTAGCACAGAAAAATATTTCGAACAAAGAACTCACCAACAACACAATAAAAACACAATAGAATGAAAGCAATAAATCCATACTTATCACTAATTACATTCAGTGTGAATGGAATAAATGCACCAGTCAAGAGAAAGAGAGTGAAGAGTGGATAAGAAGACCTATCAGTATGCTGCCTACAAGAGATCCACCCACCTAAGACACAGATGAAAATAAATGAAAAGTCAAGAGTTGGAAAAAATATATGAAACTAATGACAGCAAAAAAGAGCAAGAATGGCAATATTAATTTCTGATAAAATAGACTTCAAGGTGAAAACCAGCATAAGGGACAAAGAAGGACATTATATGATGTTAACAGGGTCAGTTGAACAAGAAGATATTACCATAATAAATATTTATGCACCCAATGAAAGAGCTCCAAAACACATAAAGTAAATTATTAACTGAATTGAAAGGAAAAATAGACAACTCTACAATAGTACTATGAGATTTTAACATACCACTTTCAAGGAAGGACAGACAACTAAGAAAAAACTCAACAAAGGTACAGAATAATTCAAAAACACAATCAACCATCTTGACCTCATAGACATATACAGAGCACTCCACCCAATAAAAACACAATATACATTCTTTTCCAGTGTATATGAGTCATTATCCAGCATAGATCATATGTTGTGAGTCAAAACAAATCTTAATAAATGTAAAAACAATGAACTATCACAAACCATCTTCTCAGATCACAATGCTATAAAATTAGAAATCAATAATAGGAAGACAAGGACAAAACGTCAAATACACTGCTCAAAAACTACAGGGTAACAGAAGAAATAATATGTGAAATAAAAAAATTCCTAGAAACAAATGAGGATGAAAATACAATTTATCAAAACTTTTGGGGCACAGTGAAAACAGTATCCAGAAGTAAATTTATAGCAATAAATGCACACATCAAAAAAGAAGAAAGAATCAAAATCAACACTTAACAACTCAAACAATTATAAAAAGAGGAACAAAAGCAACCTATAGTATCCAGAAGTAAGGTAATAATGAAGATCAGAGCAGAAATAAATAAAACAGGAAACAAACAAACAAACAAAAAAGAGATAATCAGTAAGACAAGAAGCTGGCTCACCTAAAAGATTAACAAAATTGACAAAAACCACTGGAAAATTAAACAAAAGAAAAGAAATAGAAAATGAAAATAACATGAATAATAAACAAAAAAGGGTGAAATCACAACAGAATCAACTGAAATAAAAAAGATAATAACAGAATATTATGAAGAGTTGTACTCACAGCTTTAAGAGTCCAGAAGAGATGGACAAATTTCTAGATACAGAAGAGCTAACTAAACTAACTCAGTCTGAGACAGAATCTTTGAATAGACCCATAAGAAAAGAAGAAATTGAACAGGTCATAAAAAAAATCCTCCCTAAAATAAAGTCCTGGCCCAGATGGCTTCACTGGAGAATTCTATCAAATGTTTGGGGAAGAGCTGACACCTATACTACTCAAACCATCCCAGAACATATAAAATGATGGAATACTCCCAAATTCATTCTATGAAGCAACCATAATGCTGACACCAAATCCAGGTAAAGACACCACTGAAAAGGAGAACTACAGACCAATGTACCTCATAAATACAGATGCAAAAATCTTAACTAGGAGTTTCTGCAAGATGGCAGATTAGGCAGAAAGACTGCACAGACCCTCTTCAACAAAGAAAAGGGAAA
>NW_006921929.1:1284788-1308790 GCF_000298275.1 Orycteropus afer afer
AAAAAAAAAAAAAAAATCTTAACTAACAGAATCCAACAACATATCAAAAAAATAATACACTGTGACCAAGGGGATTCACGTCAGGTATGCAAGTATGGTTCAACATCAGAAAAACTATCAACGTAAGCCATCACATAAATAAAAGAAAAGAAGGACATGATCATATCAATTGATGCAGAAAAATCATTTGATAAAGTCCAAGAACAATTTCTGTTCAAAATTCTCAGCAAAATAGGAATAGAAGGAAAAATCCTCAAGATAAAAAAGAGTATGTATGTCAATGGCAAAAGACTCAAAGCATTTCCCTTGTGAACAGAAACCAGAAAAGAATGCCCTCTATCACCACTTCTATTTAATAGCGCATTAGAAGTCCTAGTCAGGCTATAAGGTAAGAAAGAAAAATAAAAAGCATCCAAATTGGCAAAGAAGAAGTAAAGTTACCTCTATTCCCAGATGACATGATCCTACACATAGAAAACCCAAGAGACTCAGCAAAAAAATAATTATTGGAACTAATAGAAAGTTTCAGTAAAGGGGCAGGATAGCAGGTTAACATTAAAAAAAAAAAAAAAAAAAAATCAGTTGGACTCCTCTACATCAGTAAAGAGATCTTTGAGAAAGAAATAAGGAAAACAATACCATTTACAACAACTACCAAAAAGATAAAATACTTTCAAATAAATCTCACCAGGAACACAAAAGACCTCTACAAAGAAAACTACAAATTACTACTATAAGAAACTATAAAATATTTACATAAATGTAAGAACATGCCATGTTCTTGGGTAGGAAGACTGAATATTGTGAAAATGTCAATACTACCCATAGCAATCTATTCATTCAATGCAGTCCTGATCCAGATTCCATCAACATTCTTTAAGGACATGGAAAAACCAATTACTAACTTCATATGGAAAGGAAAGCGACCTTAGATAAGCAAAGCACTGCTGAAGAAGAAAAAAGAAAAAGTAGGAGATCTCACACTCCCAGATCTCAAAATCTACTATACAGCTACATAAGGCAAACAGTGTGAAATTGGTACAATGACAGACAAATAGACCAGTGGAAAGGAATTGAAAACCCAGGAAAATATCCATCCATCTATGGGCATTTGTCTTTGACAAAGGGTCAAAACTCATTAAATGAGGGAGAGATATCCTCTTTAACAAATGGTGCTGGCAAAATTGGATATCCACTTGCAGAAAAATGAAACAAGAACCACAATTCACCCTATATGCAAAAACAGACTCAAGTTTAATCAAAGACTTACATGTAAAATCCAAAACTATGAAGTTCATCAAACATAAAATAGGGACAAATCTAGGGGCCTTAATTTATGGCATAAATAGTCTATCAAGCATAACCAAAATGCATAGGCAGTGGAAAAGAAACTAGATGACTGGGACCTTTTAAAAATTAAATTCTTTTGTGCATCGAAAGACTTCTCCAAAAGGGTAAAAAGAGAACCTATCAATCAGGAAAAATATTTGGCTATGACAAATCTAACAAAATCTCTAAAATGTATGGAAAACTTCAACACCTCAACACCAAAAAGACAAACAATCCAGTTCAAAAATGGGCAAAGGACATGAAAGACACTTCACTAAAGAAGTTATATACATGGCCAACAAACACATGAGGAAGTGCTCATGATCATTAGCCACTAGAGAGATGCAAATCAAAACAACAATGAGGTATCATCTCATCCCAGCAATAATAGCAAAGTTCAACAAGACAGAAAATAACAAATGCTGGCAAGGGTGTGGAGAGATTGGAATCCTCATACAATGCTGGTGGGACTGTAAAATTGTACAGCCACTGCAGAAAATGGTATGGCTTTTCCTTAAAAAAATGAAAATAAAAATACCATTTGATCCAGCAATTCCATTACTAGGAATATATCCAAAGAGGTTAGAGCCAGGACATGAATAGAAATATGTACACCCATGTTCATCACAGCACAATTCACTATAGCAAAGAGATAGAAACAACCTAAATGCCCATCAACAAATGAATGGATAATCAAACTATGGTACATTCACACAATGGAATACTATGCAACATTAAAGAATAATGAAGAATACATGAATCATCTCATAACATGGATGGATTTGGAGGACACTATGATGAATGAAATAAGTCAATCACAGGAGGACAAATATTGTATGAGTCCATTTTTGTAAGAAATCAAGGAAAGGTTCATGCAGGGAGGAAAATTCACTTTGTTGGTTACTGGGGTTGGGAGGGAAGGGGACAGAAAATTTCAGACTAGTTCAGGCTCACATGTTGATTTGGGTGAGGGGAGGGGTGGTATGGAAAGATTCTATGACCAACACAGTGACAATGGGGAAAAGGAGGACACTGAAATGTGCACAAAATGTATAGACAACAGAGGCAAATACTATTACATTCACAATACTTCATTACCACTGGCACCAAATACTAGGCTATGGGTAAATGCATAAATGTGAGATCAGGTGGGGGTAGGCAAGACCAAGGATAGATTTGGCTGAAGATAATCTTACAAAATTATCCACATACATTACAGAAATAACAGAGGGCAAAATTGGAGTAGCTTCCCGAAGACACTCAAACACCTTGAGGAAAAAAAATCACCAAGACTGTAGGCTGGGGACCATAGTCTTAGGGGACATCATGCTCAATTGGCACAACATAGTACATCAAAATCTTGTACGACATTCTACTTTGGTGAGTAGTGACTGGGGTCTTAAAAGTTTTCGAGTGGTCATATAAGATGAAACTATTGGTGTCCTCTCATCTGGAGCAAAGCAGAGTGAAGAAAATCAAAGTCATTTGGAAACAATAAGTCCAAGGATATGATGGAAGACAGGGATCTCAGCCTTTATGACCCTGAGAACAGAAGAACCAGATGGTGCCCAGCTACCAATGCCAACCACTCAGAAAGGGATCAAAATTGGAGATCCTGTATAGAGTTGGTGGAAAAATGTGGAAAAAAATTCAAAATTATAAAAATGACCAGAATTAGTGGTTGGATAGAGTCTGGTGGAACCTTCAAGACTATAGCCCCTGGTTATACTTCAGGTCTGGAACTGTACTCACTTCTGTGAATTAGGTCTCAGCCAAAAAGTAGAAAGACCTACAAGCAGAACACTTATCCCAGGGACATATACCCACCTACCCTAAGAATATGTACTGCCTAGATCAATCAACCACAACACATGAGAAAGACGGCATGTGCATAGAAGGAAAGCTGAACAGACAGGAGTGCATAGATAAGAAGGGCACAGGGAAGGAATAGTCACTGGGAGGATATTGGAGGAGAGCTTTTTATGGCTGGGTATTATAATCTGGGCTGTGAAAGCAAATGTGCATGAACTGTTGTGTGTAAAATGAGTCTGCTTTGTAAATTTGCATCCGTACCACAATAAAAAATTGATTAAAAAAAAAAAAAATGAAAGGACCTGTTCCCAATACCACTGCTTGATTCTTGGATTACGGTTATATATACATTAGTGATTTAGAGCATATATCAAATTCTGGAGAACGTTATCCAATGACACAAAGTGAGAATACCTAGATAACACTATTACTGAATCTTCAAAAGGCCATTCCAACATTGTATCAAGCCAACTACTTGAAGATAATAGAAAACAGAATAAAACTAATGAATTTTATGAGCATGTACCCACTGCTGTTCTTTATGTGTTGGAAAATGAGTTTTGTGGTTAAAGTGATGCTGTATGGAATGGCATTACAGTGAATAAAACATTTTAAGTCTAAAAAAAAAAAAAAAATTACAGCCTTGGAAACCATAGGGGGCAGTTCTACTCTATCCTATAGTGCTGCTATGAGTTACAATTGACTCAATGGCAACAGGGAGGCTAGGCTCCTAAAACAAACTCCTGAAAAATACAGGAATGGATGGATATTTTCTTAGTATGATAATATAGATCCTGTGATAGGCAGAGTAATGACTTCTCAAAGATGTCGATGTTCTATTGTCCACAACCTATGAATGTTTCCTTATATGGTTAAATAAATTCTACAGATTCAATTTAAAGATCTTGAAATAGGAAGATTATCCTGGATTTCCCTGGTGGGCCTAAAGTAATCACAACAGTACTAATAAATGGAAGAGAGAGGTGTAAGATGGTCAGAGTCAGAGATATATGTAAAAGTACTATGTTGCTGGCTTTGAAGATGAAGAAAGTGGCAATAAGCCAAGGAGAAACCATGGGGGAATATAAGTTGGATGTAGGGAAAGTCTTCATAACCAGGACTAAAATTCTAGATGCAATAAAACAAAAGATTGATAAATTTGCTACATAAAAATAAAACTTTGCATGGCAAAAATCACCATGAGCAACATCAAAACAAAAATAATATACAACTGATGGTCTCTTCACATCTGGAGCAAAAGAGAAAGAAGGAAACTAGCAGTCTAAATTCCATGGCCTCATCCACCCTGAGACCATAAAAGCTAGATAGTTCCAGAAAGTTAGCATATCATACAATATGCTACATTCTGTGTAAAAAAGAAGGGTATCAAAACACAGGGAGGATAAACTGGGAAACAAGGAAGCTAGTGTCAGTGGAAAATTGAGGGCATGGGGTGAAGTTACATATACCAAACCAAATCCACTGCCATCGAGTCAATGCCAACTCATAGCAACTATATAGGACAGAGTAGAGCAGCCACATAGGGTTTCCAAGGCTGTAAATTTTTACAGAAGCAGACCACCTCATCTTTGTCCTGCCAAGTTACTGGTGGGTCCAAACTACTGAACTTTTGGTTAGCAGCCAAATGCTTTAACCATTGTACTACAGAGTGTAACTTTGTGTATAATTTTGACTCTTAAAAGCATACTAATAATCAATATGTTAAATAAATATAATAAAATCAATATGCATGAGGAGGAAATAAAATCTACAACTGAAAGTGAACTGAAATAAAAGAGGGAGAAAGGAAAGAAAAAGTCTTCTATTACCATTCCCACAAAACAATAAAACTAACAAAATATTCTCTACCATTTTCAAATAAATTAGTAAAAGGCCTTTTGTTGTCTGGAGTACAATGTGTTTCTTTTGGGAGGGATAAGAGTGGTAAATTTCTTTCCAAATCTACTCAGTGACAGAAGGAGAAAGAAACCAACCAACCAACCAACAAAATAATAAGACCAGAGCTTTCAGATGATATTTGTTTCATAGTCTTAAAATTTATTACCCTTCAGGCAGTGAAGAAGATTTAAGGGGAAGTGACAAATATTTATTTAAATAAAGTGGTCTGAGCATTTAAGGTATGTTTAACATGGATCATCTAATCATATCTACTAAAGATTGCCCACAGCAAACAAAAGTCAATTTATCTCCCTACTCATATAAACATTTTTCCTAGTTCACAGCTCAGATTTCTTAACTCAGAAATATTTCAACTTTTAGGGAAAAAAGAGAAAAGAAACATGACAAAACAAAAACAAAAACTAAACAGAGAAGACTACTCCATTCTACAAGCTAAAATATTTTAAAACATTCAATAATAGTGGCATTGATATCTGACAAAGAATGATGAACAGGCTGTAGGACAGCTATTTTAAAATGTAATAATGGAACCTCAGACAAATTCCTGTCAAAACAAAAGAGGAAAAAATAGGGTGCTCAATGAGACCATTAAAAAATAAAAAAATAAATAAATGACTTTTAAGCCAATACACCGATCAATGATGCAGGAACATAGTGGTACCATGAGTAATACAACCACCTACCACATTGCGAACACAACTGTGAAGAGAAAATTGCTGGAGGTGATTATCAAAAGTTGCAGTAATCAATGGGGCTTAGTAAAGGGCATTAATTAAAGCTCTGTGGTGTCCTAGATCGAGAAAGTGACTTTCAGCAAGGCACAGGCAGGAACTGATAGTTCAGAAGTAAAGACAGACTCTTCCCGTTCTAAATGATGAGACAATCAACCATAGTCATATCAAAGGAATCAGAATGCCACTGTCTCTAAAGTCTCATAAAGGCCACCAAAAGGAAACAGATGTAAGTAACAGAGTAGAAGGAATCCATACTTTGGGATGTTTTTTGATGATAAAAGGAACATAAAGTTCTTCTTGGAAGTCAGTAAACACAAAAACAGTAATACATAAGAATAAAAAAGGGGGGGGGAGGTACTTTTAAGAGAGAGATTTGAGCCCTGTTAGCAAAAATCCTGGTAGGCTATGCAACATAATTCAACTTGGACAATGACATAACTTTGTTAACACATGACCATACAGCTGTCAGAGGTCATGCATTTGTTTTTTGCTTTGAGCCTTGGAAGGATGAGAAATAGAAATGTGTCCACTTAAAGCCATATAAGACTAGTGACCTAATCATTTTGTAATGAGCTATGAGGCATTTCATAATCTTTTGATGCTTAAATGAAATGAATGTTACATATTTTATAGCCTACTGTTAGGAAAGTTGTTTTGCTTCAACATGCTATCTAGAAATGAGAAAGAAAAAGGTAAAAACAAGAAAGATAAAAATGAAACTATTCTATATCAAGCTCATTGGAGAAACAAAGTATGGAATATTAAGGAAACAATGTCTTCACACACAAGCTCAAACAATAATCATGGAAATCAGTTGTTTAATCTTGTGGGTTTCACAAAGCCAGACAATAAAAAGCAGCAAATCACTCTTTAATGGACTTATCAATTGCAAACAGCATAAGTAAGACTGAAGCATCAAAGATTTTCAAAAATCTTCATTTGTGAAGTCTAGCTGGAAAAAAAAAAAAAATTGTTACATTACTTTGTCCATCAAGAACAAAGGTAGTTTTTAGAGCCTATGTCAGTCATCTGTGGATCTCGAGAAAACAGCAACTGATGGTAATAGTTAATTCGAGAAAAAAAAAATGTTCAATTGTTTCAATTCAAGTACTACAAACAGGCATCCTAATTTTGAAGAAATTTAGTAATACATTCATGATTATACTTAAGACTTTCTTGAGGGACATTAAACAAATATAAATTTTAACAGTTTCTATGAGATTATACTAGGATGCTTAACATTGTATGTTAAAATAAAAGAACATAAATAATTTTGAAATATATAGTATTGCCTTCAGAAGATTTAATTCTAATTATTATTGATGCAAGTTAAAGGTTTTTTCAAGGCAATGCCAAGACACACATGAATTAACTTTTTGGTTTACTATGACCATAGTGAATGAACAGCTCAGATGTAAAAAACACACACAAAAAAACAAAAACAAAAAAAACCTTGCAATAGTGAAAACAGAAGAAAAAAATTAAAATTGATAGATATTTATATAATGCTATACTTATATAACTATATAATTTGAGAGTGAACTTGAATTTTTATCACTGTAAAGAAGCACTTGAGGGGGAGGAACAAAAAAGCAGCAGCACTTGGTCTTCTACTACTATAATAACAAAAGACTAGCATTTTTTTAAATGGCTATATCTTGATAAATTTGGAAATACATGACATACCCTCTATAACTGCATTACAAGAATTCAGAGCATTGCTTTGACTAGATGCTGACATTTCAAAAATTACTAAGAGATAATTAAAATATTACACAAGAAACTTCTAAAAACCCAAGTTACAAACCTTATTTCAATTTCCCCTTTATAGAAAATCATAAAGAAGGCTTATAAATTGACAGTGTAAAATAGTTTAGGTGAACAAAGATATAAGCAATGTAGGCCTCCTACCTTAACATAGCATTTTTCCCATCACTTCTTGTACACCAAACCTGTCGAGTCTGATAACCTATCTCTAAGTCCCATGGCTTGGAATGTTGATGTGGCTTGTAATTTTGATGTCTAAAGGTGACATGCTCCTTTGAGTCAGAGCTAAAATCCAACACAATTCTTCCACTTAAGTTAATTTCCTTAAAATGAGGCAGTCTACATTTACTCCATGGACCAACCTTCAGTCTAAAAGTATATTCCTCTTCCCCAAGAGGACAGGAAATGGGAGCATCACAGGCCCTGAACTCCGTCAGGTTTGGACACTGCAGTCCACCATACAGCGGGGGCGCAATGGCCACACGAGTCCTGTGCTGCAATTTCTTCCCACATCCATTGCTACACTGAGACCATGGTGAGAATTCAGATACAACACAGTCCCGGGGGCATGGAATGAGGCAAGCTTGTTCCATTGGAGGCTGAGGGGCAAAATGTTCACAAATTTCATTTGTAACCACACTTCTGTTCAACTTCTGAATGCAGAGCACTGTCCGGTGCTGGAGTCCGTGCTGAGCAGTCACACACTCTGCAGTCCGAGGCTTCAGTTCCCTATCAGCATAAGGAACAAGCACACAGTGGTGCCAGTCGGAAACCTCCCACTGGAACAGGTCACTGTGCCAGTCACAGACTCGGAAACAACTTCTTTCCTTTGCAGGTTTGTTGCTCTCATCACAGTTCGACAAGGGGCTTGTCCACCCTTCCACATGAAAACACCACACTGCACGAGTCTGGACTCCTCCAGGCCCACAGTCTCCTGTACACCTTCCCCAGGGGCCTAGAGGCAAAAAACAGGTGGGTCAATTACTCAATGATGACAGGCAGAAATTCACAGGAAAACAAGAGCCAATTTGCAAACATCTCAACATAACTTGTATGAAATTATGAATTATTATTGGCATAACAGAGACAATATAATTTGGTGTTTAAGAATGTGGACTCTGATGTCACCAAAGAAGACTTCAAGTAGCTAACAAACATATGAAGAAATGCTTCAGTCATTAGCCATTAGCAATATGCAAATCAAAATAAAAATGAGTGATCACCTCATCCCAGCAAAGAACAAAAAAACAGAAAACAAATTCTAGCAAGGGTGTGGAAAGACTGGAACCCTCATATACTGCTGATGGGACTGTAAAAATGTCAACCACTGGTGCTTCCTTAAAAAGCTAGAAATGTGATCCAGAAATCCCACTCCTAGTATATAACCTGAAGAAGTAAGAGCTGTGACAGGAGCAGATAGATGTACACTCATGTTCATTGCAGCATTATTCACAATAGCAAAGAGATGGAGGCAACCTAAATGCCCATCAAAGGGGGAATGGATAAACAAGCTGCGATACATGCATGCAATGGAATACTACCCAACATGAAAGACCAATGATGGACCTGTGTAACCTCTGATGTTGTTGTTGTTTGCCGTCGAGTAGGCCCCGACTCATAGCAACCCCTCCTTGGGTTTCTGAGGCAGTATCACTACAGAAGTAGGATTGCCCAACCTTCCTTCTGAGGAGTGGCTGGTGGGTTTGAACCGCCAGCCTTCTGGTAAGCAGTCAAGTGCCTTAGGCACTATGCTACCAGAGCTCCTTGTAACCTCTGATAGTGTGGATGAAATTAGAGGGTGTCATGCTAAAATTAGTCAATCACACAAGGACAAATATTGTATGAGACTACAATTGCAAAAAGTCTAGAAAAGGATTCCACACACAAAAATAGAAATATTCTTTGATGGTTACCAGAGGTGGAAGGAAAAGGGAAGGTAAAAAAAAAAAAAAGAGAAAAAGAAAAAAAAATGTGCACCCTGAATTAATTTGCTTTTGTTAGAATTCCGGTTCAATCTCTCATCAGCAATGTAAACTTTGATAAATCAACTTTTTAAGCCTTTGTTTCCTTACCTAAATAAGGTAAAAGATAATAAAACACTGACTTGTAAAATTATTCTGAGGATCAGTGCTATAATGTGGTGCCTGGTAGGCAATATACATTTAATAAATGATAGGTATCATTGTAATTATTATATTCCAGAGCCTATATATCTCAGGATTAATACTTTTTAGTTAGGCAGTAGTTCATCGAAAAGAAAAGCCCTAAATCTAGGATTTTTCATGTTTCCAATCCTTCAGCTTTCCAGTCCTACTCTAAGTAGTGCAGAAGAGAAATACAGTAAGCCCCAGTTACAAACATCCAATTTAATGGCAGCTCCTACTTGACCTTTGATGTTAAGTAAATTTGCTTCATTGGACCAACCCCTAGCCTAAGCCAAGCCCACTGCCATTGAGTCTATTATGACTTGTAGTAACCCCCATTGGCTCTCGAAGGCAGTAAATCTTCATGGATCTAGATTGCCTCATCTTCCTCCTGTGGAGCAGCTAGTGAGTTTGAACCACCCCCACTTCTGGTTAGCCACCAAATGACTTAATGCCACCAGAGCTCTTTGAACCAACCCCTACTGCCAAGAAATTCTTCATCACAATTACCTTTGCTTGCTGCACTTGCAGCTTTTAAATCATTGAAAAGGCTTCAAGCTTTTTCTTGCACTAAATTTAGGCTAAAAAAGAACCATGTGCATGTGTTCTGACTTACCTACAAATTCATCTTAAAGATACACTTAGGAATGGGTCTCTTTCATAACCTGGGGACTGTATGTTTTTAAAAAAATAACCTACCCAAGTAGCGAAATATATTTTCACTTTGTAAATAATTGCTCTCAGTTTTGGTCATTGCTTGCAGAATTACTTGCCTTAAGAAAAACTTCTGATACAGTGAAAAAAGCAAGGTAATAAACAGATGGACTACCCAATAAGCAAGGTCAACACTGGCTTACTTATGCTTATTTATGAATCTGTAGTGAATAGTCTCATATGGGTCTCATCCATGTTCACTACAGATTGGTAAGTAAGCTCATGCTTACCTAGCTTACTGAGTACTCTGTCCCTGTCAGGGATTATAAATTTGAAGATAGACTTTGATTCTGTAGGAAGGTACTGTGAACTTGGAAGAGAGATAGATGCCAGCCATACCAAAAGGCAGAATCTTTGCTGTGGAAAAATGTGAAATTGTTCACTACAGGTTAAAAAAATAAGCCTAAGGAAGCTAGTGGTTACCTTGCTAATTGGGTAATAAGACTCTGACAGTAAGGAGGAAGCAGCACTGAGTTATCTATGGAAAATTGCCATAGATCCTTGAAATGTACCTGTTTAAATTAATTAATTAGTTTTTGTGAGAAAGAGGCCAAAAAATGGACAGATGAAAAAGCTGCCCATTGAGGCCTACCACAATTTTGTATCTAATCTATAGGCAAAGCAGCTGACTTATCCAGAAGGCTGATCATGTAGCTTTTCACAAGGGCAGCAATTGATCATATTTTGTGACAATTCTTAAAAAACAACAACAAAAAGTTTCTTCTCTTTTGCTTCACTTAAATATGCAGTTTGAATCTGAAAAATCCTATCAGGTAAACCATATTATTGTTGACTGTGTATTAGAACTGTGATAACCATAAGGCCACTATACACCTGAGATATATTTTTTTATTTACACAGGACAGAAAAAGAAGGTACATTTTCTCTCTCTTCTCAAGATCTGATCATCTGCCCAAAATGCCATTTAATTATCCCATGGAATATGTTTGGATGTGCATTCCTAACATCAGGAACAGCAGATGTGGACATAGTCACACACGTTAGGAAGAGACAAGTATATCCTCAGAGAAGCAGTTATTTGCATTCAAGCTACATGTTCAGATGGGGATGTTTTCCTTTAGCAGGACATTAGTGGCTGGGTTCTAACCTGCACAATCATCCTAGTTCTTCCACACAGCCCTGATCGAGACATTTAAGTCTAGTATTCTGTGTAGAATTCTTGCCTTCCGTGAAGGAGACCTGGCCAATGTACTGCATGTACAGCTATCTGTTAGTGAAGGCTGGTGTGTAGCTATGATGCTGAACAGGTTTCATCAGAGCTTCTAGACTAAGAGACAATCGGAATAAAGGCCCGGGGAACTGTTTCTGAAAATTAGGACTGGAAACCCTAGGGATCACAGCAGTCAACTCCACAGCCAGTCATGGATATGGTGCAATGACAGACAGCATTTCATTCTATTGTGCATGAGGTCACTATGAATGAGGGTTGATGTTATGGTAGCTAACAACTACAACAGTGGTTGGCAATAGTGTGTTAGACTACAGTGTCAATGACTTATGTCACTTTGTGAAAGAGATTAATGTAGAAAATGCCAAATCCTCTTTTCAGTGCACGCATTCTAGAGGGTTTTAGTTCTCACACTCCCTTGGGGCTGACCACATGCTTTCCATAGTATATTGCTCCAGCATTGACTGCTCATGGTACAGTAAACACTTATGGAAAGCAGTGCCCCTAGCACTAGATGATTAAACTGCCTGTCCTCATTTCTGGTGATTTGTTTCTAAATCATCCACAATTTTTAATTTTGTGAATTGAGATGTTCCCTGTTATTTGAAAGATATTTCCAGGCTCCAGATGTCTATATGTTCTGAGTAATTTCAGTTTAAACATTCTATCTACTGCCTGCCATGTCAGACTATGCATACAAAATTGTACTCTTAGCAAAAGAATTGCTATGGTTATTCAGGAAAGAGGAATTTCAATAAAATAGACAATTGCAGCAAACTTTTTAAAATCTAAAATCAGACTCAAATTATATGAAATAGTTGTTGGATAAAGTTAAAGTGAACTTCTAAAAAGTGCTATCAGTTTTTCAAAAATGCCTGTCAGTTTATATTCTTAGCTATTAAATGCACTCAATATTTTACTTACACAATTTGGTATGGATTCAAGAAAGTATGATCACAAAAATGAAGAAGCTATTTCTCCTCAATCACGAAAGAGTTAATTAACATTAAATTTAACTCATTTACAACATCTTACCAAGTGGCCCTTTTTCCTTCTTTAAAAGCAATTAACACATTTTCCATCCTTTACACTATTGTTTTTGAATTATTACAAGTTTCCTACTTATTCTCAAAATGAAGTAAATTTTCATTATTTAAAATCATTAATAATTTAAGCTTAATGAATTACTATCCTTCCCTTAACTGTCATATCCTAAATCTATTCAGAATTTTACCAAACAGCAAAAATTTATCCTACATCAAGAGCAGATACAGCATAACTATTAAGAAGTAATTACTACCATTTATGAGTGGTAAGAGTGGTATGCTGGTCTTGCCTGACTATTGTTAAATATTCAGGAATTTTTCCCAGCTGGTTAATAAACCATTCATGTTTGAAATCTGACATGGTGAGAAGAATAGTTACAGAGCACTACAAATCCAGCCCACCCCTCAGCACGTCCCCAGCACAAACTTACATACTAAATTCCTGCTGTTTAGTAAAACAGCTCCATGAGGTAGGATTACTGTGCTTATTTCATTACATGGGGAAAAAGAGACTTGGAGAACTTAAAAAGCAGACCTAAGGAAGCACAACTACCATATGTTGTTGTTAGGTGTCAGCAAGTCAGCTCTGACTCAAAGTGAACAAAACACTGCCTGTTCCTGCGCCAGCCTCATAATCCTTGCTATACCTGAGTCCATTATAGCATCCACCATGTCAATCCATCTCCAGGGAATGGTCCCCTCTGATAACATGACCAAAATACGTGAGATGAAGGCTGGCCATTCACGCTTCCAAGGAGCATTCCGGCTGCACTTCTTCCAGGACAGATCTGTTAGTTCTTCTGGCAGTCCACGGTATTTTCAATATCCTTTGCCAACACCACAACTCAAAAGCATCAACTCTCTTTTGGTCTCCCTTCTTCATTGTCCAGCTTCACATGCGTATGAGGCAATTGAAAATGCCATGGCTTGGGTAGGTGTACCTTAGTCTTCAAAGAGACATCTTTGCTCTTCAGCACTTTAAAGAGGTCTTTTGCAGCAGATTTGCCCAGTGCAGTATGCCATCTGATTTCTTGACCGCTGCTTCCATGGTTGTTGACTGTAGAACCAAGTAATATGAAATCTTTGACAAATTAAATCTTTTCTCCATTTAAGATGCTGCTTATTTGTCCAGTTGTGAGGATTTTCATTACCCTTATGTTGAGGTAATCCATACTGCAGACTGTAGTCTCTAATCTTCATCAGTAAGTGCTTCAAGTCATCTTCACTTTCAGCAAGCAAGGTTGTGGCATCTGCATATCACAGGTTATTACTGACTCTTCCTCCAATTCTGATGCCACTTTCTTCTTCATGCAGTCCAGCTCCTCAGACTATTTGCTCAGCATACAGATTGAACAAGTATGGTGAAAGACTACAGACTGGACACACCCCCTTCCTGATTTTAAACTACACCGTATCCTTTTGTTCTGTTCGAATGACAGCCTCCTGGTCTGTGTACAGGTTCCTCATGAGCACAATTAAGTGTTCTAGAATTCCTATTCTTCTCAATGTTATCCATAATTTGTTATGATCCACACAATTGAATGCTTTTGCATGGTCAATAAAACACAAGTAAACATCTTTCTAGAGTTCTGTACTTTCAGAGATATCATCAGAAATAATATCCCTTGTTCCACATCCTCTTCTGAATCCAGCTTGCATATCTTGAAATTCCCTATCAGTATACTGTTGCAACCATTTTTTAATTATCTTCAGTAAGATTTTACTTGTGCATGATATTATCCAATAATTTCCACATTCTGTAGGATCACCCTTCTTTGGAATGGGTACAGACATAGATCTCTTCCAATCAGTTGGTCAGGTATCTGCCTTCCAAATTTCTTGGCATAGACGAATAAGTGCCTCCAGCATGTCATCCATTTGTTGAATCATCAATGGGTATTTTGTCAATTCCTGGAGCCTTGTTTTTCACCAATTCCTTCAGTGCAGCTTTGACTTCTTGCATCAATACCAATGATTCTTGATCATATGCCACCTCCTGAAATAGATGAACATCACCCAATTTTTTTTGGTACAGTGACTCTTTGTATCTCTTCCATTTTCTTAGGATGTTTCCTGAATCATTCAATATTTTGCCCATAGAATATTTCAATACTACAATTCAAAGCTGACTTTTTCAATACTACAATTCAAAGCTGAATTTTTCTTCAGTTCTTTCAGCTTTTGAAGTGCTGAGCTTGTTCTTTCTTTTCGGTTTTCTAATTCCAGGCCTTTGCACATTTCATTATAATTGACTTTGTCTTCTTGGGCTACTCTTTGAAATCTTCTGTTCAGCTCTTTTATCTTGCCATTTCTGCCATTTGCTTTAGCTACTCTCCATTCAAGAGCAAATTTCAGAGTCTTTTATGACATCCATTTTGGTCTTTTCTTCCTTTCTTGTCTTTTTAATGACCTTTTGCTTTCTTAATGGATGATGTTCTTGATGCCATCTCACAGTTCCACTGGTTTTCAGTCATTGGTGTTCAATGCATCAAATCTATTCTTCATATGGTCTCTAAATGTAGGTGGGATATAATTAAGGTCATATGTTGACTCTCATAGACTTGTTTTAATTGTCTTCAGCTTCAACTGGAATTTTCATGTGAGCAGTTGATGGTCTGTTCCACAGTTGGCACCTGGCCTTGTTTTGGCTGAAGATATTGAGCTTTTCCATCACCTCTTTCCATAGATGTAGTTGATCTGATTTGTCTATATACCTTTTGGCAAGGTCCATGAGTATAGCCACTGTTTATGTTGTTGAAAAAAGGTATTTGCAAAGAGAAAGTCATGGTCTTGAAAAATTCTATCATGTAATCTCCGGTATCATTTCTATCACCAAGGCTATGTTTTCCAACTACTGGTGATTCTTCTTTGTTTCTCACTTTTGCATTCCAATCACCAGTACAGTTAATAAATCCTGATTGCATGTTTGGTCAATTTCAGACTGCAGAAATTGGTGAAAATCTTCAATATCCTCACCTTTAGCTTTGGTGGTTGGTGTGTAAATTTGAATAATAGTAGTATTGACTGATTTTCCATGTAGGCCCTGAGACATTTGAAATCTGGTGACATACATACCCTCCAGCATTACAGCAACATGCAAGCCACTACAGTACAAAAAACAGATAGACAAGAACATGGTAGCCTAGAATTAGAACCTAGGTATGTCTGATTCCAAGCTTGCCTTTTTTTTTTTAAAGTCTTCCCAAGGTGTACATTGGTTATGTGTAATTTTAAAATCACAAGACAGATTTGTTTCTTAGCCATGATTTACCCTACTTGTTGACAAAATATTCCTTTGGAGATGAGGAGATCAAGTAATCAAAGTGGTATGAGAGCAATGATTTTCCCTGCCTCATTCTGGAAATTTAGGATTGTGGCTCTTGCACAATAAAACACACACATGTTTATAAACATAGTCAGTATCTTTTGGACTACTCCCATCTGTCTGTTAGCTCATGGTACTATGGTGGTTTGTATATTGCTATGATGCTGGAAGCACCCATCCATGGTGGACAGGTTTTAGCAGAACTTTCAGACTAAGACAGACTAGGAAGAAAGCCAATCTACTTCCAAAAATTAGCAATGGAAACCCTATGGATGACAACAGAATATTGCCTGATGTAGTGGTAGAAGATGAGCTCCCTGTTCTGTTATGTGTGAGTCTAACATGAGTCAGAGCTGACTCTGCAGCACCTAACAAGCACATTTAGGAAGGCAGAGTCAAGTGAGAATAGTTCCTCCTCATATTAAAGCAAACATTGGGGGCAATTGAAAAACATATAAATAATAGGCAAATGCAAAGTGAATGGTGTACATTTGGAATAAATGAAAAACAAATTGCAAAGAACAGTATGAGATGGAAACAAGACCTTTCATCATTTGACCTACAACAATTTGCATTTCTCATACATAGAAAGAAAATGTGTTTCAGGACTTTTTTCAGTTGTGTTTGATTATGAACTTTAAACACGCACATGCACACACACACACATGAAAATCACACAGCCCTGAGGAGTATTGCCATTTCAAAAAACATGCCTACTGAAGTAAAATATAACTTGCAATTTGAAAAATCCTACATCCCTTGTCCAAGTTCAGAAATAGAAAAGATGAAACATTTAAACAGCTGCAAGAAGGAAAAAGACTTTCACCTTTAAATGTGCCATATATATAAAATAGATGATTATATTCAGAATACATATCAGAGTTAAATTACCCAAAGAAGTAAAAAAGAAACATGTGTTTTCAAAAGTCAATACTTTATATGTCTTAACAGGAAAAAACACCAAATTAAAAAAATTTAGAATATTGAAGGATTAAAATCTTAATTACTGATCTAATATAGCTCTAAAATAAACTCATGTTGCAGTACAGTCTCAGAAAACAGTTCAATGATATAATGGAGATAGTTCTATAGTTGTTTACCTAGAACATTATATAAAAACGTTTGTCACTTCCCTGCCTCATCTTCCTATATTTTCTCTGAGATGAACACCAAAGCCAAACCCACTGCTATCAAGTTAATTCCTACTCAGAGACCCTGTAGGACAGAATAGAAAATCTAATATAATGGAAAATCTAATTAAAAAAAAAAAACATTTACTTACCTATAAGATGCCTCACAAGAAAGAGTTCAAAATTTATAAAGCAATTTTCATATTGCAAAAAGCTTCCACAATGACAAGGGAATAATTAAAATAATTCCTCCCTATACAGTAGACAGAACTGCCTCATAGGATTTCCAAGGCAGCAGACTACCACCTCTTTCTCCCACAGAGTGGCTAGTGGATTTGAACTGCAGCCGTTAGGTTGCCAGCTGAGCGTGTAACACTGTACCACCAGGGCTCTTTGAGATGGACACCAAACCAAAACCAAATTCACTGCCATCAAGTAAGATGTACACAGATAGTTACTATCAAATAAACCCCTAAGCATTTTAAACCACATCACTTTTAATTAACATGTTGCATTTTTGGTTTAGATATAAAATCTTTGGTCCTGTAAGAGTAGAATTGATGAACACTCAGGTCATATTCAAATTAGAGACTCTGTGATTCTCCTTCCTCCCTGCCTGTGTTTTTGCAGGAAGTGCAAATATGTGAAAGCATAATGCAATGCTATTCTAGAAACAGAAAAGTGCTGGCAAATCTTATTCTCTTAATTGAGTTATCCTTAACTGGATTAGTTTAGATGGATGTATCACCCAACTTAAATCAACACATTCAAGACAGTCTGCTGGATGGTAGTGTAATCACAAAACTGTCTACAATACAGAAAAATGGAAAACTCTGGAGGACAGAAAGAATAAATGCACTCATTATAGTTTTTGCTCACTACTTTCTACTGTCTGAAGCAGCAACCCTGATTTAATACCATCTGTGCAGTAGGAAGAGATGTTTGGTTTATTTTACTTTTTTTTTTTTTCAAGCACAGTTTTATTATCCTGACATTGTTTTGTTTTTAACTGGTTGAAGAAGACATGAATGACGATGTGAGCTTTAGCATCTTAAACAAATTATTTGTGGATAATTACTATACTGAAGCACTTATAAACCTCAGGATTGGAAAATCTAATATATGTATATATATATATATATATATATATATGTGTATATATATATATGTATATATATATATATATGTGTGTGTATATATATATATATATATATATATAATTTACTTACCTATAAGATGCCTCACTTACAAGAAAGAGTTCAAAATTTATGAAGCAACTTTCACATAGCAAAAAGCTTCCATATTGACAAGGGAGTAATTAAAATAATTCCTCCCTATACAGTAGACACTTATCTAAGATATTCTTTCTGAAATACATCTAAGAACTCAAGCAATGAGAACAAACAGCATCTGAACATTTTTTCACTGAAACAACATTGATTGATTACCTGCTACTTCACAGGTAGTATATTAGACCCTGGGAACAAAAAAATGAATGAAACATTAAAATATAAAGGATAATATTTTATGATCACACTTGCATGAAATAAAAGGGGGCACATTGCTTCTGTTATGGGTGATGGAAAAATATGGACCAGATAAAGGTGCTAGTTGAACAACATGATAAATATAATTAACATCATTGAATTATACATGTGACAAATGCATACTGAAATGACCAATGCTGGTTACATGTATATTTATCGCAATAAAAAAAGAAGTTTTACTAACCATATGCACTAAATTTAATGTCAACTTCTTCACAGAGAGGACACTTGGTCCCTCCTTCAGGCCCATCTGGGGTCCCTGAGTGACAGAAATGACTAAGCGCTTGGCCACTAAACAAAAGGTTGGCAATTCGAATATACTCAGAGATGCCTTGGAAGAAAGGCCTGGGGATCTTCTGGAAAAATCAGCCATTGAAAAGCCTGTGGAGCACAGTTCTACCCTGACACATATGGACTCACTGGGAGTTGGGGTTGACAGGGCAGCAGCTGGCTAGCGAGATGGCTGGCTCAGGCCTATCTACATTTATGTTACACAATTCATTAACAATCTTACTGCTTTGTTTTCCATAGCTCAATGTATCTGACGCAGCATATCAGAAGTTGGGAAGGAGCACTGCCGGAGGGCCCACAGGTAGGAGCAGGAAGTGACATAGTTTTCCAAGTGTGCATTATTAAATCTATCATGATAATCAGTAACCTCCACTAGCAGAGGATGCAGAGCTGCCAAATGTAAACTCACAGAGAAACCCTACTCTTTGCATAAATCTACTAATATATTATAATCTCCTATCAATGAAATAAGGAACTCTGGTGGCAGAGTGGATAAGGCATTTGACTACTAACCAGAAGGTAGGCAGCTCAAACCCACTAGCTACTCCATGGGAGGATGATGAGGTAATCGACCACCGTAAAGATTTACAGCTTTAAAAACCCAATGAAGGTCACTATGAGTTGAAATCAACCAGAAGGCAGTAGGTTTGGTTTGATATCAGTGAAATACAACATAGAAGATACAGATACATAGATTTTTAAAAATAATAATTAGAAATTTAAAGATTTTTAATTTCATTAAAAACACCCCCTGCATAGTTTACAGAAACAAACAAACAAAAATCCTTACTTACTACTATTTTTGAAAACACACTTTTGGCATGAAGAATATGAATATTTGAATACTAAAGTATTCCAATAATTCTCTTTGGAAAAATTTAACAACAAAATTTTAGAGATGCCAAGTACAACTTAATCTTTATAAGTATAAAGATTAACTTCCCAAGGCAGTTCTTTATTCAGTATGAGACCACTAGGAGCATGAAGAATGAACACTGAGACTTCACCTAAACAAACGCATTGTTGCTAATACTCCAAGCTCTTTCTCTGTGACTGCATTTCCATTTGACATCTAACAGTATATTCTAAGTCTGTGGGCAAATGTATCCGATTAAAAAGCAAAGAGCCACTGTTACTTTTCATTTTTAATTAGGAATTATTAGTCACTAGTGGCTAGCTCATCCATTAACAGTATCGACAACAAAGCCAATTAGGAAGGTCTCTGAATGATTCATCAGCTAATGCAAACACCACAAAGACAGAAACGCACCTTTCAAAAACTGTTTATCAATATCTCTGGTTTGACTTCCACTTTCTAAAAATTCCAGGGCCTAAAGGGAACTCTCAACCTCATGTATTCACTTCATTCTGACACAAAGTAGGTCTTCGGGGATCACTAAAACCTATACCCTGCTAAAGTGCTAGAATATGGGAGTGGAAAGGGAATCTTAGTCTAAATTTTTCAGAGGAGGAAAAAGAGTAAAATATAATTCAATGACTTGTCCAAGTCTCACAACCTTCTCGGAGCAGAAATGGCACAGGGAATTTCATTTCCAGATACTCAATCCCATGATCCTTAGACTATATTCACACTGGTTTCCTTTATAATAAGGAGCTCTGGTAGGGCTGTGCCTAGGGTATTTGACTGCTAACCAGAAGACTGGTGGTTCAAACATACCAGTTGCTCCACAGAAGGAAGACGGGCAATCTACTTCCATAAAGATTTACTCCCTTGGAAACCCAATTGGGGGTTGCTATGAGTAGGAGCTCTGGTAGCATACTGGCTAAGACACTTGTCTGCTAACCAGACGGCTGGCAGTTCAAACCCACCAGCCACTCCTCGGAAGGAACGTTGGGCAATCCTACTTCCGTAGTGATACTGCCTCGGAAACCCAAGGAGGGGCCACTATGAGTCGGGTTTGACTCGACGGCACATAACAACAACAACATGAGTAGGAATCAACTAGATGGCAATGGGCTTCCTTTATAATAGCTCTAAGGCTGAGAAGGAAGAATAAGGACCCATTAATGGTTGAAGTCTAAGGTGTGAAGCAGGGCAGGGAGCAGAAACACAGAACAAGTAAGTTGAAATTTCATAAAAGCACACGTAGAGAAGAAAGAGGAAGCCATACAGCATAAGTCACAAGCTACCTGTAAATGCAGAGACTTCTGTCTCTTGAGCTGGAACCTGGAGGAGGTAGCTGTTTCCAATTGCTTTCTAATTTATGTGAAATGAGATCTTTCATGCCTTTGTATGGTTGAGAACACTGACCAATCTCTTGTTAGAGTACCTTTACCAAAGTTAGGGGTTTAGGGCACCAAGTAATTCCTAGGAACAAATCAGAAATCATATCTCCCTAGAATAACCATAATACTAATAGTAACAGCTTCATTTTCTTGAACACCTGCTCTCTCTCCAATGTCACAGGTACATTACCAATATTGCTCTGTTTTGCTAGATGAAAACATCAAGCCAAGTGGTTAAAGAGCTTGTTCAAAGTAAACAGCTAACAAGCCCAGGTATCAGAATGCCTTTCCAGCTCTATCTTGTTGTTGTTGTTAGCTGTCTTGGAGTTCACCCATGACTTTCATGGCAATTCTATGCGTAAGTGAACAGAACAAAATGGTACCCAGTCCTGTGCCATTCCCATGATTGATACTGACTGGAACCATTGTGATCCAAAGGGTTTTCACTGGCTGATTTTTGGAAACAGACCACCAGGCCTTTCTCTGTAGTCCACTCTAGGCTGGAAGCTCCCCTGAAACCTGTTCAGCATCACAGCAACAGGTCAACTTCCACTGATCCATGGCAACAGGCAAGCCTCTATTGGCAGAGGAGTGGTGGCTGTGCACGAAGAGCAATGGCTGGAAATTGAACCCGGGTCTCCTTCATAAAGAGGAGAATTCTACCACTGAACTAACATTTTCTACAACTTTTGTTCTATTTTTAGTAATGATATCCCTTGAGCAAATAAAATTTTGCAAAGCCCATCAGGTAAAATATATTGAGCAGGGGGCCTGTTCTGAATGCAGCTCATGTGAGGGCCCCAGAGCCCTAGCCACTGTTTTGCCCCTTGTCAGTGCCAGCTCAGTGGCCTGGCTCGGGTGATGGCTCCAGAATTCCTGGGGCTCTCATGGCTGTCAAGGGATATTAATGGGGTGTTCTCATCCCAGAAATATGGTTCTGTTCAACTTTGACGTTACTTACAATAAACCCTTAAGCTAAGTCCTTATGGAGTAGCTGGAGAGGTGGAATGAAATAGTTATTCAGCTGTTTTGCATCAGTAAAGTGGAAAACACAATGGAGAGCAAGGCCAAAGCAGAGTAAAGCTGAATCCCTTGCAAAAGTCTTCTGGACTCATCCCTTAACACACTAATCATCACAGCCATGATTACATTTCAGGAGGCCCAGCGTGTATATGCTTTATACCACACAAAAAAGCAATCTGGGATATGTGCTTGTTGCTATTGTTAGGTGCTCTCGAATCAACCATAACTCACACCGACCCTACCTACAACAGAACAAAACATTGCCTGGTCCTGCGCCAGCCTCACAATACTTACTATACCTGAGTTCATAATTATAGTCACTGTATCAACCCATCTCATTGAGGATCTTCCCCTTTTTCACTGACCCTCCACTTTACCAAGCATGATATACTTCTCCAGGGAATGGTCCCTTCTGACAACATAACCAAAGTGATGAGACAAAGTCTGGCTATTCTTGCTTCCAAGGAGCATTCAGCTGTACTTCTTCCTGGACAGATTTGCTAGCTCTTTTGGAAGTCTGTGGTACTTTCAATATTCTTCTCCAACACTACAACTCAAGACCATGGACTCTTCTTCAGTCTTCCTTATTCATTGTCCAGCTTTCACATGCATATGAAGCAACTGAAAATACTATGGCTTAGGTTAGGCACACCATAGTCTTCAAAGAGACATCTTTGCTCCTTTATACTTTAAAGAGGTCTTTTGCAGGGGATTTGCCCAGTGCAATGTCATCTGATTTCTTGACTGCTGCTTCCATTGCTGTTGATGGTGGAACCAAGTAATAGGAAATATTTGACAATGTCAGTCTTTTCTCCATTAATAGAGATGCTGCTTATTGTTCCAGTTGTGAGGATTTTTGTTTTCTTTATGTTAAGGTGTAATCCACACTGCAGACTGTAGTCTTTAGTCTTCATCAGTGCTTCAAGTCATGTTCACTTTCAGCAAACAAGGATGTGTCATCTGCATATCACAGGTTGTTAATGAGTCTTCCTCCAATCTTGATGCCAGATTCTTCTTCATATAGTACAGCTTCTCAGATTATTGGCTTAGCATACAGATTGAATAAGTATGGTCAAAGGACACAACCCTGATGCACTCCCTTCCTGATTTTAAACCATGTAGTATCCCCTTGTTCTATCAGAAAAACAGCCTCCTAGTACAGGTTCCTTATGAGTGTTCTGGAATTCCCATTCTTCTCAATGTTATCCATAATTTGTTATGATCCTCATAGTTAAATGTTTTTGCATAGTCAATAAAACACAAGTAAATATCTTTCTGGCATTCTCTGCTTTCAGCCAAGATCCATCTGACCTCAGCAACGAAATTCCTCATTCCACATCCACTTCTGAATCCAGCTTGAATTTCTGGAAGTTTCCTGTCAATATACTGCTGCAACCATTTTTGAATTATCTTCAACTGGATTTCACTTGTGTGTGATATTAATGATATTGGTCGATAATTTCCACATTCTGTAGGATCACCTTTCTTTGGAATGGGTACAAATATGGATCTCTTTCAGTCAGTTGGCTAGGTACCTTTCAAATTTCTTGCCATAGATGAATAAGTGTCTCCAGTGTGGCAACCATTTGTTGAAACATCTCAATGGGTATTCTGTCAATTCCTGGAGCCTTATTTTTCACTAATTCCTTCAGTGCAGCTTAGACTTCTTCCTTCAATACCATTGGTTCTTGATTATATCTCACCTCCTGAAATGGATGAACATTGGCCAATTATTTTTGGTACAGTGCCTCTGTGTATTCGTTCCATCTTTTTTTTTTTTTTTT
>NW_006921929.1:1309400-1314532 GCF_000298275.1 Orycteropus afer afer
CCAACCTTCCTTCTGAGGAGTGGCTGGTGGGTTTGAACCACCAGCCTTCTGGTGAGCAGTCAAGTGCCTTAGGCACTATGCTACCAGAGCTCCCTGTCACTGCTTAGAAAAAGAAAATAAAAAGGCTATTTACAATGTAAGTTATCAATAACTGTTGGGCTTGGTAAAAAGAGGTCTTGTTGTATTTTGTCTACTAGAAGTTCACAGGAAAAGTTGCCATGTTGAGACTACACACAAAGGTTTTAAACAGTTCACAAAACAAAAGGGAGTGATGGTCTTGAAACATTTTATTTACCATTATGAAATGCAAAAAGTAATTTTTCCTAGGATAAAAATTGTACCAGGGCATATGCAAGATAATATATTTCTTAGTAACTTTAGTCTACCAGTGGTTACATGGAGTATATGTGCTTTGAAATCATCTTCTCTCTTTCCAGTATCAGATACTTGT
Source organism: Orycteropus afer afer (assembly GCF_000298275.1). Classification (NCBI taxonomy): domain Eukaryota; kingdom Metazoa; phylum Chordata; class Mammalia; order Tubulidentata; family Orycteropodidae; genus Orycteropus; species Orycteropus afer. The sequence goes on from NW_006921929.1 coordinate 1,309,852, forward strand.
GTGATGGATAAGTGAGAGAGAATAATACCAGCTGTAAAGAGAGCTCTGGTGGCATAATGCCTAAGGCATTTGGCTGCTAACCAGAAGGCTGGTGCTTCAAAACCCACCAGCTACTCCTTGGAAGGAAGGTTGGGCAATCTACTTCTGAAGTGATACTGCCTCAGAAACCCAAGGAAGGGTTGCTATGAGTTGGATCCGACTCCAGGGCACTGAGTAATTTGGTGGATAGAACATATAGTTCAACCTATTTTTTTTTTCCCAGGAATTATTATTTCTGTTTTAAAACAGTAACTTTAAGACCTTTGGAGACTCTTGTCTTCTGGAAAATAATCCCAAGGTAATGCACTCGAAAAAATATTTGAGAAACAGCATTATCATGGCATAGTCACAATAGTTTTATTTCTATCCAGAAATAACTAAAACTTGTATTTATCCTGCATAGTCTAAAGAACATATGGAAGATTCTATTTACAAAAATAAAATCTGATTATTGGTATGTATGCTTTATCTCCTAAACATTACTTTATCAGTCCATCATCCCTCATCCCATTCTTTCCATCCTAGTCCAAGTCACCACCATCCTGGGTCTCCCGTCTAGCCATCCAGAATATACTTCCCCTACCTCACTCCACCCTTCTATGAGTCTATTCACCATATTATAGCCAGAGTGCTCTTTTAGTAATTTAAATAGGTCCTTCTTTGGTGGTGTAGTGCCTAAGGCATTTGACTGGTAACCAGAAGGCTGGCATTTCTAACCCACAAGCCACTCCTTGGAAGGAAGATTGGGCAATCTACTTCCATAGAGATACCACCTCAGAAACCCAAGGAAGGGTCACTATGAGTTGGAATGGACTCTACAGCAGTGAATTTTTTTGAGTTTTTGGATGCAGCATAACATCTATTGTCATACCAGTGCTTAAAATTCATCACCACCTTCCCATTCCTCTCAGAATAAAGAATAACAAAATTTTTAGCATGACTAACAAGTGCCTGCCTGACTGGCTTCATCCTTCCTCCTCAGTACCTGGATGATCTGGTTCTCCCACCCCCACTCACTTCTCTCTAGTCATGTTGGTCATTTTTCAGTTCCTCATGGTGCCAAGCTCCCTCCCACATCTGAGCAGCTCCATGCACTGTCCTTTAAGCCAAATCATGCTCCCCTCCACAACACAACCAAGTTACCTCATACTTATCCTTCAAATCTTAAATTACACCCTCAGGGAAAGATTCCCTATGCTTTGAAAGTACTTTATTCTACAAAGCATCCAGCACTCTTGCAATTACAAATATAATTGTACAATCATTGTTTAATTTTTCTCTCCTCCACTTGACCTTAAACTCCAAGAAGCAGACACATGTCCATTCTGTTCACCACTCTACCCGTAAGTAATAGCTCAGTGTTTGGCACAAGATAAGCATTTGATCAATACTGCACATCAAAGCCAGAAACAAAGAACATTACAGGAAACAGAATAATGATTTTTTTTTTTTTTTTTAATGCTTAGAAGCAATGTCACCACCAAAATTTACCGCAACAATGGACTAGTAAAACCTGTTGCCATCAAATAGTTTCTGACTCAAAAGCAAAACAAAACAAAACAAAACAAAAAACCTCACTGCCATTGAGTCGGATCTGACTCACAGAGACCCCTCCTTGGGTTTCCAAGGCAGTATCACCACAGAAGTAGATTGTCCACCCTTCCTTCTGAGGAGTGTCTGGTGGGTTTGAACCTTCAGCTTTCTGGTTAGCAGTCAAATGATTTAGGCATGTTGTTGTTATGTGCTGTCGAGTCGGACCTGACTCATAGCGACTCCTCCTTGGGTTTCCTAGGCAGTATCACTACGGAAGTAGATTGCCCCATCTTCCTTTAGAGGAATGGCTGGTGGGTTTGAACCACCAGCCTTCTGGTTAGTGGTCAAGTGCCTTAGGCACTACGCTACCAGAGCTCCCTTTAGGCATGTTGTTGTTGTTGTTATTTGCCGTCGAGTCGGCCCTGACTCATAGCGACCCCTCCTTGGGTTTCCAAGGCAGTATCACTACGGAAGTAGGAGGCATAGTGACCCTTATAAGAATAGAACTGTCCCATGATTTTTCCAAGGCTATACACTTTACATAAGCACCCAAAATGAGGAAAAAAATAGAGGGGGAAAAAAGTCTTCTTTCACTTCCCTTAACTTATGCTTGAAAGAAGACCTATGCAATAATGTGCCCAGTAGAATTTTTAAACATACTCTGGTTAGGCATTGAGCTGCTAACCAAAAGGTCAGTGGTTCAAATTCACCAGCTGTTCTGTGGGAGAAAGATGAAGCAGTTTGGTTCTGTAAAGATTTACAACCTTGGAAGCCCTATGGGGGTCACTCTAAGTCAGAATCAACTTGATTACAGTGGGTTTGGTTTTTGGATTTTGGTGGTTTTCCATGTCAAATTGCAATATTATAATATCTATTGTTCTTTGTTGCAATTCTCTACATCCCTTCTTGTTAAGCTCCACAAAGCCTGTAGAATTCAATAACGGAGTGCTCAGTCTTCTCTGGATTACTGTGGTAATGTACTGAAACACACAAGTCTACAGAAATACCTTTGATCTTGGTCATAATTCTAATCAGAATGTTCAAATTGATCCAGGAACTTCACTCAATATAATAAGATGCTATTACAGTTTCTCTTAAGGATGATAGGATGATCAGATCCTATCATTCGAACTTATCACTCTAAAACCTTAAAAGCAGTGGGAGGCGGAATTATCATGGTGATCATAGGCTCATAATTATAACAGTAACAAGTCTGCCAGATACCGTGATCAACACATTACAATGATTATATGAGACAGTTCTTAAAGCAACCTTGAAAAGTAGACTAATTAAAAAAAAAAAAAAAAAAAGAACTTTGAAGAGTAACTGTTTTAAAAACAATTCAGATGTCTTGAATTCCCAGAACAGTTTCACGATAATTGTCCGAAGGAATGGAAAGAAGGAGAATGTGGGCTTTTTAGTGTTTGCTGCCATGATTCTCTCTTCAGATGTCCATTCCTTAGGGAGAATAGGGCAAGAAAGATATGTTTTAATGCTGTTGACTTGAAACACCCTTCTGCCTGAGGAGGAAGCCTAAAGGCCGAAGGAAACCTGAGCATTATGGAAAGCCAAGGTGCAGGCTCCTGACTAGAACACTTTGAGGATTCCTGGGAAAATATCTTCTCAGTCACACTCTAGGTGGGCATTGAGTGTAGTTACTAAGTTTGAGTCAGAGACCCAATACACACCTTCACATGGGCATGGAAAATGGGAGAAGCATGCTTGAGAATTAAGTAGGATCACAAAGATTTTTAGGAGGAGAAGGTGGTGATAATATGTTTTTAAAATATTCACATAAAGAAGTTTTTTTCCTACCTCCTGGGGTTTCTTTTTTTCTCTTTATCCCATTTTAAACCTGTTCAGCATCACAGCAACATCATCAGTGGCTCATGCTCAATTTCTCAGAGAGAGGTAGTAAGGCAGGAACCAGGAATGTGGCTTTGTGTTGCCAGCAGCCTAGCCAATTAAGAAGGTTATTTTGAGTGTTCTGAGGGAAGAATTTCTCTACCCCCGTGACATTCCTCCTCACTCACTGGGCATTTGATAGCTTTAATGTTAGTTGAATACCAAAACAAAACTAACTTTTACCTTGCCCCTTCTCTTACTTTGAAAAAAAACTGATGAGGGTAGAGATACTGTGATGTTGCGAGACAGTGAGACAGGAACCCTGTCTTTCCAGAAAACAAAAGGATGTCTGTGGCGTCCAGGCAGAGTGCTTTGTCCAAATTGAGTAAGAGATTCAAGGCTTTCAATATAGTGAGACTGCAGCACAAAGGACCAGGCATGACACAGAATTTCAAAGAGTCACTAGCCAGCCTATGAAGAAACTTAGTCAGGAATAAGAGTCCCCTAAATGGTGAGGAAGGTTTTCTGGTGACACTGTGGTTAAGGCACTGAGATGCTAACCAAAAGGTCAGCATTTTGAATCTACCAGTCACCCTGTGGAGAAAAATTAGGCAGTCTGCTTCTGTAACGATTTACTGCCTTGGAAACCCTATTGGGGTCACTATGAATTAGAACCAATTCGATGGCAGTGGATTTGGTTTTTGGTTTTTGGAAATTGTGAGGAAGTGGCAGTTCAAGGGCAGAATGTTCGACTTCCATGGGGAAGACCCAGGTTCAATTTCTGGCCAATGTACCTCATGCACAGCCCCACCTGTCTGCCAGTGGAGGCCTATGTGTTTCTATAACGTTGAACAGGTTTCAGCAGAACTTCAAAACTAAGATAGAATGGGAAGAAAGGCCTGCTAATATGCTACCAAAACCCAGCCAGTGAAAACCATATGGATTGCAATAGTCCAACCTACAACCAATCATGTGGGTGGCACAGGACCAGGCAGTGCTTTGTTCTGTTGTTCACAGAGTTCCATGAGTAGGGAGCCAATCTGATGGCAGCTAACAGCAATAACAACAAGTAATTACCAGTGTGAAACATTGATTGAAGAATAGGTGGACCTCCCAGACAAACAATGGAGGGATTCTGGTGGTAGGAAGAGCTCAAAATATATAATAAAAATATAATTTAAAAAGCCAAAAATTATTTCTTGTACATCTGATTTTTTTCAGCTGAAGTGAGTACCCACTGTACTAATCACCACAAAACCGAAAA
>NW_006921929.1:1314632-1364801 GCF_000298275.1 Orycteropus afer afer
AGGGAGTGTTCTTTGCTTTTCTGTGATCTGGAATAGTTTCAGTAGAATTAGCGTCAACTCTTCTCGATATTGGGTGGAATTCTCCAGTAAAACTGTCTGGGCTGGGGCTTATTTTGGCTGGGAGTGTTTTCCATGATCTCTTCAGTCTCTTTTGTTAAGGGAGAAAAAAAACCTCAATGATGTGGAGTCGATTTGACTCATTGTAACCCCTCCTTGTGTTTTCTAGGCAGTATCTCTATAGCAGTAGATTGCCCAATCTTCCTTCTGAGGAGTGGCTGGCGGGTCTGAAGCACCAGCCCTCTGGTTAGCAGTCAAATGCCTTAGGCACTACGCTACCAATGATGATTACATATAATAATTAAATTGAATTAGAGAATTAATAATAACCACATGCCCTACTAGCCAAAGGACTGACAGCTTCATAGGACATTCAAGCTCTCTCAAGTTCTCAATAGTGGACTAAGAAAATCTATTCTCATTACCCTTTGACAGCTGAGTGAGCACATACCACTGGCCTACAGCTTGTGTCAACTCTTTTTAGCCACCCTGCATGATTGGAATTTCCCAGAGTACACTGTGGGAACTAACTTCCATTGAAAGTGAATTGAAGAAATGTCATTTGCTTTATGGAGAAAGTTTAGATTTACATAATGAAAATAATAAGGTAGTATTTGTCATTTGATAGACTTAAGTTTAGCTCATAAATGATTGAAAATAAAACCCTAAATTTTACCAGAAAAACTACAGTGCTGTTCCCCTGCCTTATCTAAAGGTAATCACCTATCTGAGTCCCAATAAAGAGCATTTTTCATCATTCAGGATTCCTCAAAATACATTCAATAGCACAATTGTATCCTCTTAGATCAGTAGTCAGTGAGGAGATCTGTTACTAAATTAATCAGGGAACAACGAAGAATTAAACAAAGTTAAAAGTTTTCTTTTTTGTAAGACTGCTAAAGGTTTTTAGTACACATTGTAAATACCCAATAATTTATATATAGTGTGCAAAAGTTCACAAATTTCTTTTTAGTGAAGGAAAAAAAGAGAGGAAAAAAAGGAAGTAAGTTAAATGATGCTTTGCTCTTCCTAGATGAAAATAGTTATGCATTTAGTGATTATAACACTCATCTTAGAGTCAATTCCATCTCATGGGGATTCTATGTGTCAGAGTGGAACTAGGCTTCATACAGTCTTCGATGGCTGATTTTTCAGAAATGGATTGCCTCTGGCACCAACCTCCATCCTCCAACCTCCAACTTTTTGCTTAACAGCCAAGCATGTTTAACTGTTTGCTCAGGGACTCCTTAATGATTATAGATATCAATCAATAAAAATACTTTTATAATTTTAAGAACTATATTTCAAAATTAAGGTTAAAATCCAAGTTCAAGTCAAAACCTAGCATTTACATCCTTCCCAGGATACAAACACACAAAACTATTAAGTAATGAACATACCAGGAAAAGCATAAAACCTTTCACATGTTCATAAATAACAGAGATGGATGTGAAATGCATAGCACAGATCAGCAAGTTTCTTATTTTTAAGCTGAACAATTTTCAAAGAATGCAGGCATGAGATGAATTTCCATGGCATAGTGACATAGCTTAATGTTTTAAAGGCACACACTCTAATTCAGAGCAATCATTGAAAATCATTCTCATAGTTTACAGATCAATAAAAATCTTCTGCTCATGGGAAATGTTCTCAAATTTTAAGTTTCTATACCACTTCAAACATTGCTTGGGCTGTGCTGTGGTTTTACTTCAGGATATGACAACATGGACTTTAGTAGCCACACATCAATGAATTATAGCATTGTAATCATTGAATCTAATTTTAGAACATAGTATTCTTGACTCCAGGCCATGCTAGGAACATTACATGAACTTGATATTGTGTAATAATACATAACAAACAGAACTGGGTTAAATGTATACATGTGTGTATATGTAATTATATGTGTGTATAATGTTATTCTGTATTACATAATTACTTATATATAATACATGTAAATGTATATGAATACATATAACAGATTAATTATATCTGTTGATTTTGCTAACCTCTTGGCATATTTTGTTAGTACATCTTAATAGCCTCCCCTAATGTGATTTGCCTCAATGATCATAAGTACTGTTTATCTGCATCCCAGCAACCTCAAGGAGCTGCCTTTGGTTTCTCTTTCTTCTATGCAAAAAAAAAAAGGATAATTATTCCCTTTAGTGAAAAATACTATGCTTCTGAATGAAAAGCATCAGGGTACTGATAGCCAGCATTTAATAAGCTTCAGTTTCTTTTCCACATAGAAACCAACCACACAGAAATTGATAAAGTAAGAAAAGATATTTCTGAATCATCCACAAAAAAAAAATTTAATTTATAGTCATTACCATTTGAATGTGAATTTATAATTTACATTCATTTGTTCTCCAAAAATTAATCCTAATGCATGTTCTTCATATGGAAAGTTAATGTCGGCCAGAACATTCTATTCTCTGGACACTAACTTACTGAAGAAGCGTGATTAGAACTCTCTATTTCCCTTGGGTATCAGAGAATTAGTCTGAGCACCACATAATTTCTATTCTGATGCAAACACACTATCAAAAGCCTACACCACTTTGAAGTAATTTAAGTTCATACTTCCTAATTACATTACTTGCGGTTTTCTTTTACTCTGTTCAAGACAGATGAAGCCTCAGCATGAAACTCACCTGCCTTTTTACCGGCTGACTGCAGACACAGCGAGCTATGCTGGATGCCTGATCTACTGAGTCCCAGGAAGAGATGACTCTTCCTTTCTGAGTGCTCACTTAGGTGAAAAGAAGAATCAAAATGTCCTTCCACTCTCAGTCTGGGGCTGGTTATCCCACAACACCTGTCCACCTTTTCATTGGAGCACATTTGTAATCATTGTCCAGCCTTTACAGTTCTCACTGAAGAGTCCCTTTAGAGGTGAAGCACTCCATTATTTTTCTTTGACCTGCTTCGTTCTTGTGGTAAAAGCAATAAGAAATGGGGCAAGAGCATTACTCAGAGCACACACAAACCTTTTCTCTACTGTGGGAGGTGATGGTTACAGACATGAACATTTTGTCTCAGGTCTGAAAGGCTAGCCTGACTGGAGGAGGGAAGGTGCAGACGGACACCAGTGGCATTTGGCTATAGCAAGAAGAGCAACTCCTGCCCTGTCAATCAGGGCATAATGAATGAACACAAACACAGCACAGTGGGCCAGAGCTCTGCTCACACTGTGATAAATTAACCTTAATGTTTACATTCATTTATTCTTCCAAATATCTAAAGCAACCAAACTGCAAACTCACTGTCATCAAGTCGATTTTAACTCATAGCCACCCCCACTGGGTTTCCAAGGTGGTAAACCTTTACAGAAGTAGATTGTCCCATCTTCCTTTGGTGGAGTGGCTGATGGGTTTGAACTGCCAAACTTCTGGTTAGCAGTCAAAAGTCTTAGGTACTGCACCACCAGAGCTCCTAAAGCAAACAATCAATTAATAATAATAGTGAAGACTTTAAATGTGAGGAAAACAAGTATTTAGAAAGCATTCTAGAATGATGTGGGCTTCCTAGGTTGTGCAAACAATGAAGGCTCTCAACTGCTAACCAAAAGTTTGGCAGTTCAAGTCCACCCAGAAAAGCCTGGTGAGCTACTTCTGAAAAATCAACCACTGAAAATTGTGTGGAGCACAACTCTACTCTGACACACATGGGGTTTTCATGATTGAAAGTCGATTTGCTGGCAATAGGTGGTGGTTGGAGTTATATATGCTTTAGTCTAAATCTTGATTTGACCAATTTCAGAATTCTGTGACCTCAAGAAAGACAGTTTTTCCACTTATTTTCAATCTTGCAGGGCTCTGTCCTCTGTTCTCAAATCCTATAAGGGCAGGGATGATGGATGTAAAGCTCTTCTTACGTGCTTGGCAGAAAGCCAGTCCTGAATAAATAACAGGTTCACGTGGGAGGCATTTCTTGTTACCAAGATCTTGATCTATACCGATGTTTCTCAAGTTCAGCACTTTTGACATTTTGACAGATAATTCTTTATGGAGGGCTGTCCTATGCATTTTATGATGTCGCATCCTGGGATTCTACCCACTGAATGCCAGTGTTACCCCACACAGAGACCACAATTCTTGTCCACCAAATGTCTCCTGGAAGGTTAAACTGTCCAGAGTTGAGATCCAGTGATCTGCCCTATCTATAAAGAAGTTGCTTTGCCTATCCAGGATCCCAGTAGTAAAAGGAGAAAGCCAGAATTATGAGCCAAAAGCCTGAACTACTTCCCTACATTCATGTCTTTAAAATGTGTGATTTAAAGAAGAATAATAAAAGTGTCACTGATATCCACTGAGTGTTCTAAAACCTGTACATACACCAGGAGGCTGTTATTAGAACAGAACAAGGGAATAGAGCATGGTCTAAAATCAGGAAGGGAGTGCATCAGGGTATCCTTTCACCATACTTGTTCAATCTATATGCTGAGCAAATAATCCAAGAAGCTGGACTATATGAGGAAGAATGAGACATGAAGATTGGAGGAAGGCTCGTTAACAACCTGTAATATGCAGACAACACAACCTTGCTTGCTGAAAATGAAGATGACTTGAAGCACTTACTGATGAAGACTGAAGACTACAGTCTGTAGTATAGATTATACCTCAACATAAAGAAAACAAAAATACTCACAACTGGACCAATAAGCAGCATCACAATAAATGCAGAAAAGACTGAAGTTGTCCAAGATTTCATATTACTTGGTTTCACCATCAACAGTAATGGAAGCAGAAGTCAGGAAATGAGACAATGTATTGCACTGGGCAAATCTGCTGCAAAATACCTCTTTAAAGTGCTGAAGAGCAAAAATGTCTCTTAGAAGACTAAGGTGCACCTAACCCAAGCCATAGTATTTTCAGTTGCTTCATATACATGTGGAAGCTGGACGATGAATAAGGAAGACTAAAGAAGAGTTAATGCTTTTGAGTTGTGGTGTTGGCAAAGAATACTGAAGGTACCATGCACTCCCAAAAGAACCAACAAATTTGCCCTGGAAGAATTGCAGTCGGAATGCTCCTTGGAAGAGAGAATGGCCAGACTTTGTCTTAACTTACTTTGGTCATGTTGTCAGAAGGGACCATTCCCTGAAGAAGGATATCATGCTTGGTAAAGCGAAGGGTCAACAAAAACAGGGAAGACCCTCAACAAGATGGATTGACACAGTGGCTACAATGATGGGTTCAGGTATAACAAGTATTGTGAGGCTGGTGCAGGACCAGGCAGTGTGTTGTTTTGTTGTGCCAACTCGACTACACCTAACAACAACAACATTCTAAATTCAACTTCTAGTTGTCCAGAGTAACATTTATATTGTTTTGTGCTTAACCCTTATTACTGTTAATCTTCAAATAAATTTTCAGAGCCACTGCTTTGCACATATTTATTTCAGTGCTGCTTCCTAACGGCCCACTTTACTTTTTTTTTTTTTTTAACCTTCCTATCACTCTGGTAGTGAGCTCTGGTAGCATAGTGGCTAAGGAACTTGACTGCTAACCAGAAGGCTGGCAGTTCAAATCCACCAGTCACTCCCCGGAAGGAAGATGGGGCAATCTACTTCCATAATGATACTGCCTCGGAAACCCAAGGAGGGGTCGCTATGGGTCGGGTCTGACTCAATGGCACATAACAACAACAACATCACTCTGGTAGCATAGTGCCTAAGGCACTTGACTGCTAACCAGAAGTCTGGCAGTTCAAACTCACCAACCACTCCTCAGACAGAAGGTTGGGCAATCTACTTCCGTAGTGATACTGCCTCAGAAACCCAAGGAGGGGTCACTATGAGTCAGGCCTGACTCGACGGCACATAACATAACAACATCACTAGAAATAACCTCAACTTTGGAAGCAGATAGCCTGGATTTTAACTGTGGCTCCACCCGATTCTATCTTATGAGATTGTGGGAAAGTAACTTCATCTCACCTTAATATACAACAGAGAAGTAAACTGGATTTTGTGGGTGTCACAGTGAAGTCCACAACTAGTTGTGCAGTGCCTTTTGCTATGCATATCACAGGGGAAAAGTATGAATTGTAATTGTAGAGTGAAGCTCAGCCCTCTCACCCCTTTTCTGCAGTGCCTTTGCCAGTTGTTGTTGATGTTATGTGCCATGGAGTCAGACCCAACTCACAGTGACCCCTCCTTGGGTTTCTGAGGCAGTATCACTACGGAACTAGGTTGCCCAACCTTTCTTCCAAGGAGTGGTTGGTGGGTTTGAACCTTAGGTGCTAAGCTATCAGAGCTCCTAAAGCAGAGGCCAAAGCCTACAGCACCCGGTATTCCCAGGAGGTCTCCCATCCAAGTACTAACCAGGCCTGACCCTGCTTAGCTTCTGAAATCATAGGAGATCAGGCCAGAGGTGGTGTAATTCTTTCCCCTCCATTAAACACACTTTCACTATTCACATGCTTAAAAATATTGATCCCATCTTCCCCACCAAAACACATGTTACAATAATTCAGCTGCACCAAAAAATTTAATGAGTTAAACATAATCTGGCTGTGCCATCTAAACTAAGGCTAAAAAAATAAACACCTCACTGTCATCAAGTCGTTTCTGACTCATAGTGACCCCCATAGGGTTTCCAAGGCAATAACTCTCTATGGAAGCAGACTGCCTCATCTTTCTTCCACAAAGCAGCTGTTGGGTTTGAAACACTGACATTTGGGTTAGCAGTCAAATGCCTTAACCACTATACCATCAAAACTCCTTAATCTAAGGCTAAAAGACTGTGGAAAAGGATCCTCCAGGTATTGGAAACAGTGATGTTAAGGGGCAAAGGCAGTGGTAGCTCTTTTCCAAGGAAAGGGCCGGAGTTACTCAGCATTACAGATTTTCCATAAGAGACAGTGTATACCTGTTGCTCAGCACAGACAAGAAATTCCTTTTCATCCAACTGGTAGGTTTGAATGATTCTGGATAAGGGGATTTTAATAAAATACTTGAAAATCTCATAGAAAATATGTCAAATATTTCAATAATTTTCTATCCCTGGAACTTCAAAGACATTCTTGTAAAAGAATGTATTTTAGGACATGCATCTGTTTAAATTCCAAACTGAGTAACAACTATATGCTTAATTTATATTCAAAATATAAAGTAAAATGAAAAACTTTGACTTAAACTTTTAGCTTGTGTTAAAACTTATAAGATAAAATAAAATAAAAGGAAAGAAAAATCGGATTGATTCTCCAAAGGACAAGACCAATAAAACATTTTTATTTTTCTCATGCATTAAATAACAGGAATATCTTACCACATAAGTAGGAATATTTGGGATTACCCTTCTCATGGGTGACATGACCAACACTGATTCTGCTTTATTCATGATCCCTGACTTAAAACATTCACTTTAACTCCTCTAAAGTTATTTTTTAATGTCCTCTGAATACCCTTCCCCTATGCTGTCATAAGACATACAGCTAATATAAACCACACGTGTGATACAATCTCATCACACAATTGGAAACGTGAGAAAAGACAATCTTAAGATACAATGTGTTAGTGCAGAGAGTACTTTAGCAAGATAAATCCATATTTATCTTCTTGAGAGATGAATACAGGGGGAAAAAAAGGCAGAACTGTGATTCTCTTCCTCCCTCCCCAACCCAGGTCAAGACATGTTGGAAAAGAAAAATAAGACCTTCTCTCAGACACAGAGGTGTGAAAAATGCAAACAGTAGACTGTATTTATTTGTAGAAATAAAATTTGATTCATAAAGAACTGTCTTTTTTTTTTTTTTAACAAAGCACATCATTTGCAATATGCCACATATATACTCAGTTCAAAAAACATGACCTCCATTTTCATACACCTCTTCATTAGCAGAGGTAAAGGAATCCAGTATCATTTATATTTCAATCATTTTAATATGTAAGTATAAAACATTCAACGTGTTAGTTGTAATAGTACCCATATAATACCTCTATAAACTATGCAATTAAATATTCAGTACTACATAAGCTATATATAGTCCTCATATATATATATACTTAATTCAATTCAATATTAAGTAGCTATGTAGAAAACACCCTGCTTTATGCTGTCAAAGTAGATACTTAAGATGACATTTCTGCTCTCAGATTACTTACAATTCCCTAGGAAAAGAAGATATAGTTTAAAGTACTACTAATACAAAGAATAATGAAGTAGATACTCCAGCCAATATACATTGAATCAAATTACTTATGAGAATATTAGATGTGTCATCAACAGCAGAGTATCATAACTATGTTTTCTTTCCAGAGAAGAAGGAGATAGTGGGAATTATATAAGAATTTTTTAAAAAATTTTATTGTGATTTAGGTAAAAATTTAGATCATATTCATTTTCATACAGCAGTTCACATACACTTTTTCTCATATTGACTGCAATTTCCCACAATGCAACAGCTCTCTTCTCAGTTCCTGCCCATATTTACCTCTTCCCTGTGTCCTTCCCTCCCATGCACTCCTGCTCCCTGAGCTATCTCCCTGTGCATATACAACCCTTTTATTCTCCTATGATTGATCTCTCCAAGGAGTGTATCTACCTAATATAAATGTTTGGCTCTATGAGCAATTTTTGAGGAGAAGGAAGTTAAAGGAATTCATACCATATGCTCTTGATTGTCTCCATACAATGGGAGGTAAGCAAAGAGAGGGAGAAGCTCAACACTGCTACTGTGAAAGAGACAAGAATCCAGTAGAGATGAGTTATTTCCCTCTAAACTTGCTGCCTGATATTACCCTATGCAAATATTTAAAGGTTACCTTACATCTGTGGTAGAGATACCCTTTCAAAGATATTCCCCTACTTTGCTAAGTCCCTCTGGGAAAGGAATGCACACACCATTCTGATTTAATACTCTCAGAATAATGCTCTTCTACATTATAAACCAGCTGGAGGTACTTGAAAATAATTCCACTTAAGAAAAATTCAACTTGTGACAGGTATGTATTTTTGCCTTTTTAAAACATCATATTTAGAAAGTTGTTATAGTGCTTTAAGTACATTGAGGAGATTGCAACCAATGACATGAAACAAAATGTGTGTGCATTGTGGAATAGAAAACTGATTTCCCCTAATCAAAATAAAAAGTTAAAAGAATAAATTAATCAATTAACAATTACTCTTTGGCAACAACTGTAATGATAGTAAATTTACATCATTCACAGATGATTATTCATAAGTTTAACTGTGTATCTGAAAAGGAGTAGTGAGAATTTCTCTGAAAATAAATGTACAAATATTAGATTTGCCAAGTTGGTTACATAAAACAAAATGTAACACAAAGATTATGCATGCTGGCATTTCATTAAAAGCTCTAAGAACATTTGTATATGGCTATTAAGCAGGAAGCATTGGGAAATAAAAATTACCTTTCAAAAAAAGAAATCCTGAAATAGCTTTATCTAGCATTCTGAAGTGAAGAGTGAACAGTTCATGTGAATTAGTGAAAATAAAAATTGCAGGATGCATGATAATGTCTTAAAAAATACAATTGCAAATGTTAATACTTGGATAAAAAACTCTAGATCACTTAGTCCTCTTTTTTTGAAAGTCCCTGGTCATTTGTTCTAAGTGTTTGCACATTCTGAATATATGGAAGCACATTTTATGTACTTTAGACTACTGCTGATGTAGTAGGTAGTATATCATCAAACTACTGCTACAGCTATTCTAAGGTCAAAGCTATTGCTTTTGGATTTGATACATTTTTTACATGATTTATGGATTAATTTTATGGAAAAATATGTAAGCTATATGTCTCAAAAAGCACTTTATGGTATTATAACAATAAAACATTATAGTTATGGGATGTCCTTCATCTAGGCATATCAAAGCCTTCCACAGACATTAGTTAATCCTTATAATACTCCTCGGAGGCAAGGAAGTATTACCTGCACTTCCTTTCTTACAACACAGAGAGCACTGTGAATTTTCAAATGCCTACCTGGGTATATATATATCACAAATAATTTTTGCAGTTACTCATTTATTCTTCCTATAATGAGCCCTAGACAATGTGCTAGGATCTGGGGGTACAATGATGCAGACACACAGAAGCATTGTTCTGTTTTCCCTCAGAATTTATTATATAATGTCTAAGATGCTTCTCTTTATAAAAAAAAACAACAATATAGCTTTAACTCCCCTAATAATCTGGAACATACCTCTCTATAATATCCTCTAGGAGCAAAAAATTAAGCTTCCAAACAATGAAAATACATCATAAATAGGAAAGCTCCTCATGTCACAAAATTTAGTGAAAATTACCTATCCAATAAAACCAGACCCGCTGTCATCAAGTCAATTTTGACTGGTAGAGCTTCTGTATAACAGCAGAACTGCTCCACAGGGCTTTCAAGCCTGTAAATCTTTACAGGAGCAGACTGCCTCAGCTTTCTTCTGTGTGGCAGCTGGTGGGTGCAAACTGTGGACTTTCTGGTTAGCAAATGCCTTAACCACTGTGCCATCAGATGTCCTTTTACACACAGTCCTAAAATATTGTTCAATTGGTTTCCAAGCAAATTAATCAAAGAAAAGAGAGGGATATGATTAAAAGGCTCTTAGGAGCTCTGGTAGCATAGTGTCTAAAGCACTTAACTGCTAACCAGAAGGCTGGCGGTTCAAACCCACCAGCCGCTCCTCGGAAGGAAGGTTGGGCAATCTACTTCCGTAGTGATACTGCCTCGGCAACCCAAGGAAGGGTCATTATGAGTTAGGGCTGACTCGATGGCACATAACAACAAAGGAGCTCTGGTAGTGTAGTGCCTAAGGCATTTGACTGCTAACCAGAAGGCTGGTGGTTCAAACTCACCAGCCACTCCTTGGAAGGAAGAGTGGGCAATCTACTATTGTTCATTTCTGCTCTTAGAACTTTGCCACTTACTTCCATGTGAACAATCCTGGGCTAACCTGCTGGAGGATGATATATCACTTGGAACAGAGAACTACCAGCTATGACCATCCTAGATCAACTAGCTGCTACACACTCTCTAGCTGAGTGGCAATCCATGAGTAGGTCAGCTCCTCAGAACCGACTATCTAATCCATAGCTGTGTAAACAATAATGAAAGTTTATTGTTTTAAGCTACCTAGTTTGGGGGTGTTTGTTACCTAGTAATAACTAACTGATGTAATTTAATTTCAGTACATAATAGATGTTCCATGATGATGAGCTTGAATCACTAGGAAATATTAAATTCTGCCTAGTATCCTCTGGGAGCTCTGGTGGCATAGTGCCTAAGGCATTTGACTGCTAACCAAAAGGCTGGTGGTTCAAACCCGCCAGCTACTCCTCAGGAAGGAGGGTTGGGAGATCTACTTCTATAGTGATACCACCTCAGAAACCCAAGGAGGGATCGCTATGGGTCAGATCCAACTCGAGGGCAGTGAGTTTTGTTTTGGTTTAGTATCTTCTATTTAATAAAGGAGAGCTCTGGTGGCATCGTGCCTAAGGCATATGACTGCTACCCAGAAGGCTGGTGGTTCAAACCCATCAGCCACTCCTTCGAAGGAAGGTTGGACAATGCACTTCCATACTGATACTGCCTCGGAAACCCCACGGAGGGGTCACTATGAGTCACCCGACTCCATGGAAGTAAGTTGAGTTTGTTGATTTAATAAAGGAGAAAAGCACAAACATATATTAGAGATCATTTCATCTGAAGTAGCCATTAAAAAATACATAAAGGAAAAGAGAGAGAGAGAAAAAAAAAAAAAAAAAAAAAACACCTCTTTGAAAACTCCAACCATCCAGGAAAACCCTCTTTGAAAACTCCAACAATCCAGGGGTGGTTCAATCCCAAGGGTGGCTCTTGTTTTTACTAGATGTGAAAATCAGAATTATAAATGGAACTAACTAGAGGGTATTGGATATATTACATGATACTTTTTAATGTTCTACAAATTACTTACTAGATGACCCCAATGAACATTTAAACTATAATCAAATTTTGAAAAAATCTACTTTTCAAACAATTTTTTTGGAACACATTAGTTGTGTGATACCAGAAGCACCTCTATTAGTATCAGGACTTGAGACTAACCAGGGTCTGACCTGGAGACACTCTTGTGCCAAATTTTGTGAAAAGCTCATTTTTACCTAAGTGTCCTAACATATTCTATAGTAGCCAAGAGGTCATTTGAAGAGAATAAGCTTCCCCAGAGCATCGGTCAGAGTGTGCTGGAGATGACTTTTCCACTTTGTGAAAAAGCCTGGGATAGACCCAGAATATTATGTGTTAAATCACCAGCAGCGAACCCTTCTTTGCTTGACAGAAACAAACAACACTTCCTCTTCATCTAGATGTGCCTGGTGCAGTGTTGGATATCAGTGTATGCAAATATTGCCAAGACCATGCTCTTGCCTTTTAGAAATATGCTTTGTTACAGACAATGGCAAATATTTTTTAATCTCATACCTACTTAATTTATTATGATTTTCTTGGTGTGCTGTGTTGAGACAGATTCAGAAATTCTACCCAAGCTCATTGGACAATGTGTAATGGTTAGTCAATGATGTAAAACATGGGTGAAAAAATATTATGTGGTAGCATAACCAAATCAAACCAAACTCACTGTCACTGAGTTCTTTCCAACTCACAGCGATCCCTTCTTGGGTTCCGAGGAGGTATCTCTACGGAAGTAGATTGCCCAATCTTCCTTCCGAGGAGTGGGTAGTGGGTTTGAACCACCAGCCTCTGGTTAGTAGTCAAATGCCGCCACCAGAGCTACTTGTGGTAGCATAGGTGATGTTATATATTTAACAAATAAACATACATTTTTATGCTCCTTTTTAACTATGTTGAATGGTCTTCCTACTATGAGGTAAATATTTTGCTATTCACTGGGCATATGCTCCTAAACAAAACTTACATATTTCTGACCTCACAGAGGTTAGAGTCTGGTTTCATCCTTATTATGCTGCCTCTGAGGCAAAGTGTGACAAAATAGAGCTACTGTAAAAACAAGAGGCTCCCCTCAATAGAGAATCAGTAATGGTACCTCTGTATTGATATTTTAGATTTCACTCTTTTTTATGATATGCATACAGCAGAGGCATAAATATTAATAATAAATACAATGACAATAATGACAAAAACTACAACCTAGTGCTTATTGAGCACTTATTTTAATAATGCCAAATCTTTAAAATACATTATCACTAAATCTTTACAACACAATGATCATCCTCTTTGGGGAAGCTGGGGCCTAGCAAATTTAAGGTATCTGTTCAAGATCACCCAGTTAATGAATTGTTGTTGTTGTTGTTATGTGCCATCGAGTCGGCCCCGACTCATAGCGACCCCTCCTTGGGTTTCCGAGGCAGTATCACTACGGAAGTAGGATTGCCCAACCTTCCTTCCGAGGAGTGGCTGGTGGGTTTGAACCGCCAGCCTTCTGGTTAGCAGTCAAGTGCTTTAGCCACTATGCTACCAGAGTTAATGAATTATAGAGATGATATTTAAACCTAAAATTTGCTGACTCAGTCCAGACTCCTAAAAATAGGTAGGTTTCTGATGAAAAGCTGAAAATATTCTATATAAATCTAATTTAAAAAATCCATATTCCTGAAGAGGAAGTATCCCAAAAGAACCGCCTTAACACTCACTAGTATGCAAAAATATATTTGACTAAACCCTTGAGCCATCTGTGAGCGGTCCCTTCTCAAAACATTCTGCATGTCCCTCACCTGGAGTATTCATTGTGGTTAGTATACAATACTGTGTTTACACCACCCACCCTTCCCTATATACATACACATACAGACACAGACACATGCATGCAAAGGTGCACACACTCATTTACCTTGGTGCACTTGAAAACTCTTATGGGCAGGAGTTTCTTCTCACATGTCAACCTGTGACCCATGGGACATAGCACAGTCTTATCCAAATCACTCATACATGACCCACCAGTTTAGCTACTATAATCTCTCAGTTAAAGGCAGCCTGAAAGTTAAATAAGGAAGTTTTCCCAAATGTGCATTCCATGGGATACTCATCTTGTGAGGTGTTCTACAGCAATGATCAAATAACTTTGGGAATCAAAAGAGAGTGATATAACTCCTCTCTTGTGCACCCTAGCATATTAATGTTGTTTAACACTGTCCAGAATTTTGAAGGAATCCTTGCTTCACATGACACAGATAAGCCCTCAATAAGACACCATCTCTAAGAATTATAAATATCAGTAGATTGTAGTTGGTAGTCATGACAGCCAAGGAAAGTTATTTCTTCCTTAATTTTAGGCCATCCTCAGGAGATGTCAACTTTGCTGTATTATGACAAATATATTTGTATATCCTTGACTCTATTCAAAGTGGAATATTAACTCCCAGTAATTTTTATAATGTGAAAAATGGAAATAATCTAAATATACAACAGTGAGATAAGGGTTAGATTTATCCTAAAATTGGATATATTTTAGCCAGTAAAACACTGATTATAAAGAAATTTGGAAAATGATTATGATTTTATTCTAAATCACAAAATAGTAATTATTTGTTTTTATATTCTAGTATTTCAGTTATAAGGAGTTCTGGTGGTGCTATTGTTAAGGCATTGGACTGCTAATCAAAAGGTTGGTGGTTCAAACCCACCAGCCACTCTGTGGGAGGAAGACATGCCAATCTGTTCCCATAAAGATTTACAGCCTTGGAATTGACTCAGTGGCAGTGGGTTTGGTTTTTTTGTTTATTTCAATTATATTAAAAAAAAAAAAATCAAAGATTTACAGAGATTAAATAAACTGGGTTTTTAACAGTGCTTTTGTTTGGTTGGTGGGATAAGGAAATTCTTATGGATATTTCTTATATGTTTTCTAATAGAAAACAAACAAAAAATTAATTCCAGGTCATCAGAAAGTACTGAATCATTCTTTATCTGACTAGCTCCAGCCTATTTGTCAAGTCTGAGTTTAGAAATCATTTCCTCTAAGAAACCACCCATGATTCCATAATGTTTAAGTGCCTAACTTAATAGCACCCATAATATATTGTATTATTTTCTATCATGGAATTTTCAGCCACTCCTTGGCAGGAAGATGGGGCTATCTACTTCCGTAGTGATACTGCCTCGGAAACCCAATGAGGGGTCGCTGTGAGTTGGGTCTGACTCAATGGCACATAACAACAACATGCTATTTTCTTATTTACTTATTTATATATCTTCTAGACTACAATCTCTCTCTGTCTCACTCATCATTGTAATCTCAATGCCTAGCACAGTGACTGAAACATGGTAGATTTTAAATGAACATTACCAAGTAAATGAAGGCGTTCATGTTTTCTCATTTCCAGCATATGCTGTCTATAGTGGCAGCAATGTGTAACTATATTCTGGAACAACAATGAAATGTCCCTTTAAGTGATGTATTTTATTATGGTCACTAGGCTGATTTTTATTGGTAATTTGCCAATAATTTTAAATTTAAATTGTCCGTGACTATTAAATTTCAATTTTCCATGAACTTATCTATACAACCCATTTCCTTCATAGTTAGATTAAGGCATAGCTGGGATCTCTGCTGTTATGATATAAGTTTATCAGCATTACTATATAAGAACTGTTGCATTATATATGCTCCACTTTGGAGCTCTCAATTTACTACAGGTTGGAAGACAATCTTCTAAGCTTAAGAAACCAGGATAGAGAGTTATTTTGACATCAAAATCCTAGCTAAATCTTAAAACTATTTTTAAAAAATTTAATATAGTAATATATATAACAAAATCTATGACTTCAACTATTTCTAAGTGTACAGTTCAGTAATATTAATTATATTCACCCTGTTGTGCAATCATTACTATCTACTGTATTCCCAAAAGTTTTCGTCACCTTAAACAAAATAATCAGTACTCTAAACACTGATTTTCTCTTCCTCCTTTCCTCCAGACCCTGGTAACCATCAATAGACTGTTATCTTTAGGCCTTTGCCTATTGTAGATAATTTCACATAAGTGGGATCATACCATATTTATCCTTCAGTATCTTTTTTTTTTTTTTCACTCAGAATAATGTTGTCAAGGTTTATCATTATTGTGTTACCAAAATATCATTACCAAAATATCATTTCTCTTGGTGATTCAGTAATATTCCATGGTATGTATACATCAAATTTTGTTTATCCATTCATCTGCTGATGGACACTTGGGTTGATTCTACCTTTTGAGTACTGTGAATAATGCTGCTATGGACATAAGTATATAAGTATCTATTTGAGTTCCCACTTTCGTCTTTTGTGTACATATCTAGGAGTGGAATCTCTAGATTATACAATAATTCTATGATTAACTTTCTGAAGTATTACAAAATTTTTCAAACTGTTTTTCACAATGTCTGCACCACTTTACATACCCACCAGCAATGCATGAGTTCCAATTTCTCCACATAGCCAACACTTGTCATTTTCCATTTTTCTGATAATAGATTGTAAATTGGTACTTCATTTTGGTTTTGATTTGTATTTCTTTGATAGTTAATGATATTGAGCATATTTTTAGTGGTTTATTAGATAACTATGTATATTCTTTGGGGAATTTCTGTTCAGGTCATTTGCCCATGTTTTAATTGAATTATTTATCTATTTATTGTTGAGTTGTAGGAGTCCTTTGTACATTCTGGGTATTAAACTTTTATCAGATATATGGTTCCCTAATGTTTTCTCTCATTTTATAGGCTGTCAATTCACTTTATTGACAAAGTCCTTTAATGTACTGTAGTTTTTTTTTTTTTTTTTTTTTTTAATTTTGATGAAGTCTTATTTATGTGTTTTTATTTCTGTTATTATTTGTGCTTTTGTAGTCATATCTAAGAATCCATCATCAAACTCAAGGTCTTAAAGCTTTACCCTTGTTTCCTTTTAAATATTTTATAGTTATTCCTCTTACTTTTAGGTCTTTGACCTATTTTGTGTTAATTTTTGTATATGGTGTGAGGTATGGACTGAGCTTAATTCTTTTGAACATGGAGATCCAGTTGTCCCAGCAGCATTTATTGAAGAGACTATTCTTGCCCCATTAAATGAACTTGGCACCTTTGTCAAAAATAAATCAGTCACAGATGTACAGGCTTATTTCTGGACTCTCAATCCAACTTCATTAGTCTATGTGTCTCATCGTTATACCAATACCAGACAGTTTTGTTAAATGTAGACTCTTAGTATGTTTTGAAATCAGGAAGCATGAGTCCTCCTACTTTCTCTTCCTTTTCAAGATTGCTTTGGACACTTGGGGCTACTTGGAATTCCACGAAAATTGGAGACTTTTCTTTTCCATTTCTGCAAAGAAAGATTTGGGCAAAGTACATATTCTTCTCAAGCATATTCTGACTGTGCATCTTGCCCTCAGCACATATGCCACATGCAGCTTTCTCAAGTGTGTGTATTATATGTATGTAGGTAGGCAGGTACCTGCCGTCGAGTTGAGTCTGACTTATAGTGACCCTTCCATGGATTTCTGAGGTGGTATCTCTATGGAAGTAGATTCCCCAATCTTCCTTCTGAGGAGTGGCTGGTGGGTTTAAACAGCCAGCCTTCTGGTAGCAGTCAAATGTCTTAGGCATTTGGTGTATATAATATTCCTCAGTTAGCAGTTCACCGGTCAGGAACTGCACCCCTCTAGCAGCCCCACTTTCTTATAAATAGGTGAGGACATGTGACTAGTTCTCATCAATAAATGTGAACAAATGTGATATGTGTCAGTTTTGACTCAAGGATATTTAGAAGCAAGTATGCTTCCCCCACATTCATTCGTCCCTTATTATAGCTTGAGTCAGATAATGGTCTCTAGCAATCAGAAGAGTCACAAGATTCCTGAATCACCACATGTAGAAAAGCTGCCTTCCAACAAGGAACACTTACCTTGAACAAGATGTTCTACATAACCTACATATTTATACATCAGATTGAAAGCAGTGAAATGCTAGCAAGAGAATAAAACCTGGTGATGGATGGAATGATACTCCAATTTGTTGGAATGTTTAATTGAAATCAGAGAATGCTTCTCTTCAGAAGTTATATTTTAGTTGAGAAGGAAGGAAAAATGATAACACAAAAAGGAAAAAAGAAAAAAAGCCTTAAGATGTAAAGCAATCTCATGCATTTAAAGAAAACGGGGGAAAAGGGGGAGAAATGTGGCAGAAGTATAGTGAGAAGAGAGAGACTGGTTCAACTGCTTTTTGGGTTTCAGTGGCTCAATGAAGAGACTAGACTGATTCTAAATGTAATAGAAAACTCCTGGAAGGTTTTAACCCAAAGAGTGACATGTAAGAGCTAATTCCTTCTTCTGGCTGCTGCATGGACAACAGTTTTAGGGAGGCAAGATGGAAGAATAAGATCAAGCAGAAGGCTATTGCAAGACATCAGGCATGAGATAATGTTGAATTGCATAGGGGAGTAGTGGTAGTGATGGTGACATGTGGTCCAATAAACATGTATCTTGGAGCTAGAGATAAAACTACTTGTATATGGGGTCAAAAGAAAGAAAGAAAGAAAAACTAATGATACTTATCTGCTTGGTTTAAACAGCTAGACGGATGGTGGTGCCAAATACTACAATGAAAGAAAATGGGGAAATAGTAAGTGGTTGATTATTTGTAGGGGAATGGGGAATTTTTTTGTGTGTGTATGTGTGTATTTGTGAGTGTGTATATAGATACAGGTACAAGCCTACTTCATTTTATCACACCTTGCAGAAATTGCATTTTCTACAAATTGAAGGTTTGTGGTAACCTTGCATCCAACAAGTCTATCGGTGGCATTTCTCAACAGTACGTGTTCACTTTGTGCCTCTGTGTCACATTTTGGTAATTTTCACAATATTTCAAACTTTTTCATAGTGCTATTGCACACATAATAGACTACAATATAGTGCTAACATAACTTTTATATGCACTTGGAAACCAAAAAATATTGTGACTCTCTTTATTACAATATTCACTTATCTCTGAGGGATGCCTGCTTTCCTCGCTTTTCGAAAGTTCACTTTATGCCACTTTGCTTTTATAGAAGACCTGGATTAGTACCTGTTTTTGTTAGGAAAAAAAAAATCTGAAGAGGATTTTGGCTTTTATGAATAAAGGTGAAAAGCAAATCAGCATTCAGTGTTTGTCTTGCAGCAAGCAGTTAAAGAGGCAGTGTACATTCCCCCATCCCCAAGCAGAAAGAAAAGCATTGCCAAGCTCCTTCCCCAGGAACAACACTGTACATAATTATTTCTACTTCACGTAGGCTATGTATCATATAATTCATGCTTTTACTATATGTTAGTGTTAGTTTAGGTTTTATGGGTTCTTTAGTATGATTTGGTAGGTTAGTTCTTGGGTCTGGGAACACTGAAAAATTTTCCTACATAAATTAATGGTATTTGGTTCTTCACTTTACATCATTTCAGTTTATGAACTGAATAGGAACATTCTGTTTTCAGATAGCAAGGAAAAGTTGTTCAGTAAAACTTGCGAAAGCCAGAGAGAGACCTGTTAGAGAAGGAAAATTCAAATATTATATGTATACCAATAGAGAGTGATTAAAAAAAAAAAAAGTAGTAAGACTATAACCCTGTCAGAGGTAGAAAATTTGGGAGACCCAGAAAAACAAAGCAGTTCTGTTGAGTTCTGGAGTTCAAAGTTATCATTATGCATATAGATATACACGTTAACAGAATACTTGACACTGTCTATGTATGAATGTCAACTTTTAATATAAATGTGTTCATAAATGTTTCATGCATTTAATTAGCCCCTATTATAACAGGAGAGGGGTGAAACTAATAAGATTAGTTTTGGAGGTTTTACAGCAGCCTAATAAATATATGAATAACATTCTCCTTCTTCTTAAAAGCTTGAAATCAACTGAGAAATAAATTCAGGAATCAGTCATATTGAGATCTAAATATCACTGGCATAATTGATGAGGTTGATTAGAGAATATGAATTTTTACCATTAACCACATTGCCTTGCTAATGCTATGCTCACTTTCTACCTTGACATAGACAGCCATAAACAAAAACATGCTTACACTGTACTGAGGTCCCTAAATACATCAAGGAGAGATCAAGGAGAGCATACAGTAATACATACTTTCTGAAAAATGAACCCAGAGAGACTGAGTCACACATGCCTGCATTCCTCTCACAAAGCTACTGCTACCGAGTTAAGTCTGTTCCCCTATCTTGAGGACAGAGAGTGAAGTCATAGATTAGAGATCCAGGACATTCTCTACCCAGAAATATGAAGAAATGTGAAGGGGGGTTTCAAAACAAATATGATTAAAGAGGGTTATAACTGTCTGACAAGTATCTATACATGATATAACGGGGACCCAAGGGAAGGATATTTAATGAATGGATGTCAGAGGAGTGAACATGTAATAAATGACATATTCCTTGATCCCTCAAATTAGTGCTAGGAGCTCAGAATAGTTTGGGGGGGGGGAATAGATAGATAGATAGATAGATAGAAAGATAGATAGATAGGATTTTACCTTATTTGGGTAGTAAAAGCAGAAAAACAAAAAGATGGTAGTAAAAAGGAATGTCTTGTCCATTGATTGGATTTGAAGTAAAATTCTGTTTTTCTATTTTCCAGTCTCATATCATGTGGGTGTCTTATATCCAGAGGGAAAAAAAGTCACAGTTTCTCCAGCTACAAACTACCAGCTAACCTTCCATCACTGCCATCACATCTCACATGCTCCTGAAGATTAACTGGCAGGACCGATAACTCAGTCTGAGGACTCTGATCCTCTGGCCTTTTATCTTATTCTTCCTTGACTAACCATTTTCCCTGAGGGATTAAACAGTAAAACTACTACAAAAGAAACCATACAAAGGAAAGAAATAGGCTACACAAAGTATTTCTGTTCTTGGCCACGAGGCTGGCTCAGAGCTCCTTTTTGTCCCTTTAATTTTAGGTTTAATCTACTGACTAAAGGCATTGCTTTCAGATCTTTTCTCCATACTCCCCTGGCTCTGCTTTGAATTGAAGGTAAGCACATTTCTCAGATTTTCTTGCTGATGTAGGCTCAGCCACATGATATGAGATTGGAAGAATGAAGAAGGGCAAAAACGATGAGAAAGTACTGGCACCTGCTACATTTCCTCCTGCACCTGGTCCCACTGGAAAGCCCTTTCCCTCTGTGGTCCCAGCCTATGACTGGAAGCCCCCAACATGGCACTGGCTCGCATCTGATGAATTCTAAGAACAGTGTTCCCTCCTCCCATTTTCGCTCCAACTACAGGAGTAGCAATAGCTTCAGGTGGTTGCTAATTTCTGACATTTTTGTCATCTCATTGGGCTTCTCAGCTGTTCCATCTCCTGAGCAAACAATTCCCTATTAAATTCCTTCTGTTAAAATACCTAAAATGTTTCTTTCTAGTGTATTGATGGGAGCATTTCTGATACAACTAGTGTGTTTATTTTGGGATTTTGTATTCATTATACCAAGGATTGGAAAACTATAGTCCTTTGACTCAGTGATTGTTTTTGTAAATAAAAGTTTATTGGAGTACACACATGCTCATTTATTTAAGTAGTATCTGTAGTTTGGTTTTGTGCTACAACAGCAGAGTTGAATACTCATGACAGAAACTTCATGTACCACAAAGTGTAAAATATTTACTAGCTGGCCTTTTACAGAATATGTTTGCTGACTCCTGAACTAAATAAAACAAGAGCCTCCATCTCGATGTCCAAGTGCTCTGTGATCATTATACTGTAGGCCAGTGCTGTCCAATAAATATGGGGTGATCCATCATATAATTCTATATTTTTTAGTAGCTATGTAAAAAATTAAAAAGAAATGAATGAAATTAATTTCAATAATTTTACTTGAGCCAATATATTCTATAATTCTTCTCACATGTTACTAAAATTAAAAACAATTTAGATATTTTACAGTTTTTGGAATTGTCTTTAAAATCCAGTATTACTGTTATATCACATCTCATTTGGGATGTTAAATTTTCATTAAAAATATATGATGTCTATGTATATTTCATAAAATTGACAGCTTAAAAAGTAGAATCACACTACTTACCTATCAGAATGGCTAAAACAAAACATAGTGACAATGCTCAATGATGGTACGGATGCAGAGCAACTAAATCATTCATATACTGCTGGTAGGAGTGCAAAATGGTACAGTCACTCTGAAAAACAGTTTGGCAATTTTTACAAAACTAAACATGCAACTACTGTGAGACCTAGCAACTGAAGTCTTGGGCATTTAGGCTAGCTAAAGGAAAAGTTACTTTCACACAAAATCCTGTACATGGATATGCATAGCAGCATTATACATAATAGCCCCAAACTGGAACTAACCCAGATGTCCTTCAACAAATAAATGCTAAATTCAACTATAGTATATCCATACCATGAAATACAACTCAGCAACAAAAATGAACAAGTGACTGATACACACAACATGGATAAGTCTCAAATAAATTATTCAGTGAAAGAACACAGACTGAAAAAAATAAATATATAAGGCATCTTTAAAATGACAAAATGATTGAAATGTACAACAGCTGAGTGGTTCCCAGAGGTCAGGGATAGGGGATGAATGGAGGGAGGGAGGTGTGGCTTTAAAAGTGCTATATGTGCTATCCTTATGGTTATGGAAATAGTCTATGCCGTGTTGTACTACAGTGTTATAAGATCTTATCATTAGAGAAATCAGGTAAAGGGTACACAGGATCACTTTGTATTATTTCTTACAATAACAAAATAGGAATATACATTTACCTCAAAATAAAAAAGGCTGAATTTAATTTAAAAAAAAAAAAAAGATTCAGAGGCACTGGATGACTGGGACCTTTTAAAAATTAAATCCTTATGTGCATCAAAAGACTTCTCCAAAAGGGTAAAAACAAAAAAAGGATCTACAGATTGGGAAAAGATATTTGACTATCACATATCTGACAAGGGACTTATTTCCAAAATTTATAGAAAACTTCAATACCTCAAAACCAAAAAGAAAACCAACCCAATTGAAAAATGGGCAAAGGAAATGAACAGACACCTAAAGAGGATATACAAGTGGCCAACACACAGTCCTTAGCCATTAGAGAGATTCAAATCAAAACAAAAATGAGATATCATCTCACTCCAGCAATAATAGCAAACTTCAACAAGACAGAAAATAGCAAATGCTGGGAAGGCTGCAGAAAAATTGTAACTGTCTTACACGGCCAGTGGGACTGCAAAATGGTACAACCATTATGGAAAGTGGCACGGTGTTTCTGTGAAAAAAAAAAAAAAAACGGTAATAGAAATACCATTTTAACTAGCAATTCCATTACCAGGAATATATCCTAAAGAGGTGAGAGACAGAGCATGAACAGACATATGTATAACCATGTTCATTGTTGCATAATTCACTATAGCAAAGAGACAAAAACAACCTAAATGCCCAACAACAGATGACTGGAAAACTGAACTGTGGTATATTCACACTGAATACTATGCAACATTAAAGAATAATGAAAAATACATGAATCACCTTGAAATATGGATGAATTTAGAGGACATTAAGCTAAGTGAAATAAGTCAATCACAGAGGACAAATATTAACATATAGGAAATTGATAATGGGAAAGGAAACAGGTGGTTAGTGTGTAAGTGCTACCAACTAGTGAATCGAGGAGCACAGTACCCTGCTTTCACAGATGACATTCAAAAAAATAAAGAAAATGAAAATTGTGGGCAAGTCACTCCAACATACAAACATCAATTAAATAAAAATACAAAAATGTCACAATGTCTCAGAGCCAACAGAGCACCACAGTTCACACAAAACAAACAAGATAAGGCACAAGAAACAAGGGACCAGGATACAAACCCAAAACACATACCTGAGGAAAAAACAGCCTTAGAACTCCCTGATAAGGAATTCATAAGAATTGTATTTAGATACCTGCAATGGATTGAGAAACAGATCAAGGAAAATACTGACAAAATTGAGGAAAACACAGAGAAAACCCTACAACAATTTCAAAAGACAATACAAGAGCAAAATGACAAAATAAATGAAAAATTAGAAATGATACAAAATCTACCAATAGAAATCCAGAAGATTAATACTAAATTTTCAAAAATAGATAACACATTGAAAGGGCAAAGAGTAGAATTGAATCAATGGAAGACAAAATTAGTGAGATTGAAGACAAATACCTCAATACTCCTCTGGAAAGGGATCAATCAGAAAAAAGATCAAAACAAAATGAATAAAGCTTAAGCTTCATATGGATACCATCAAAAGGAATAACCTATGTGTAATTGGAATTCCAGAACAGGAAGATAAAAATAAAACCACGAAAAATTTTTCAAAGATTTGTTGGAAGAGAATTTTCCTGGTATGATGAATGAAAGATGAGAATATATCCATCCAAGAAGTGCAATGAACCACAAACAGGACAGACCCCAAAAGAAAATCACCAAGACATATCATCATCAAATTCATCAAAACCAAAGACAAAGAAAGAATCCTGAAAGCAGCACAGGAAAAATGAAAAGTTACCTACGAGGCGCAATCAATAAGACTAAGCTCAGATTTCTCAGCAGAAGCCATGCAGGTGAGATGACAATGGGATGGCATACACCAAACCCTGAAAGAGAAATATTTCCAACCAAGAATTATATATCTGGCATAATTGTCCCTCAAATATGATGGTGAAATTAGGACATTTCCAGATAAGCAGAAATTGGGGGAATTTGTTAAAACCAGACCAACTTTACAAGAGATGTTAAGGGCAGTCCTTTGGACAGAGAAGCAACAACCACAAACAACAACAGACCATTAACACACACGATGAAATAACCCAGAAACCAACCAATTATGGAAGCATCCAAAATAAATAAGCCCACAAGATGGTAAACAGGGAACCAGGCACATCACTTGACAAATGAGGACAACTACAAACCAAAAAGAGGGAAAAAAATGTGTAGCTACAGAACTTCTAAATGGTAGGGAAGACTACTGCAAGATAGAACTGACTGTTCTAAACTTGGGAAGAAAATTATAAATCACAAGGTAACCTCAAAGAAAAATGATAAACCTTCACATCAAAACAAAAAAGAAGACCAGCACAAATATTTAGTAAACACTAAAAGAATAGCAAAAAAAAAGAAATGATAACACAATTCATAAACAAAATGAGCTCAGCACAGAAAATTATATACGACAAAGAAATCAGCAACACCACAAAAAACACATAACAAAATGACAGCAACACATTCATACTTGTCCATAATTACATATCTGACAAGGGGCTTATCTCCAGAATTTATAGAAAACTCCAGCACCTCAACAACAAAAAGATTAACAATCCAATTTAAAAATGGGCAGAAGATATGAATAGACATTTCACCAAAGACGATATTCAGGCAGCCAGCAAATACATGAAGAAATGCTCATGATCATTAGTCATCAGAGAGATGCAAATCAAAACAATGAGGTATCATCTTACCCCAGCACTAATGTCAAAGTTCAACAAGACAGAATATAACAAATGCTGGTGAGGATGTAGATAGATTGGGACTCTCATACACTGCTGTTGTTGTTGTTGTTATGTGCCATCGAGTCAAACCCGACTCATAGCGACCCCTCCTTGGGTTTCCGAGGCAGTATCACTATGGAAGTAGGATTGCCCAACCTTCCTTCCGAGGAGTGGCTGGTGGGTTTGAACCGCCAGCCGTCTGGTTAGCAGGCAAGTGTCTTAGCCACTATGCTACCAGAGCATACACTGCTAGTGGGACTGTAAAATGACACAATCACTGTGGAAAGCAGTATGCTGATTCCATAAAATGCTGGAATTAGAAATACCATTTGACCTAGGAATCTCATTACTAGGTATATATCCTAAAGAATTGAGAGCCAGGACAAGAACAGATAAATGCACATCCATGTTCATCACAGCACTATTTACAATAGCAAACAGATGGAAACAACCTACGTGCCCATCAACAGAAGAATGGACAAAGAGGACCAGCACAAAACAAAGAGGACCAGCACAAATATTTAGTAAATACTAAAACAATAGCAAAAAAAGAAGTCATAACACAATTCATAAACAAAATGAGCTCAGCACAGAAAAGTATATGGGACAAAGAAATCAGCAACACCATGAAAAATGGAATGCTAAGCAACACCGAAGAATAACATAGAATCTGCAAAGCATCGCATAAGACGGATGAACTTGGAGGACATTATGCTGAGCGAAATAAGCCAATCACAGAAGGACAAACATAGTATTAGTTCATTATTGTAAAAAGTCAAGGAAAGGTTTATATTTGGAAAGACCTTTTCTTTGTTGATCACCAGGAGTGTGGAGTGGAGGGGAATGGTCACTGCAAAAAAACAAACAAACAAACAAACAAACATTGATCTGTCATTTAGTTTTGTATATTTCACTGCATGTAAATTATATTTCAATAAAATGTATAAATAAATAAATGAAAACTTACTAGGGGAAAAAAAAAGAGTCTGTGACCAGTTTGGTGACACTGGGGAGAGGAAAGACACTGAAATGTACACAAAAGATATAGACAACAGAAGCAAATACTAATACATACACAACACTGCAGTATCACTAGCACCAAATATCAGGATACGGATGAATGCATAGACAGGTGAGAAGAGCAAGTGGGGACAGGTGAACAGGAATGCATTCTAGACCAAGGATAGATTTGGCTGAAGATAATCTTACATATGTACTTGTGCTACAAAATTAGCCACATACATTACAGAAGCAATGGAAGATAGGGTTGAAGTAACTTCTCAGAGACAAGCAAACACCTTGTGAGAGAGATCTCCAGGCCTAGGGGAATTGGACCACAGTCTTGGGGGACATCATGCTCAACTGGCACACATAGTTCATAAAAATTTTGTTCTACAACCTAATTTGGAGAGTAGCAACTGGCTCTTAAAAGCTTTTGGGTGGCCATGCAAGATGCAACTATTGGTCTCCTCTCATCTGGAGCAAAGAAGAGTGAAGGAGACCAAAGATCAAAGATCAATGTGGAAACAATTAGTCCAAAGATAAGAAGGACAAGGAGGACCTCAGCCTCCATGATATGAGACCAGAAGAACTAGATGGTGCCCAGCTACCAATGCCAACTGCTTGGAAAGGGATCAAATCTGGTGATCCTGGATAGAGTGGGAGGAAAAATGTGGAACAAAATTCAAAAACCAAAAACGACCAGAATTGCTTGTCAAAAAGAGAGTAGTGGAACCCCTGAGACTATGGTCCTGGGTTACCCTTTGAGCTTAGGAATGGACTCATTTACATGGATTGGCTCTCACCCCAACAGTAGAAAGACCTACATACAGAACACCTACCCCAGGGTGATACACCCATTTACTCTAGGGAGATGCATCACTTGGATCGATCAGCCATGAGACTCCAGAGAGGCAGCACTCACAAAGATGGAAAGATGGACAGACAAGAACACATGGATGAGAAGGGAACAGGGAGGGTGTTGTCACAGTGGGGAGAATGGAGGAGAGTTTTTTATGGCTGTGGATGGTAATCAGGGATGTGAAAATAGATGTGCATGAACTGTTGAATGTAAAACAAGTTTGCTATGTAAATTCGTACCCAAAACACAATAAAAATTTAAAAAATAATAATATAATCAAGTTTCCCTAATAATTTTATATTTTCTAATAGCTGAATCAAGTGTATGCTTTTTTTCCATTTTAACTTTAAACATGTTAACATTACATAAAATTAAAAGGTAGAGCAGTTGTTAGAGCTCAGATGCTACCAAAATGTCTGCAGTTTGAACCCACATGCTGCTCCAAGGATGAAAGATGTGGCAGCCTGCTTCTGTAAATATTAGAGCATTGGAAACCCTTTGTGGCAGTTGTACTCTGCACTATAGGGTCATTTGACAGCAGTGGGTTTGGTTTCATTTTTCAGGTGGTACAAATGATGTGTGCTAGTCGGATCCGACTTGACAGCAGTGAGTTTGGTTTGGCTCTTTAGGCTGCTAACCTAAAGGGTGGCAGTTTGAACTCACCCCGTGTTACTGTGGAAGAAAAGCCTTGGTGATCTGCTTCCACTAAGAATACGGCCAAAAACCCCTGCTGTGTGTCGTCATGAATCAGAATCAACTGACAGCAACTAACAACAAAGGAACTAAATAGTAAGTAAACTCTTAGTTGCTGTGGTAGTTCAGTTTGTATGTCATCTTGGCTGGGCCTGGTTGAGTGTCTGGGCAGCTGGATGTAGTGTTCCCCATGATGAGACTGATAATCAACTCCATGGTGGAATCTCCTGGGAGCAGCTGAATAGCTGCCTTATGGAATGTGGTCTGCTTCCTGTATATAAGCAGAAGCCGTGGGGAATGGTCTCTAGCTTATGGCACATTTGGACCCTGCATGTAGCCGTGTCATTGTTCAGCAGCCTGCCATGCACTGCCGACCTTGGGATTTAAAATGGACTTGAAGTAATGACCTGTTGTGTGGGTTGGTAACGTCGGGACTGTGTCTTTTTGCTTCTCAACCTTGGGTTTGTTAGCCTCAGCAGCCAGTAGCTGCCTGAGTGAAGAAAAGCCTCTAGCTCCAGTGGGCTGGAAGCAGGAGGCAAAGCTGCAACCCAAGGTTGAGGGGCTTTCACCCAGCCCCTAGAGCCTGGCACTTTGAACTCAGACTTAAAAGCCTCTAAATTGTAAGAATAAACTCCTGTTTGTTAAGGCCATCCCATTTGTGGTATATATTCTTATCAGAGTGTCACTAGGTAACCAGAAGAGTTGCATTAGCCACATGCTAAATGACTGGATAGAATAGTTCTAGATCTTTTGGGGCCAGAATAACTAAACAATATAGCCACGTTTTAGCCATTATGCAAGAAAATGGCCACACAAAACTGCTTCCAGACTTTCTACAAAGAAAAACATACTCTCCTCTAAAAACTCTGCAATTCCTAAAAAAAGGCAATGAAGACTCTCAGGTATTAAAAAGTAACCAGTTGTGACAAACCGCTTATAGAGACCCATTGTTCTTTAGACAGTTGCTCAGCCAGCTAACATGATGTTGTCTCCTAGACAAGATCTACATTTCCTTCTCAAACTTCCTTCCTTTAAGAAATAGTCAATTATTTTACATTATACCTCTTCCTACCAACTCCTATTTTCAGCATGAACAATTGAGTCTAGAATGATAAGGAGCGATTACACATGCTCACAGGATGCCACAATAGAGAAGATGACCCTCTGCTCGGAAGGTCATTGGTCTTTGACAAGCTGACAAATGAAAGTGGAAGATGAGGCAGACAACCCAGAGGCAAGCTGAAGGAGACCTCACAGCTCCTCCATGCATGTGGCTGCCTGCCACACAGACCAAGCACAGAAGGCAGGCAGGGATGCTATTATGGAGTTGCAGCAAAGATGTGCAGGGTCTAGGGGCTTCTGCTCTCCTTGGCCACCGTTGTTGTTAGCTGCTGGATGACATAATGAGAGGGGTCCTGGCACTGCTTAACTTGCTGTGCTACTTACATGTGTGTTACCATTGGTGGGGGCTTGGGTCAAGTGTGCTCTTTTTAAATTGACAGCAATTAGATCTTAGATGTAAAGAAGCAGAAACAATTTTTAAAGGGGTTGCAGCAGTGTAGTAGGCATGAAAGGACGTTAAAAGCCTCTCAGTCTAGTACTCAAGGTCCTCCAGCTCCTGGTTCCTTCTGACTACTGGCTTAATCTGCCATCACCCTCCACTGCACAGATCTACTTGCTTCTCTCAAACACAATATGAGCCATCCATAGTACCTTTGCTTAGGCCATTTTGTCTGTCCAGATGGCAACTATTCTATGACCTGTTACTAGGATCTTATTCCTCCATTCAGGTTTGGTTCAAACTTGGAAATCCAACCCAGCTGTCAATGATCTTGCCTTCTGCTGGATTCCCAAAATCTAATAATAATAATAGGAATAATAAAGGAGAATTTTATGTTCTTCATTCTGTGCTTGGCATTATCACGTTTCCTAACTTAATCTCCACAAACTCATTAGACATAAATTCCTATCCCCATTTTATAGACAAGGAAACTGAGGAGCAAAACTGTTATATAACTAGTTTAAAGACACACAGAGCATAATTATCAGACCTGGTATTTAAATTAAATCTTTTTTTTTCCCCATTTCTAAAACCTTGTATCACTGACTATTCTATTATAGGAACACTGGTGATACAGTGTCTAAGGCATTTGACTACTAACCTGAAGGTTGGCAGTTCAAACCCACCAGCTGCTCTGCAGAAGGAAGATGAGGCAATTTACTTCTGTAAAGATTTACCGCATTGGAAACCGGACGGGGGTAGCTATGAGTTGGAGTCGACCTGATGACAGTGGGTTTGGGTTTTTGGTTTATTCTATTAACAGAGAGCACAGTCATTCAATCAAAACACATTTACAGAGCATCTGTGCAATGCTCTAATAAATTACAAACAATATTAAAGAAAGCAACAATAGTCAAAGATCTCACAATACTACATTATATGAATGTATGGTAAAGATATGTATCAACAATTGTTAGGCATCACAGAATTATGGAATTTAAGCTTGTTTGCAAAATGAATGAAAGCTGACTAAGTGGAAAGGACCTGGTCAAAGGAAGGGTTTGTGAGAAGGATGTGGGCACAGGATATTCCAGGAATATAAAATGCATATACAAAGGCAAAGAATTATAAAAATCCACAGGATGCTTGAAATCAGTGGCATGCTAGGTACATAGTCAAGGACAGGTTATAAGGGTTTTGGTTGGCACAGGAAGGAGTTTAGAAGTTATTCTGTGGGTACCTGGGAGCCATAAAAGGATTTTTAAGCAGATGATCAGTTCACATAGGTACCTCTTCTTTCATCTCTCCAATAAATATATATTGAGAACCAAGAACTATAGTGAAACTGTTGTTGTGTGCTGTTGAGTCGAAACCCTCCTTGGATTTCCAAGGAGCAAACCCTCCTTGGATTTCCAAGGCGATATCACTCTGGAGGTAGATTGCTAACCTTCCTTCCGAGGAGTGGCTGGTGGATTTGAACCTCCAGCCTTCTGGTTAGCAGTCAAGTGCCTTAGACACTATGCTACTAGAGGTGCGAATAAGAACTTTCAGTTGAATGGCAAAGAGAATTGAATAAACTAACAATTAACAGATATATATATATATATATATATACACACACACACACACACACACATACATGTATATGTGTATATGTGTGTGTATATACATATACACATACATGGTAACTCCTATTCAGAGGTATATGCAGAGTATTAGCACAGGGGAAGGGGTATTGGATTAGAATGGCAGGATGTGGTGGGTGTCACATTGGATGTGCCTGGAGGATGAACTGGAAGGCATTAGTAGGAAAAGACAGTGATGATGGCATTGAAACTGTCAAAAAAAAAAATGTTTGAGAATGTATTTTTTTTAGAAATGATTCAATTATGTGGTGCATTACTAACACTGGGGCATAGACAAGTAAGAAGCAGAAGGAAGAACTAGAGTTAAGATTAAACATTTCAAGTCACTGAGTTTATGGCGATGCTAAGATACTGGAGACTGAAAAAGCAACAGATTTGTAAAGCAAAGTCTGCATTCAGTTTTATATATAACAAGGGGAAGTTGCTAAGAATTCATAATCATAATGAGAACCGACTACAAAGAAAACATTGGGAATGGGATAACAGCAGGCCAGAAAACAATAGCATCACATTGTTATTTTTTAAAACATTAACAATGAGATTATTTAGCTACTAATGGTCAATACTGAGCCATCTCACTTATCAAAATAGAATATACTTGAGCTTAATAAAATAAAATCTTTTCATTTGGTCTCTTGTTCCGCAGGTGTCCAGCACAGTACAGACTGAATTCTTTTTGTGGCATACACTTATAGCAGTTCTCAAAGTATGGTCCACAAAGTCAAAACTATTTTCATAAAAATCCCCCCAAAAATTACTTGCCTTTTTCACTCTAATTCCCTTGAGTATACATGGAGTTTTCTAGAAACTATATTAATGTGTGGTGATGTTATCACTCTGAGAGCAAATGAAATATATGTTTGTACAGTCTTGGGTTTTTCAGAATTTTCCAAAGTTTAGAGTATAGAAATGTACATTTTCAGAGATCATCTCAGTGTTTTCAGTATTTCTACTGTGCTCTTACTAGATATCTGGTTTCATCATCTTTGTAACCATATTAACAGACCAGTTGACGTGGAGTTGATTACCAACTAAAAAATTGTTTTGAAATTCTAAAATTTTTCTTATGCCTACATGAAAATACAATAAGAAGTATATACATCTTGGTGTGTCTTATACTTTAATAATATTTTTTTAAATTTTTAAATTTCATCTAAAGGTGTTATTTTGGCAATTTAATAATATTTTATTCTAAAATCAAAGAAAATATATTTACATTTTTCTTATATATAAGTATAGAGTGTTGACCTTACAAGAGACCTTAAGAGACTCACTTTCTAAACACACAGCTATGTAAATGTATGTCTAAAGATCTTAAGAAAGAGCCATTTTTATCTCATAAGAGGGGAAATCCAAAGAAGCTGGGGGGAAAAAAAAAACTGTAAATAAGAATTTGAACATAAGATGAACGCTGTCTTTTCCTTGGCCTTTTAGATGCTAATAATTTATATTATAATGTTTTATACAACAGAACCTTTGCAAATATTGTAATGGTGTCAGCTAAGTCACAGGGTTCATTTGTAGGCCAATCACTCCAATTATAAAGAGAAAGGAATTGGATAGTTTAAATGTAAATATTATAAGATCTTTAAAAGCAAAATATGATTTTGTGTAAATTTTCATACCAGAAATGACGATGCCATGTAAGCATCATCCAGGATGAAGCGTCGTGCTCACAATACCTAAGAGGCTGAGGGGCCTTACCGTTGACAGAGCAAAAGAGACGTCCTGAGATTAAAAAGTTTGAGAGCCAAGGATCCACAGGTTCAACTACATCTTCAATTGTGCTTAACAATGTGTTTCATACATCTGTCCATGCCTTTTCCAAAGCACATATTTTCTCTTTGACACTCAACAAATGACACTGGTCCCTAAGATGCCATGAACACCAGGTCATCAGAACATTTAGCCCCATATATCCTCCCTCCTTGTCCTCTCACGGGAGTCAGTTTGATCCATTCTCTCCTCTCCTCCTATTCTCTCAAAGAGTCCATGTCTCTTAAATTTTCCAATTTCTTCCCAAAATTTATTCCATTCCTACTACTAATTAAGTTTTTCCTTTTTGTTTTTCTGTAAAAGAAAGAGATTAAGAAGATACACAGAAGCCCCATTTTCCAACACTAGTTTTTCCTTAAGTTACTATTCTGTTTTTTGTTTATTTTCTTCTGGTGAAGAATACTGGATACATACTACAGGTCCACTATCCCTCACACACAATACTAAAATGCAAAGAGCTCTGAAAATCAAAAAATTATTTTCTAAGCTCACTTGAAAGCAAAACCTGACCTGCTGTTTTAGCAGCAAAATCTGACACAAAATGACAAACTGAATGTTCTTATGTTCTTCTGTAGAAATATCACTGTGATTGATTACAATGTACTTAGGTTCTAGGTAAAATAAAGCATATATGTCCTGTATTATCTTTATAAAATTATAAAGTATCTATGTATTTGAAGTATCTGGTCCCAAGGATTCTGAGTAAGTGATTGGAGACCTATACTATCTTCCATATCTATCTCAATAGTCAGGAGCATTTGCAAAACTATTTACATTATATCCTTGGTTAATACAAAGGCTGATATGAAACACCAGTGATTTCCTACTTATGATGACAATCTATAGAACTGCGGTCTAATTCACACAACAGTACTACATTAAGGTACATTAACATGTCTAGACACTCTTCATATACCATTTAATACATTCAGAAAATGTATCCTGGCCCACGAATAGAGAATTATCCTAATTTAATAAATTTTTATAGTTCCCCTGAGAATTAAGCAATAAATATCATGCAAAATTAGCTACACCCTGCCTCTCTTAGCTAGGAGCTTAGTGCAGCATTTTTGACAGAAAGTTGTGTGCAATGAGGAGAGGGCAGTGAGTTTGTTTCACTGTCAGATGTCAGTGTCTGCCTAAATGACTAAGATGAGTAAGAGTATATGAACCATCCTTCCTAACTGAGGTCAAAGCCACAGCCTCTAAAAGATGTAGTTTGAGAGAGAGAGTGAAAGATGACATTTGTCAAAAACTACCTTCCAACTCTGTTGAATACAATTTTCTTTTATGCTCTGAAACACTTATTGCTATTCCTGTAGTTTATAAAGTAAAGACAGGGTCACCAGTCTGTTGAAAATCATTGAAAAAATCCTCATCATTAGTTAGCTTAGGAAAGCTCCCAAGAGTCTCCTTTATCTAATTATTCATCCAACAAACCTCCAACAGTCTTTGGGAAGGGAATCAGCAGTGGAGATAAGATTGCTGGCTCTGGGGTCAGGTAGCTGGGCTGGAATCCTCTTATGTGACTTGCACATATACCTTAACCTTTCTGAGCCACCTCATATACGACATTATAACCTACCTCAAAGAGTCCTCGTAAAGATTAAATGTGATTTTTCATGTAAAGCATTTAGTACAGATAGTAAGCATTCAATAAATGCTAGTGTAAAAAGATATGAGCATTCAGACTCTTTTATTATGCAAATCTAATTAATTTGTTTTTACTCGTCATTCTTGCACTGGAAGAGGGAATACAATATTTTCACTTTGTCTTCATCTCCTGGGTGTTTGATGATTAAGCACTCCCAGGAGTTCTGGTGACATAGTGCCTAAGGCATTTGACTGCTAACCAGAAGGCTGATGGTTGAAACCTCCAGCCACTCCTTGGAAGATGGGGCAATCTACTTCCATAGTGATACTGCCTCGGAAACCGACTCTACAGCAGTGAGTTTGGATTTGGTTTGGTGATTTCAAGGAGCCTGCGTGGCACAGCCTATTTGCCATTAGCTACCAACCTAAAGGTTTAAAACCATGCAGTGACTCCATGGAAGGAAGACCATGCTACAAGATTAGGTGAGATTATAGTCAAGAAAGCCCTATGGAGAAACTCTAATCTGTAACATGAGTCAAAATTGGTTCAAAGGCAACAAATAAGTTTTGTGTTTTGTTTGTTTTCCATTCATTCGGGTTCTGAATTTTATAAGACACAGAAGTCTACTCTTTAAAGAAAAAGAGTGTGGCTGGTGTTTAGGAATGGCATGAACAATTCTAGAGAGGTGAAAAGGGGTTCCCCAAAGAAGACAAAGAGACTCCTTGAAGTGAGGAGTTAACAACAGGCAAGAAGTCTTTGGTTTTAGAATAGTGAGGTCCACGTTCTTATAACCCCGTCTGCAACCACATGGGAAGACTGAAATATAGTGTGTCAAGGGAGATGGGCTCAGGGGACTTCAGGTACCTAAAATCTCCAATGTTTTCTAGTCCTAATAATTTCCAGTCCAGACACTAAAACAACTGAAAGCTACAGAGACAATATCTATTCAGCAATAACTTTTATGGGCATATAAGTAATAATTAGTAAGGCCCTAATATGGTCTCATGGGAGCTCTGGTAGCATAGTACCTAAGGCACTTGACTGCTAACCAGAAGGCTGGCAATTCAAACCCACCAGCCACTCCTCGGAAGGAAGATGGGACAATGTACTTCTGTAGTGATACTGTCTCGGAAACCCAAGGAGGGGTCGCTATGAGTTGGGTCTGACTTGATGGCACATAACAACAACAACAACAACAACAACAATACGGTCTCACAACCACAAGGAGGGAAGGGCTCCCAATTATAACCAAGTTGAATATCTCAACAGTCCATTGGACGAGTCCAGTCAAAAATTATATTGACTCATAGCAATAAATAAAGGCTGGACTTCTTATATACCTAGTGCTTAGAATGAGACCCCTATTGTCTACATTATTTATCATTATATTACTGTGTATTATAATTGATGCATTTGAATTATGGTGTTGGTGAAGAGTGCTAAAGATACTATGTACTGCCAGATGAAAAAAATTAAAAAAAAAATTACATTGGAAGAGGTGCAGCTGGAATGCTCCTTAAAAGCAAGAATGGGGAAACTCCATCTCAGTTACTTTGGTTATGTTGTCAAGAGGGACAAGGCCCTGGAGAAGGACATCATGGTTGGTAAATTAGAGGGTAAACAAAAAAGGGGGAGACTCTCAATGAGATGGATTGATACAGTGGCTGTGATGATGGGCTCAAGCATAACAATGATTGTGAGGATGGTGCAGGACCAGATAGTATTTTGTTCTGTTTTGCACAGGGTCACTACGAGTCAGAGCTGACTTGATGGCACCTAATAACAAACAGCCACAACAACATCATTTGTGGGATAACACAATAGCTGTAATAATGGACTTAAATATATTAAAGATCATAAATATGATCAGGCAATGTTTTATTCTTTTATACAAAGGTCACCATAGTTGGAGTGGATTTCTGACAGACTCTGGGTATACGACAGTGAGCAAAAGAGATGTCATCATCACCCTTTGAAAGTTTATAGATTAATAAGTGGGGTAGATAATTCAAAGAAATATTATACAGGAATATGAGATTAAAGTGGTTTTGAGCAATCAGAACCAAGTCTAGGGTCAGAGAATCTCTCTTGAAGAGATAAGGATAAAGCTGAGGCTGGAGGTAGAAGAAGTTAGGAGATGAAGACAGGGGAAAAGTGTTCCTGGCTGGAGGAACAACATAGTCAAAGCTCCAGAGACAAAGAGAGGTAGCATGATACAGTCAAAGAAATATAAGATATCTAGTTGGACTAGAAGAATTTCTCATAGCACAGCAGTTAAATCACTCAGCTGATAACTGAAAAGTCAGTAGTTCAAACCCACCAGTTGCTCTACAGGGGAAAGATGAGGTACATTGCTTCTATAAGGATTTCACAGCATTGGAAACCTCATAGAGCATTCCACTCTATCCTTTAGTTTTGCTATGAGTCAGAAATAGACTCAATGACAATGGACTTGGTTTGTAGAGGTAGTTGGACTACAGCACAAGAAACAAGGAATGAAGTGGCTTGAGATGAGCCTATATGGAGGCAAAGGCCTGATCATGGAGGGACAATATCTGAAAACCTCAGATGAATTGATAAGGGAGGTTCAGAGTTGAGTCAGGGCAGCCATAGTTGTCATAACATGCTGTTATTGTTTCTTGTAGCGTTAGCTCCAGCACATGATGACCTTATATTTAAGAATAAAATACTGCTGTGTACTGTGCCACCTCGATGGCCTTTGATATGTTTGAGGCTATTGTGTCAATCTACCTCTACGAGTGTCTTTCTCATTTTCACTGACCCTCTACTTTACCAAACATGATGTCCTTTTCCATACATTGGTCTTTCCTGATGATTTATTCAAAGCAATCAAGATGAAGTCCTGCGATCCTCACTTCTAAGGTGCATTCCTGTTGCATTTCTTCTAAGACTTATTTGTTTTTCTTCAGGAAATTCTCCAAGGGAACTAGTGAGGTAGAAGTCAAGGCTGAGTGGCTTGGAATGGGGCTTTTAAAAGGTAGGAAGCATGAAAGAACTAGATGTGGCAGCAGTGTGTCCATTGGTCTTCTCCTGATTAATTAATTAGGAAACTCTTTGGAATTTAAATAGGAAGTATATCTTTTCCTTAACTGGATATAGAATATGGTATTTAAACTTCTACAGACCAAATATAAGTATCCCAGGGATGATAATATTTAAAACTCTATAAATGTTGGGTATCAAAAGTATAATTATAAACATTGCATTTATAAAAATATAATTTTACAAAATGATTTTATTTTTAAGAAGACTATACCATTTGTATTATCATTTCTTTTGGCTGAGGATGGTCTTGTTGATGAAATTCTTGTGACTGCAATTGGTTATCTTAGTGAATGGCTTTAAGTAAATAGCTATAGTTATGAGTTGCTGTTGAAAAGTAGAAGAGAGGAAGGTAGAGACAAGATGGCATCCTACTAACACACTATGCCCAATCCCTCTACCTGAAACAACCAAGTGAAACAGATACAAATAATGATGTGAGAAATATGTGTGTCAAAGGAGAAGATAAAAAATTAGATAGAGTGCTGATTGGAAAGAAAGATAGAGAGAAGACAGTGACTGGGGGAGGATGAGAAGTCAGGACCAGTTGAAGTATCACCATTTGAAAGCACAGAGGTATCAGACACAGACAAGGAGAAAACAACTTCCTGGAATCCACAAGGTGATAAAGACACTGTGTAGAGAGATCTGAAGGAGTTCAAGGTGAGCAGAAGATATACTAGAGCTGGGAGAGGAATATGCAGGGAAATAGATCAGACTTCCAGTGGCACACACAGCCACAGAGTGAGCGGGGAGCCAGAGAAAAGCAATGAAACAACTTACCACTAGTGAACACTAGTCATTTGGGCTGAAGATCCAAGTGAGGGGAAAGGCCTGTGTTGGGGTATTTAAAGAAGCTAGTCTCAAGGTGGCTTTTTACTTGAGTCTTAGAAGGAGCTTGGATAAAGGGGTGCGTGCCTAGAAGGGTGCCAGATCCACACCAGTGAATTGAGACTGGGGAGCTGCACTCTCAGCTCCAACAAGCACAACTTCCCAGGGACTAGTGATGAAATCTCTTCTGCCCCCACCAAGCTGGTGGACAGAGAAGTCCCACACCCATCTGCCTGGATCCCCTGGCTGCTTTCTCTGCAGCCCAGCCACCCGCAGCTACATACTCCAAGCAGACAGTACCAGAGGCTTGGGCTTCCCCTTCCTGTGCTTGTGTTGCTGGCTGATCTTTAGCACACTGAAGATAAGAAGCACACATGTACAGCCACCTCTCTCAAAGGTGCCTACTCATGCCAGACTCCTTCCACCTCCATGAGCACATGTCCCAGTAGGTCAGTGGATTGTGCCACGACCGCCTGCTCCCAGGGCAGCTAACCATAAGTACAAAACTCCCTCCTCCTCTGCTTCCTTATTCTCCCTGTATTTTTCTCACCTTGTACCTCTTCTTTTTACCAATTATTCTTCCTTTTTATTTGTTCATTTCTCCCTCTACTTCTATTTCTTCTTTCATTTTTACAAATCTTTTCATCCACTTCCATTTTTTTTTTTTTTTTCTCATTTTTTTTACCTATTTTTTTTTTTTTTTTTTTTTTTTTTTTTCCTTGGGTTTTTTTTTCCTTCCTTCCCTCCTTCCTTCCTTTTTTTTTTTTTTTTTGCTTCTATCCTATCCAATAGGAGGAGGACATTAACTCTCCACTAGTCAGCCACATCTACTACACTGACTGCCTCACCCAATGGGTGAGCAACACAACTAGCCCATATACCACTGCATCAATGACAGACAACTCCTGCTCATTGCACCTGCAGCTCCTTTTCACAACAGAAGCCCATAGCCACATTCCCACCAGTTATTCCACAATCTGAAGACAGCTGGAGAATGCCCCAGTATTACCATGCTAATAACCAAAGAAGGACAATTGCTCCACTGATCCTGACATATTGAAACAAAGCCAAACAAAAAAACAGGGTGAAACAAACCAATAAACCAAAAAAATTAAACCCACTATTGTTGAATCGGATCTGACTCATAGTGACCCCTCCTTGGGTTTCCGAGGCAGTATCATTATGGAAATAGATTGCCCGACCTACCTTCTGAGGAGTGGCTGATGGGTTTGAACCACCAGCCTTCT
Source organism: Orycteropus afer afer (assembly GCF_000298275.1). NCBI lineage: Eukaryota > Metazoa > Chordata > Mammalia > Tubulidentata > Orycteropodidae > Orycteropus > Orycteropus afer. The sequence goes on from NW_006921929.1 coordinate 1,354,409, forward strand.
GGATTGCAGTCAAATGCCTTAGTCACTACACCACCAGAGCTCCCAAACAAACCAATACATAACCAAAAAATAAACAACTTCAAAATGTCTTGGACTCAACAGACAACTTCAATTCAAACAAAGAAACAGGAAAAGGTAGCAGAACAAGAGAACAAAATAAAGAATGAGGGAAACTTATTGAGAAAGAACAGGCAAAAGAACTACCCAATAAGGAATTCCTATAAAATGTTGTATGTATATAACCTTTAAAGAGCTCAAGGAAATCATAAACAAAAGCAAGAAAAAGAAAATAGAAGTGAAGAATTCAGGAAAACAATACCACGGCAAAAAGACAAAATAAATAGATAACTGGACATCATACAAAAACAGCAATTAGAAATCCAGAAGTTTAACACTAAAAGTATGGAGACAGATAACACATTGGAAAGAAAAAGAGTAAAATTAATTGGCTAAAGAACGATTTATCCAGCTTGAAGATAAATCCCTTGACATCAACTTGGAGAGGAAAAATCAGAAAAATGAATGAAGAAAGCATAAGAGTTATCAAAATAACTTATGTGTGATTGGAATTCCAGAATAAGAGGAGGCAAAAAATAAAAACAGAGAAAATTGTCATAGACTTGGTAGCAGAAATTTTCCCTTGTTTTATGAAAGACAAAAAAATACCGATCTAAGAACTTAACAAACCCCATACAGGATACACACCAAGAAAAAGTCAGGAAGACATATCATAATCCAACTTTCCAAAATCAGGATAAAGAAAAAATCTTGGGAGCAGCTCAGGAAAAAATGGAATGTTACCTATATAGGATACCAATAAGACTAAGCTCTGATTTCTCTGTAGAAGACATGAAGGCAAGAAGGCAATGGGATGTTATATACAAAACCTTGAAAGAAAAAAAAATGGCAACCAAGAATTATATATTAAGCAAAATTGTTCCTCAAATACAATGGTGAAATTAAGACATTCCCAGACAAACAGAAATTAAGAGACCAGTTCAACCTAACAAGAAATGCAAGAGAGATTCTTTTAGACAGAAAACCAACAGTGGAAGACAACAACGTAAGATTAAGACACATAAAACATCAGCCAGAAACCTATGCAAAAAAAATAATTCTCAAAACTAAACTATGTTTATAAAACAGAAAATGAGAACCAGACGTGTCAATCTGTAAATGACAAGAGCTACATAGCAAAAAGAGAATAGATGGTATAATTATAGAACTTTCAAATGGAGAGGAAGTCAGGAAGATACCAATATAGGACAGAATGTTCCAAACGTAGGAAGATAAAAACTTATTACAGGTTAACTGAAAAGAAAATTAGTAAGCCTTCTAACCAAAATAGGAAAAAAAAAAAAAAAAGGACTCAGTAAAAACAAAATCAACAAGAATGAAGAAAAAGAAAAGAAAATCTTGTAACAAATAACAAAATGAACTCAGAACAAAGAAACCATCAACATCACAACAGAAAACAGCAAAGAAGGACAGTGGTAAATCACCTGTCAGGGATTACACTGAATATGAATATGAATAGATTAAATGCACCAGTCAAGAGAAAAAGAGTAGCAGAATGAATAAGAAAACAAGACACATCGAAAAGCTTCTTAGAAGAGACTCACCTTACACAAAGATAAAAATATATTAGAAATCAAGGCATGAAAAAAATATATATCAAGTTAATGGCAATGAAAAAAGAGCAGGAGTGATAATATTAATTTCTGATAAAATAGACTTCAAGGCAAAAAACAGCAAAAGGGCAAAGATGATAAGGAATAAGGACTATTTTTTGGTGATAAAAGGGTCAATAGGCTAAGAAGACATAAGCATAAATATCTATGCACCCAGTGGAAGAGCTCCAAAATATATAAAGGAAACATTAACTGAGTTGAAAGGAGAAATAAAGAATTCTACAATAGTAATAGGAAACTTTAACATATCACTTTCAATGAAGCACAGAACTACAAAGAAACTCAACAAAAATACAGAAGATCTCAACAACACAATCAACTCAACCTCACAGACATATACAGAATACCACTCCACCCAACAAAAACACTATACAGATGGATCATTCTGCAAATAGACAATAAGTTAGGCCACAAAACAAACCTCAATAAATTTAAAAACATCAAAATATTATAGAACATCTTCTTGGATCACAAAGCTATAAAATTAGAAATCAGCAATAGGAAGATCAGAGGAAAATCAAATACATGGAAACCGAACAACACTTTGCTCATAAACTACTGATTAACAGAAGAAATAAAGTGTGGAATAATAATAATAAACTAGAAACTAATGAGAAAGAAAACACAACATACAAAAATCTTTGAAATACAGCAAAACCAGTATTTCAAGGTCAATTTATAGCATAAGTAAACACATAAAAAAAGATGAAAGAATGAAAATCAACACCTTAACCCAACAACTCCAACAATCATAAAAAAAGTAACAAAAGAAGACTACAGTCTCCAGATGAAAGGAAATAATAAAGATCAGAGCATGAAATAAATTGCACAGAAAAACAATAAAAAAAAATCAACAAGACTAGAAGCTGGTTCTTCAAAAAGATTAAGGGAATTGAAAAACCAGTGGCAAATTTAACTAAGGAAAAGAAAGAGAAAATGCAAATAACACAAATAAGAAATGAAGTGAGTGACATCACAACAGAACAAACTGAAATAAAAAGGATAATAGCAGAATACTATAAAGAATTGTACTGCAAGAAATCTGAAAACCTAGAAGAAATGGACATATTTCTAGAAACACATGACCTACCTAAACTAACAAAGACTGAGGTAGGAAACTTGAACAGACCCATTAAAAAAAAGAAGAAACTGAACATATTAAAAACAAACAAAAAACCTTCCCACAAAATAAAGTCCTGGCCCAGATTGCTTCACTGAAGGATGTTACCAAACATTTAGAGAAGAGCTAACATAAATCATATGCAAACTATTCCAGAACTTAGGAAATGATAGAATACTCCCAAATTCATTTTGTGAAGCAAGTGTAACTCTGATACCAAAACCAGGCAAAGACACCACTAAAAAGGAAAATAACAGACCAATATCCCTCACAAATATAGACACAAAAGTTGTTAACTCAATCCTAGACAATAGAATCAAATTATATCAAAAAATAACACACCATGATCAAGTGGGATTCATACCAGGTATGTAAGGATGGTTCAACATTAGAAAAGCAATCAATGTACTCAAACATATAAATAAAAGAAAGGAAAAGAAGCTCATGATCATATCCATCAATGCAGAAAAGTCATTTAATAAACTCTAACACTCATTTCTGATAAAAAAAAAAAAAAAAAAAAAACTCTCAGAGAAGTAGGAATTGAAGGGAAATTCCTCAAAATAATATGCCTAAGGCATTTGACTGCTTACCAGAAGGCTGGTGGTCCAAATCCACCAGCCACTCCTCGGAAGAAAGACTGGAAAATCTACTTCTGTAGCGATACTGCCTTGGAAACCCAAAGAGGGGTTGCTATGAGTCAGATCTGACTTGAAGGCAGTGAGCTTTTTTTTTTTTATTTTTAATGAAAAACCAACAGCAAACATTATTCCCAATGGAGAGAGACTGAAAGCATTCCCTTTTGGAACAGAACCAGACAAAGATGTCCTCTTGCACTACTTCTATTCAACATTGCCAGGGCAATGAGGCAAGAAGGTGTTGGGTGGCAGGGCAGAAGAAAAAAGAAAGTATCCAGATTGGAAAAGAAGAAATAAAACCATCACTATTTGCAGATGATATGATTCTATACATGGGGAAAAAAAAAGAAACCAAGAGAATCAGCTAGAAAAGTCCTGGAACTAATTCAAAGATTCACCAAAGTGGTAGGATACAAGATCATTATACAAAAATCAGCTGGATTCATCTACATCAACAAAAAGATCTCTGAAAAGGAAATAAGGAAAACAATACCACTTACAATAGATACAAAAAAGATAAAACACTTAGGAATAAATCTCACCAGGGACACAAAAAAAGCTACACAAAGAAAACCACAAAAAAAGCTATAAATGCATTAGGCACTATGCCACCAGAGCTCCCATAATAGGCCTGCATAAATAGAAGAACATACCATATTTGTGGATTGAAGACTATAGATTCAATGCAACCCTGATCTCAATTACATCAACATTCTTTAAGGACATGGAAAAATCAATAACTAATTTTATATGGAAAAGGAAGAGCCCCCTCGAGTAAGCAAAGCAATACAGAAAAATAAGAACAAAGTAAAAGATCTCATACTATGCTATTTCAAAACCTAAGGCACTTGACTGCTAAACAGAATGCTGGCAGTTCAAACCCACCAACCACTCATCGGAAGGAAGATGGGGCAATCTACTTCCGTAGTGATACTGCCTCAGAAACCCAAGGAGAGGTCGCTATGAGTCAGGTCCAACTCGACGGCACATAACGACAATTACGACAACTATGGTAGTCAAAACAGCCTGGTATTGGTACAATGACAGACACATAGACCAGTAAAACAGAACTGAGAATCCAGCAATAGATTCATCCACCTGTGGACAGCTGACCTTTGGCAAAGGACTGAAATACATTAAATGGGAAGAAACAGTCTTTAACAAATGATGCTGGCAAAACTGGATATCCATTTGCAGAAATATGAAACGAGATCCATATCTCACGCTATACACAAAAACTAATTAAAGATGGATCAAAGATCCAAATATAAAACCTAAAACTATAAAGTTCATCAAAGAAGAAATAATAGCAAACTTGTTGCTGTTGTTGTTATATGTCATCGAGTCGGCCCCAACTCATAGCGACCCCTCCTTGGGTTTCTGAGGCAGTATCACTACGGAAGTAGATTGCCCAACCTTCCTTCCGAGGAGTGGCTGGTGGGTTTGAACCTCCAGCCTTCTGGTTAGCAGTCAAGTGCCTTAGGCACTATGCTACCAGAGCTCCTATAGCAAATTTAGGAGCCCTAATTTATAACATAAATAGACTATGAAACATAATCCATAGTGGACAAACAGCAGAAGATAAACTAGATGACTAGGACCTGCAAATTCTTACATGCATCAAAAGACTTCTCTAAGAAAGTAAAACAAAAAAAAACTACAGATTGAGAAAAAAGATTTGGTGATGACATATCTGAAAAAGTATTTATCTCTGAAACATATAGGAAACTCCAACACCTCAAGATCAAAAAGATGAACAACCCAATTAAAAATGAGCAGACAACATGAACAGACACTTCACCAAATAAGATTATCAGGTGGTCAAGAAAAACATGAAGAAATGCTCACAATCATTAGCCATAAAAACAAAACTCACTGGATTCGAGTTGATTTGGATCCCTGATGACCCCTCCTTGGGTTTCCAAGGCAGTAACTCTATGAAAGTAGATTGCCCAGTCTTCCTTCTGAGGAGTGGCTGGCGGGTTTGAACCACCAGCCTTCTAGTTAGCAGTCAAATGCCTTAGGTGCTCTATCCTACCATTAACCATTAGAGAGACACAATTCAAAACAATGTGATATCATCTCACCAAGTAATAACAGGAAAGTTCAACAAGTCAGAAAACAAGAAATGTGGGCAAGAGTGTGAAGATTGGACCCTCATACACTGCTGATGGGAATGTAAAATGGTATAACCACTATGGGAAACGGTATGGCACTTCCTTAAAAAGTTGGAAATAGAAATACTATTTGATCCAGAAATCCCACTGCTAGGTCTATATCCTAAAGAAGTGAGAGCTGAGACACAAATAAATAGGGGAAGGGAGGGAATATCAGCCTACATGACCCTGAGATGGGAAGAACTAGATGGGCCCAGCTACCAATACCAACAACTCAGAAAGGGATCAAAATTTTAGATCCTGGGTAGAGTGGGAGAAAAATGTGGAACAAAACTCAAAAACAACAACAACAACAACAAAGATCAGACTTACTGGTTGGATAAAGACTGGTGAAACCACTGAGACTATAGTCCCTGGTACCCTTTGGTCTTGGAATTGAACTCATTCCAGTGGCTTAACTCTCAGTCAAACAATAGACAGGTCTATGAGGTCAACAATTATACTAGGGAAGTTCACTCCTTAAAATAATCAACCATGTGAGAGCAGAAGAGCAGCATTTGCGTGAGGAGAAAGTTCAGAAACAGGAATGCATAGGAAAGAAGGACATAGGGAAAAGGCAACAACAAGAAGGAAGTGGGAAGAACGCTGTTATATTGTCGAGATTATAATGAATGTTATGGGGAAAAAAAAAGGAGGGGGCGATGAACTGTTGAATGGAAATTGATTCTGTTGCATAAAATTTCACCCAAATCACAATAAAAAGTTAAAGGAAAAAATATATATATTAAAAAGGGTAGGCCACAAAAAGAAAAAAGAGAGAAGAAAAGCAAAGCAGCAAGCATAGAGACCAAAGAATGCTGGCACACAGATGAAGAAACACACCTTACCAATGAGCCCAGCTCTAAGCATACACAGCAACACCAAGGAAAAGGCAACTTTCATTCTAATGCCCTATTCATAACTACACATTCATTCTGTGGAATTATTTTCAGCCATGCTAAACTGTGCTGATGGAAACCAGGGCCACGTAAGCATTATGGAGACACATGAACCCTGGACACAGGGTGTAAACCCTAACTGTGCTGTATTCTAGATGCTGAATCATCCTGGATGAGTTACTAGTTTATTTGAACTTTGGTTTTCTCATTTGTAAAACAGAATAAATAACTTTGTCAAGGCTTTTTTGGTAACAGAAACCCAGTTAACCAGCACAAGCACCAGAAGAGAGCCATGCTTTAAGGATGAGGACAATGACATGGAGCCTGATGGCAAGACACACAGGCAGGTCTCCCAAGGGAATAGAAGCAGAGGGTAGAAAGTGTTGGGACGGCAACTACTCTCTCAATGTCTCTCTCCCTGCCTCTGTTTTTGTCCTCCATTGATATCCTTTTTGCTTTCCCCAAATAATATAAAAGATAGTGGCTGCCCATAACCTCCAGATTTATATGTTCTCAGTTAGTTACAAACAAAGACTCACTAATTTTTATGAATCTCCATTCCTAGTTTTTGGGAAAGCATCTGGTTGACTCAGTATAGTTCCAAAGGAGACAGGTCACATATACTGGCCTGGAACCTAAATCTTCTTGAGGTGGGACAAGGGTCAAGGGGTGGGAGAATGGAGAATGGTTCTTCAAGAAGGGTCAGTATGACGATAGCCACCTCAAAAGGGAATTCCCTATGATAATACCTCACAAAATGTTGTGTCCAAGGTTCATTTAATTACTATGTAGAGAACAACTAGCACATAAAGTACTCAATGTATTATAACCTAGACCCTTCCCAAAAATTCACAGAGAATTTAGTAAATATTAATTTCATCCAGAGTAATCTTGACTGGCTAAAATGAATGTATTTGAGCAGGTATACAATTTCATGCATGAATTCCTCACCATATTGTCACAAGGGCATTTCTCAGGTAAGTCTATACATCAGGCAGTTTATATCCTGTTGTTATATTTGGAAAGAATACAACTAGCTTTCCCATTTAAAAGAGTTTATAAGAGAGTGTTAGATAAGCTTATGATTCAGAAGTCCCTAACCAGCCTATAAAATGTACAAATGAAAGCAAAAATATGACGATCAATCATAACATGAATGGAGTGAACACACTAGGGAAACTGAGATGCCAGCATGCAATGTTAGAAAGCCATGGTTGTCCTACACATCTCAGATGCTATTAAAAGGACCTTGAATTTTGTTTTCCAACATTCCATAATTACCTGGATGCCACATGGGTAATGAACACATGGAACAACCTGAATAACAAGTTGTATTTACACTGAGAAAAATATTGAATGCAGTCATTTCTTCCAATGAGGCTAATTAACCTTCATTTCAAGAGTTAAATCAAGCCATCCACTTCTGGAAATACACATATTTGATTGACTTGAATGGGTATCTCTTTCCATGAACTCTCCTCAAAGGAACTTATTTTGACAGATGATCAAATTCAGGGAACTAAGTGCTTATTCAACTAGCTTTAGGGGGTCTGATAGCATAGTGACTAAGGCACTTGACTGCTAACCAGAAGGTTGGTGGTTCAAACCCACCAAACATTGGAAGGAAGGTTGGGCAATCTACTTCCATAGTGATACCACTTCAGAAACCCAAGGAAGGGTAGCTATGAGTTGGGTCTGACTCGAAGGTACGTAACAACAACAACACAACTAGCTTTTGCAGAATGAACTAGCAATTAGGAAGGTCCTTGTTGCTGAGGTAGGCCATACATGCGATGTGGTCTGACTCTCCAAACTCTGGATCACTGTAGATTGATGGCTTATTTCACAAAAAAAGTAGTTCTACACATTCAGTTCCACCAATATCAGTATCAGAATCTCCATGGTATTTGTTATACTTGAGTTATATGTTATGTTTAAAAAATACAATTATTATCCAAAATGATTTAATTGTTATCAACACCACACCATTTGTGTTTTCACTTCTTTTGGTTGAGGATGGGGTTGTTGATGAAATTCTTGTGAACACATTGGTTGCATTAAATTCAACCAATAGTTAAATGTCCTTATTCCAAGTATTTTTCTAGGTGTTCTGTAAAGATACAGAGGTACCTACAGAGCATGATCCCTCCTTGAAAGAATTTATTATCTAGTTGAGACAAAATGATATAAACCTTCACATAAAGTACAATGAAATGTAAACACACACACATACTGTGGTAGTTAAGTTTGTCAACTTGGCTGGGCCTGGTGAGTGGCTAGGCAGCTGGATGTAATATTTCCTATGAGACTGGTAATCAACTCCATGGTGGAATCTACTGTGAGCAGCTGAGTAGCTGCCTTAGGGATATGGTCTGCTTCCTGTATATAACCAGAAGCCTTGGGGAGCCATCTCTAGCTTATGGCACGCTTGAACCCTGTATGTAGCCATGTCGTTTTTCAGCAGGTTGCCATACTCTGCTGACCTTGGGACTTTCAATAGCCTTGAATTAATGGCCTGCTGTGTGGTTTGGTAACATCAGAACTGTGGCTTTTTACTTGTCAACCTTGGGCTTATCAGCCTCAGCAGCCATCAGCTGAGTGAAGAAAAGCCTCTAGCTTCAGTGGGCTGGGAGCAGGAGGCAGAGCTGAAGCCCAACATTGAAGGGCTTTCACCCAGCCCCTAGAGCCTAGCACTTTGAACATGGATTTAAAGCCTCCAAACTGTAAGAGAATATGCTCCTGTTTCTTCAAGCCACCCTATTTGTGGTATATTTTTGTCAGAGAGACACTATATAACCAGAACACAGACATATATATTTATGTATAAACTTCTTAAAAAACAATAGGAGACTAATGGAAGAAGATGACAGGGACCCAAAAGAAAAGACTCACAACAGGAATTCAGATGCAGAAGAGATGGGACAAGTTATTGCACTTTTAGAAGGGTGTATCCCTCTTATTGGTGAAGTTCTACTGGGTCCTCAAGTATGGATGGGAGTCAAATAATAAAGAGAAAGGAGCCTGTGATATTGCATAAATAAATAGAAATGGGACAGAAATAATACTTGGGGTGATAGTGTATACAACGGTTTGAAAGAGAAGGTTTCTATAAGGCAGGGGTTTCAGCTGGACTAATTTAGCCACTTGGGGGACATTTAAATTGTTTAAGTTGTTACTACACAGAGAATACAATTAATATCCAGGGGATAAAGGCCAGGGATGTTGTGAAATGTCTTACAATGTGCAGGATAGCTCTCCCCTTCTCACAAAAAAAAAAAAAAAAATCTGGACTCAAATCTCAGAAGTGCCACAGTTGGTAAATTTTATAAGAGCTTAGAAAAGATTTTAAGTACCTCAATAAATTTACCCTTTTCATACCAAGCAAGAGAAACAAACAAACAAACAAACAAAAAAAAATGTGGAGGTGGGGAGGTGGCTTAGGAAACCAACAGGAAAAAAGTTTTAGAGGTAAAAGCCTTTTAGAGATTGTCTCAGATGCAGATTGGTTGGACTAAGGCTGACGGTGTTTTGATTCACTGCACTGCCAAAATCTTTATTCCAAAGCAATAAGATCTACCCTGAGTCCTGGAGAGTCTTGGCTGTTAGTCTCTGCTGTTGGTCTCAAGGAGCATGAGGTCAGAGAATGTAAATAGTTCAGAATCACTAATATGAAGATGAATCAAAATACAAGGTCTACTAATGAAAGACTAATGGCATCACCTTGATGATAATGTTAATCATGATAAAGATAAATATTACAATGTTAATTACTTCCTCAGAGATCTCTCCTTGTCACTCGTTAAAAAATAAGCCCCCGAGTTCCGGCAAGATGTGGACTAGGCAGAAGGACTGCACAGACCCTCTTCAACAAAGAAAAGGGAAACCAATT